>NC_134265.1:271712406-272020978 GCF_031893055.1 Leptodactylus fuscus
TAGGTTAGAGATGTTATACTGTGAGTCCCTTTAGGCACAGTGAATGAGATGAATGATGATCTCTATACAATGTTACTGAATATGTTCAAGTATTATGAGCAATGAGAACTAAATAAGCCTACGGTCACACCTGCGTTTGGTGACCATATGGGGATTCTCTTTCACATTCTGCTTGAAAAATGTGGATAGAAAAGTTTGGCAAGCAGGACTTTTCTCTCTACATTTTCCAGTTGGAAACTGGGTAGATACCCAGTGGATCCCAATATAGTCTATTGGGTCAGTGGGTTTCCACGTGTAATGGCTTTTTAAGTGTATTTGATTTCCGCTTTGTGGGTCCCCAAGTGGACTAAAAACAGAAACATCATTGCAGGTATGAACCTAGCGTAACAAAAAAGCAAATATAAAGGCTCTCATAAACAACTTATAAACAGTTCAAATAAAAATAAGGAAATAGAAACCCTAAGCCAGCTGTTCTCAACCTGTGGGTCGCGACCCCGGCGTGGGTCGAACAACCAAAACACAGGGGTTGCCTAAAGCATACCTCCCAACCATCCCGGTCGGTGGGAGGTATGTCCCGGTTTCAACTGATCGGCGCCCGGAGGACGCCGATGAGTTGAACACACAGGCGATTAAAACAGGAGCTGTCACAGCCAGCTCCTGCTTTAACGCTGTGCTGCGGCTTCTGTATGTGTAGCCGCGATGTGATGACATCATATCGCACCTACAACTATATGAGTAAGCGAGACTGCGGAGAGAGCGGCAGGGGAGCATTGGAAGGTGAGTGTAAGTGTTTTTTTTTGTTTTAAACATTAAGGTGGAACATAATGAAGGGGCAGATGAAGGGGGAGATGGCACGACACTGGGGGCAGAGATGGAGGGACATGAAACTGTGGGCAGATGAAGGGGGGACGGCATGACACTGGGGGCAGAGATGGAGGGACATGAAACTGTGGGAAGATGAAGGGGGGACAGCATGACACTGGGGGCAGAGATGGAGGGACATGAAACTGTCGACAGATGAAGGGGGGGATGGCATGACACTGGGGGCAGAGATGGAGGGACATGAAACTGTGGACAGATGAAGGGGGGTGGCATGACATTGGGGACAGAGATGGAGGGACATGAAACTGCGGGAAGATGAAGGGGGGACAGCATGACACTGGGGGCAGAGATGGAGGGACATGAAACTGTGGGCAGATGAAGGGGGGTACAGCATGACACTGGGGGCAGAGATGGAGGGACATGAAACTGTGGGCAGATGAACGGGGTACGGCATGACACTGGAGGCAGAGATGGGGGACATGAAACTGGGGAAGAGATGGGGACATGAAACTGGGGGCAGAGATGGTAGGACATGAAACTGGGGGCAGAGATGGAGGGGGACATGAAACTGAGGGCAGATGAAGGGGTTATATGAAACTGGGGAAGAGATGGCGAGGGGACATATATGGTACAGGTGACTGTAGGAGGATTATACTGTGTGAGAGCACATGAAAAATGAATGAGAATGGGCAGAGTCAACATAAAAGTGGGCGGAGCTAAATTCACAGTGGCGCGCGCAGCGTGCCGCATAATTTGTCCCTTTTTCTAATCTTCAAAAGTTGAGAGGTATGCCTAAAGCCATCAGAAAATACATATTTCCGATGGCTTTAGCCACTGAGAAGCCATACTACTGTCTGCAGCAGTGCTATTCAGCTGGAATGCACGCCGTTATGGACGCGTGTTCCAAACTGAATGGGGTCACCGCAACATGAGCAACTGTATTGCGGGGTCACGGCATTAGAAAGGTTGAGAACCACTGCCCTAAGCAATTCACTGTATTATAAAAATAAACAAGTATACAAATAAAGTGATATTTCCACAATTTTTATTGTCATATATTTCAATATGAACAGGGTTTGTTTTGTTTTTTTTACTTCTCTTCATGATTTAAAACTTTTACAAATTCATTCTATTTTTTGCTTGGCGAATTCACATGGAAGTCAATGACAAATAAATCCCAACTGTGTTATTTAAATAATAGAAATGCAAGCATCACCTTCTGACAGCCATATTAGTTAGAATGACTTAACACTATAGAAGCATTGTATTAGTAAAATAATCCATAATTATAGCAATGCCAAAGGGAAAAAAGTAGGCTATTATGTTTCAGACAAATGAAACACTTGTATAAAATGTTATGAGAGGTGTCAGTTCTGTGCATTTCAATCACTTGCACGGCTTGTAATTACTATACTTTATAACCTGTACATAGTTCCATCCTCCAATTAATAGCATGTCATTGTTACTGCAAACTTTTTCAACTTTGTTATATTGAAATGTCTTAAAGTGAGTGGTTTATGTGTTTGATATAATTACTAGAACAAGATGTTCTCATGTTAAGCTTTACTTTATATTTCTGCTTTAGCTGCTATATTTCTACTTTCTACTAAAATGTATCTCTATTTATTATACATAGAGATCAATACCTACACTAAAGATGGTAGCAAATATTTAAAGGGAGTTAAATCAGTATCAAACTAATAACAGTATCTGGTAGCACTGCTTCTACACTTTCCAAAGATGTTTTTCTTATTCTACACAGCAGCTCAATTTTCATGAAAATCAGAATTATATCAGAATAGCTTACACATGTATATAGTTATAGGGTTGAATAAAGATGAGTGCCATTCAGGTGAGAATATATGGGATAAGTGTCTAATTAGTAGGGTTTACCACTACAAAGGGTTGGTTCATACCTGCATTGTTATTCCATTTGGAGAAGTCCGCATGGGGACCCCCGGATGGAATACCAAACGCAATTGTAAGCGCTGTGCAGTAAAAGCACACGGATCCCCATAGACTGTAATGGGATCCATGTGCTTGCACAGAACATGCAGACAGGAAAGTAGTTCACAATCTACATTCCTATCCTCATGATTTGTGCGGGCAGCGCGCGGCAAGCACACGGATCCCATTATAGTCTATGGGGTCCGTGTGCTTTTACTGCACAGCGCTTGTAAATGCATTTGGTATTCTGTTTGGGGGGTCCCCATGCGGACTAGCCAAATGGACTACCAAACGCAGATGTGAATGAAAGGTGAGACTCCTACAGAACACAAGAACGAGGCTCTGTTTCCTCTATGTGAATGGTAAAGTAAACTGAATATGCTCACTTCCACACTTCTAATCTTTATGGGACTGCAAAAGATAACATAAGTACAGCATGCGTTCTTGAATAGGGGAAGAATAACTCTCTTCTCTCATCCAGTGAATAAGGGGATATATCGAGTAGCAGCTCTGTAAATACCACATGTTGGTGTCCAGATAGGAGTCCCTAATAGAGAGAGCATCAGAGAATGTGAGCATATTAGTTTAGTTAGCTCTAATCTCATTATAAAATAGTATGGAAGCTATCAGCCATGCAGGTGTTACAAGTTTGGATTTAGTAATGGAAGGGCTCAAGGGTCACCCATGTGAAAAGTTTAACTTCCCCACGATTGCCATTTTTATTGCATTACTAAAATAACAGAACATAAATTCCCAGTTTGCTTTTGCAATAAAGTTGATTCTAGAGACTACAGATATATCTTTACCAGCGGCTGTATACACATGTGTAGTATATACCCATATGTATAACTGCTACAGTGTATTATATAGGAAGATGCTTGTTCAGAATGTAGATTATTTGTCATCTCAGTCACATCAGGATGATGACAGTATCAAAGTGAGATTTTTTTTCTCAGAAGAGAGAACACTCCAAGTGCTGATATTAAAGAAAATATTCTTCAAGAAAGCATTCCAATTTTTAATGAGTGTGATGAGAACAGTCAGCACTTGGGCTGTGATATAAAGGAGGGTTAGACAGTGGTGGAGTATTTGTTACTGGTAGTAGTGGCACTTGTAGCCATGGTGGTGATGATACTGCTCAGACCACTAGATTAAAATTAGAGCTGGTGATAAATAGGGATGGAAAAAATCCCATGGCCAGGCCCATAATATATCACAGTCTGAAAAAGTGGCCGGCATGATGATAATATTAACAATGATGGTTATGTGTTGGACAGGACTAGACAACTAGGTCAAGGTGATCAGGAGATGATGACATCAGAGGACAACAGTGGTGGTAGCAGCATTAACCTATCCAGTGGACAGGTATAATATGCTTTAAACTGGAATATCACTTTAATTCTCATAACTCCATTGTAAATGTTGCCTATTTGGTTAAACAGGAGGACATGTTTTTAATTGGAACAATACATGAGCAACACGGTATAATTGAGCTCTGAGTTACAGGTAAATTCACATATTAAATTACAAAATGTCATTTCGCCGGTCTGTTTCAGACCTAATGTCTTCATTATACTGTTAAGCATTAATTAGATAAATTACTTTAGAAAGGTTCTCAAATTATAGAAAAAAATTAGATTCAGTGACACATTTTCTAACAACATCACTTCTGCAATTATTGAAATTTTATTGTAAATGTGAGACTTAAAGATGGTAATCAATAATTGTAAATTTTGGCTTTTCAGAATTAAAATAACTCTTTTCTGAACAACTTCTAGAAAAATCACGCTTCTATATGAACTCCATTAATAAGTGGCAGGTGGAAACCTTACATTGATGATGTCAGGACATACTATAAGATTTTATCAGAGAATGACAGCCACTTTCGGATCTGTTGAAGCTGAGATACAAATGTGCTATCATTACTGCATAATCCTGGGTTGGGGGCATATCGTCACTCCATAGGGAGAGACCACCATTTAGGTGTGTGGAGTCTTATTAAGCCATGAGCTCTCCACTGTGCAAAGGAACATGGGAAGAATATGCAAATCTGACTTCCATGATGTAATTAGGAAGTCAGTTCCTCAGTCATGCACACCAATAGGGGGTGCTCACTGTATCTCATCAGCTTGGCGCAGGTATGTGTAGACTATGGACAGAGTGGGCCGCAAAAGGCTAGTGCAAATTGCATAGTGATTTGAACAAAGTCAAGATGGTACAATATATAGTCAAGGTGGCAATGTGCAAAGAAAGCTCTGTAACTAAATGGTGTTCCACACAGTTGGAGTTGGTAAGTCTTGGTCTGGAGACGTTCAACGTTCTGTACCCGGAAGCATATGGGATACATGTGAAAACCCTCCCTTCAATCACAAATGGAAGGGCATTTCTTTGATTCCAAGCTGGAATCATGGATTTCCCATGATTGGGTAGAGCAGAGTCTGAAGTGAGTAGGTGAAAAGCTTGAAGGAACATATCTGTAACATAGCGCCAAGGATCAAATGTGTAAGAAGGGCTTTAAGCTAGAAATGCTCCAGCCATGGGATCATCTCTAATGAAGTAGAGATGAAACTCTGTTCAATTTGTGCCCACAGTTTCTCTTCTGTATGTCTGCACCAGTCAAGGATGTATGCCACTATTTTCATTTCGGAGGTTCACAGTGTCCTGGTTCGCCTGTATGTGTCAAAGGACAGATTCTAAGGTCAGAATATATCAGGTGACAATAAACAGCCCTGACTCATGATATTTAGAATACAGAGGTCATTTGAGAGGATCCCATTTACCATTACCCTGGATTTGGGAAATGACAGAGACCTATATGTTTGTATGCATGAACATCCAATTGACTCAATCAAAAGCCTTCTCAGCATTTGTGGAAAGGAGCATGAATTGCCTTCAATTTATTCGGCATCTGTAAATTAGAGTAATAGTCTTAGTCGTGTTATCCCATGCCTCTCTACCCACGATAAATCCTGCCTGATTGGGGTGGATAATCTGGTCCATCAAAATCATCAGGTAAGCTTCAGGAATTTGGGCTACATATTTCATGTCAATATTTAGCAGATAAATTGATCTGTAATTGGAGTGTTGCATATGATCTTTACCGGTTTTAGGGATCTCTGCAATGTGGGCACAGAGAGAGTCACCATTAGGGGAGGAATCAAACACAAGCAAGTTGAAAATTTAGAAGAGATGTGGATAGAAAATTTTGCTCATTTTTTTTTTTTTTTTTAATACATGAGAGGGAATCCATTGGGTCTCAATGCTTTACCAGCCTGCCTGTCATTGATTGCCTTTGACTAGTTCCTCCACAGAGAGAGGTTGCTCTACAGTGGCCAGGCTTCATTTTATAGATTCAGGAGGTCTGAGTCAGTAAGACAGTTTTGGATATGGAGTCCATCCAACATGTCTCTGGATTGGTCGAGACTGTCAGTACAAAACAGTGTAGGAATCTCAAAATGCCTGTGTGATTTCACATCTGTCCCCATAAAGGGATCATTTTCAACAACTTTTTTTTTTTTTTTTTTAAGTCACTTTTTTTCCCATCACTTTTCAGCTAGGCACACAGCCTTTTTTCAATATAGCTACCTTGTATACATAAATACTGCTAGCAAGTACCTTTCCTTGATGGTGTGGGAAAGTGGTGAAGCCCATGGGCACAGTAGAAGGTTTTTGGTTTGCCTTAAATGGAGGTATGCAACTTCTAGCAAACTACATGCATGTATTGTTTGATTTCAGTAGTAATAATAATTCATTTGTAATAATTAGGGTTGAGCCGATCCTGACTTTTCAGGATCGATTTTAAAATCTGATTTCCGATCATTTTTCATTCGAACCCGATCTCGATCCCAATTCCGATCCCAATGCAAGTCAATGGGATTTTTTTAATCGGAGATCGGATTTTAAAAGCAATCCTATTCACTATACAGCAAGGAATCTAAGAATTATTAGAATCCACGCTGTGTAGTGAATCACTAAGTAGCCAGAGGATTTTTTTTTAATCCTCTGGCTACTTAGTCCCCGTGTCCACTTACCTCCAGGGATGGCTGCTCCGCTGTTCTTCGCCTCGCTGCTGCTCCAGCTGCAGTCTTCTTCTCCCTTCACTTCCCCCTCCCTGCCAGGTTAGGAGAGTGTGGGCGGGTTAGGAGAGTGTGAGCGGGTACTGGGAGGGGAGACGTCACGTCTCCCCGCCCTGCACCTGCCCACACTCTCCTAACCTGGCAGGGAGGGGGAAGTGAAGGGAGAAGAAGACTGCAGCTGGAGCAGCAGCGAGGCGAATAACAGCGGAGCAGCCATCCCTTGAGGTAAGTGGACACGGGGACTAAGTAGCCAGAGGATTAAAAAAAAAATCAGCAAGACGAAGAGCAGTGGAGCAGCCATCTCTGGAGATAAGTAGCTACTAGAGATGTTACTTTAGTCTCCCATGAGAATGAATGGAGGCAGCCGGCGCGCAGGGGGTTAAGGCTGTGCGCCGGCTGCTTCCATTCATTCCTATGGAACCACAGCGGAGCCTTCACACAGAGTATACACTATATACTCAGTGTGAAGGCATTGTGGTAAATACTACCGATCTCGATCCCACCTAAAAAGATCGTGTTCGGAACTCTGATCGCGATCGTGAAATTTTCTCGATCGCTGATCGGAATCCGATTTTTTCCGAACACGATCGCTCAACCCTAGTAATAATTTGTTATTCCTCCTGTATACTGCAAATTGTAGAAACTGAAATGCTAAATAGAATAAAAGTCACTTACAAATGAAGAATGCCTATGCAATACGTGTGTGAAAGTTTTGAGCTGTGTTTTTTGAAAATATTCAGAAATGTAAAAACATTAAGAAGGGCAAATACACAATAACTCTTCCTCGTTGTTTCTAATTAAATCAAACACTGCTGTAGGACTCGACAGAAGCTCATCATCTCTGACTCCTAGCTACATCTGATCTAGATTGTTAAACAATGGTAAAACAAATAAAAGAAAAGATGACTATCAGTTTGTAAAATGTCATCTTTAATTTCTTGATTGGATCACTAATACTTGCCGTTCTCAATAAAGATGAAGAACAGTTGTAGTTTGACATACCTTAAGGTAATATACATCTTATTTGTGCTGCCTAAGAACTTCCTTTAGACCCTGTAATTGTAAATGCTCATCTTTTTATCCTTACCTGGGGGAATTGTCTTGTGCTGTTAATGCTGTTATTAAGATAATGTTTTGGGTCACTTCTATTGTTGTCAAGTTGACAAAAAAAGTTTGTCTAGAAAAGCCTTGTCATCGACTAACTATCTACTTAGGACCAACTAATTCCAGTTACAATATGTGTAAAGACTTACAACTGTTCTAAGTTGTCTATTGAGAAATATTGCTCAATATCATCCTTATCCTCTTCCTGCCATATTTTTGTTTTTCTTTTTTTACTCCCTGCCTTCCAAATCTCATAACTTATTTAATTTTTTTATAAATGGTTTATTTAAGGCTTTTATCAATAAAGAAGAACAGGCTTTCTTGTAGGCTTTGTTCTGTGGTTCAAGCAAGATTATGATAATATCAAAGTTATATTGTTTTTTAACCCCTTTAAAAAATCCAAATCTTCAAAAAAAAAAAAAAAAAAAAAACCTACATTTTTTTTAAATATATTTAATATATTTCTTTATATGGGATGCATAAGACATCTTTTTTTGTGGGGTCAGATGCACTTTTTATTTATAGCATTTTGGGGAATATATATTTTTTTAATCATTTTTTATCCAAATTTTTAAAGGAGATGAAACAGCAAAAAACAGTGGTTCAGCTCTTTAGATTTTTTCTATGGTTCTAGTACAGGTATTGTCAGGACACGGAGTCGGCGAGGTCTCCTTGCTGCGCGGCGCCTCCCCTGGAGACGTGTTAAGAGTTCTGTTGGTTGCGCTTAGGTGATTAAGGGTTAAATCTTTCCCCTACTCTCAGTACTCTATGCCAATCATAGCCATCATAGGTTTTGGGTGTGTTTTTCTCTGCTGTTATTTAAACCCCACCCAGGCTTGTATCCTTGCCAGCCATTCATATTGTGTTCCCTGGTCTCCTGCTCGGTCAGATATCCTGTCTGTGTCTCTTTCAGTCTGTGTATTAGTTGCTGTGTAACCGGATCGTATTTGACTATTCTTTTGTCTTCTGATTTGGCACTTCATTCTGATATCCTGGTTTAACCCTCTGCTTGTCCGACCTCACCTTCTCTATTGTGTTCTCACTGGGACTTGTTGTCCTCCCTGGTTCCATGCTATTTTGTCTTTCGTTTTGCATTGCATTTTACACTGTGCTTTCTGCTTAGGCATGACTTTCGTTACTCCAGCCCCTAACACTTTCAGGGCTTCCTCTTCCTTCACCCTAGCTGCCTGGACAGTAGCGTAGGAGTCACGGCAGGCGCACTCCAAGTAGGGAGTGCATTGGTCTGCCTCATCTCAGATATTACAGCATAGTTCTAGCCACAGGGCCTACGACCCCTATTGTCATTAGTTGCACAGTTTTGCATCCCAGCTGTGTCATCTTGTACCGCCTGACCCTGACCCCAATCCTTACAGGTATGTATTACAATACATGAAAGACTTGACAGCTATGGTGACTGCTCAGCTCATGTTGTAGAAAAGTTGTTGTGAAGTTATAAATGTTTGACAGCATAAAAAGCCATATGCAAATTAGAACAAATCTAATACACCTTATATACCCAATCTATACATGCGTCAATCTGTTAATAGGAAGGTGAAAACATCACAATTTCCAATATGGTGAGGTTTGGGTAGGTCTGGTCCTCTAGTAGAGATTCATAAATGATATGATTTTCATATGGGATACTATAATAGGACCTCTAGAATCTTTTTTGATGGCACGCCATAATAATGATTTTACCCTGACATTAACTACACAAATTAGTCAAAATGACTAATTACAGTTACTTACAGTTTTTGTGGAGGGTCGCTAATGTGAATTGGGAACTCAAGTTAGTCTTTGGCATGGACATACCTAGATAAGTGTATCACATGTTAAGCAACTTTTCTAGAAGCAAAATTATTTCATTACAAGGAAAGCGCACATGGATAAAATAATCAGTCTAGTTGTGTTTATGTTTGGCTATTCAGTGGGGTGGAGGTGGGAATTTTGTCTTTCAAAGGTTTTGGTAGCATATCAGGATATTTTGTAGAATTGACTTTGTGAGAAATTGCATTGATTAACTGAAATGTAAATTAGTAAAATCTGGACGCATCTGTATTTACTCCAAAATGGTAGCAATAAAAACTACAGCTCTCTCACAAACAACTCTATGAATGCAAAAATAAAAAAATATAACAGTTAGAATGTAGCAATAGAATATCATTATATATTTAACCTCTTCCCACCATTTTTTACTTTTTGTTTCTTTGTTTTTACTCTCCACTTTCTATTTTAGTAACTATTTTATTTTTCCATTCACGTCCCACGAGGGCTTATTGTTTGCGGTACAAATTGTACTTTGCAATGGTTGTTAGGAGTATTTAGGTTCTTTAATTGCTATTTTTCTTACCTGGGGAGTTTTTGGCTGCGCAGTGTCTGGGGTGGCATCCTGGCGCTGCGGGGTTGTCCTGTCGTGAGTATTGGTGCACACCTTCTGACTTGCACGCGCGCACTGCTGGTAGGCAGCTTTATTTCCTGGTTGATTAATCTGTCCTCCCATTTGCACCTGGGAGGAGTGGTCTCTACTCTGTATTTAAACCCATGCCTCCCATGGTTCTGTGCTGAGTGTCGCTTTTACAGAGCTAGGCCTTAGCAGGAGGAGTAGGTGGTGTTCTGGGATAGAGGAAGTTCCGTGGTTGATTTTTGGGAGGTTTGGGTGAACGAGTTGGTTTGTGTGTTTTCCCTTCTGTGTTCACCAATCCTCCCTCTGTGTATAATTGACTGTGTGAGTGAATTGCCTTATCCTTTGATTTCTACTCAGTTTCCCTGTGTTTGTTTCCTAGTGTATGGTTCCTTCCCATATTGGTTTGGGGGAATCCTTTCCCACATTTTTCCTGTGTGCTGCTTGTGTTGTTAGTCAGCGCACACCCTTGTCAGTCCCTGTCAGTAGCAGCTTCACTTGTTCGTTAGGGGTGACCCCCTTTAGTCTCCAGTCCCTAGAGGTCTTATAGGGCATTCCTTCTCCCACTTCCCTCTAGGCCTACGGAATCAGTGAGAGAGGAGCTGTTGGGGTCAGGCTTAGCCTGAGTACAGCCGACCCACACCCGTGAGGCAGGGACCGGGATAGCTAGTGGGAGTAGTGCAGGGCGAGATTCCCTACTGCTATCCCTTAGCCCCGTTGCAGCTACCTGGACTGACATAACAGTACACTCAGCCGGTAAAAAAAAAAAAAAAAAAAAAAAGGGTTCGTTTGCATTATGACGGACCTGAAACAGTTGTACCAGGCGGTGCAGCAGATTTCCACTGAGATGGAGGGGATCAAGCTACGAATGGATGCCATCCAAGCTTCTGGCGTATCTCAAGTACAGCAGTTGGCTCAACACACAGCCTCTCAGGTGGAGGGCATACAGAGGCAGGTGAGTAGCGCCCCTGTGGGTCGGCCTCTGGAGCCAAAAGTCAGCTTACCTGAACCCTTCCGAGGTAAGAGGTCAGATTTTTTCCGATTTCAAAAGGACTGTCTTTTGTATTTCCGGCTACGGCCGTTTTCCTCCGGTTCTGAGGTACAGAGAGTTGGGATTATTATTACTTTATTGAGAGATGATCCCCTCATCTGGGCACATTCGTTACCAGCCGACTCAGCTTGCTTACTAACTGTAGAGGCGTTTTTCTCCACAATGGGGTTACTGTATGACGACCCAGACAGGGTACGCACGGCTGAGTATAACCTACGACGTTTGGTGCAAGGGGATCACGCTATAGAGAAATAATGCACAGAGTTTCGTAGGTGGGCAGCAGAAGTACATTGGAATGACCCCGCTCTACTTAGTCAGTTTGAGACAGGGCTCTCGGACCAGGTTAAAGACCATCTAGTTTCTCACCCTGTTCCGGGAGATCTAGATGAGGCCATGCAGCTGGCAATTAGAGTTGGACGGCGCCTCCGGGAGCGTGGAGACAAGAGTCCTGGGGGGCTTAGCCCTCCTCAATTCTCTGTTTTTAGAGAGGACCCGGGGGACCAACCCATGCAGATTGGGGCCACTGTGCGAAGTGCAAGACCCAAGAGTGAAGGGTCCCGCACAGTACGCTGTTTTGTGTGTGGAGGGATGGGACATGTAGCAAGGGTATGCCCCTCCAGAGAATGGTTCGCCAAGGAGAGTAATAACCCCAGGTCTTTTGAGGGTAAAGGGAGAAAACCTACTAAGGAGGGAGGTGTGTATGTTTCCTGTACTCAGACTGCCGGGTTGACCCTTGAAGGATGGGTAAATGGGCAAAAGTGCCGGATTTTGGTTGATTGTGGTTCGGCAGTCAACCTTATTGACTCAGAGTTTTGTGAGCAATTAAGGGTGAGTCCTTTGGTCTTGGAGTCTCAGATACCGGTGTGGGCTATTGATAAGACCCCTCTACAGCAAGCTGTCATCTCCAAACAGGTGGAGGGTTTGGAGTTTATTGTGGGTGGCCACAGGGAAGAGATTGACTTGTTCTTGTTGTCTAAGTTACCAGCACAAGTAGTTTTGGGGTGGCCCTGGCTGAAGCAGCATAACCCTATTATCAACTGGGAGACCGAGTCAGTAGTTTCTTGGGGGCAGGGGTGTAATGGTCGATGTCTGCCCATATCCGTTATGTCTTTGTCTATAGACAATTTGCCTCAAGAAATATGTGAGTTCAGGGAGGTCTTTGAGGAAAGGGCAGCCAAGACATTACCACCACATCGCACCTATGATTGCTCGATTAAATTTATACCTAATGCAGTGTTACCCAAGACAAGGTTGTACAATCTCACTATTCCGGAGAGGGAGGCGCTCAAAGAGTATATTGAGGGGAGTCTAGAGGTGGGGCATATTCGCCCATCTAAGTCCCCAGTAGCAGTGGGGTTTTTCTTTGTAAAGAAGAAAGATGGAGGGTTGCGCCCTTGTTTGGATTTTAGGGAGATTAACAAAATAACGGTGCGGAATCCCTATCCCATTCCGTTGATCTCGGATCTATTCAGCCAGATTACAGGAGCCCGCTGGTTTAGTAAAATAGATTTACGTGGGGCGTATAACTTGCTGAGAATCAAGAAGGGGGATGAGTGGAAAACAGCGTTTAACACACCCCTAGGACACTTTGAGAATCTTGTGATGCCTTTCGGTCTAACCAATGCGCCTGCGTTTTTTCAGAATTTTATTAATGATGTACTAAGTGCCGTCATAGGGAGGGGGGTTGTGGTCTATCTGGACGATATACTCATTTACACCCCGGATTTGGAGACTCATTGGGAGAGAGTGAGAGAGGTTTTAGATCTCCTGAGGGTTAGCCAATTAAGTGCTAAGCTGGAGAAATGTGTGTTCGCGGTCAATAAATTATGTTTCCTTGGCTATATCCTATCGGACAAGGGGTTCGAGATGGACCCTGAGAAGGTCAGGGCAGTCTTGGAGTGGCCGCGACCTGAGAACCTAAAGGCGGTCCAACGGTTCTTGGGGTTCTCCAACTATTATCGCCAGTTTATCAAGGGATTTTCTGAGGTTGTGAAACCTATCTCGGACTTGACTAAGAAGGGGGCTGACTGTGCTAAGTGGTCGCCAGAGGCGCTAGCTGCGTTTGAAGAACTGAAGAAGCGATTCTCGTCCGCTCCCATTTTGAGACAGCCGGATGAGAGGTTGGCCTTCCGAGTGGAGGTGGATGCCTCCTCGGTGGGGGTGGGAGCAGTACTTTCTCAGGAGTTCGAGGAGGGTACGCATCCCTGTGCCTTCTTTTCTAAGAAATTCTCTGCCTCTGAACGGAATTATGACATCAGAGATAGGGAACTACTAGCAATAAAACTAGCGTTCGAACATTGGCGTCATTTCCAGGAGGGGGCCAGAAGGCCAGTCCAGGTATTTACTGACCACAAGAATTTGATTTATCTTGGGTCGGCGAAGAGATTAAATGCACGGCAGGCCAGATGGGCTCTATTTTTTGCGCGGTTCCATTTTAACGTGACTTATGTGCCGGGTTCAAAGAATGTTAAGGCTGATGCTTTATCCCGGTATATGTCGACTGAGGAGGAACGAGAGGCGCCTGCCACTATTCTTGGGGATGGAGTGGTGGTAGCAGTATTGGGCGCGAAATTGGAGAAGGCCTTGATCGAAGCGCAACACGCTGCACCTTCCAAGATACCTAGAAACAAGCTTTTTGTCCCAACTACTCTCCGACAAAGTCTCCTGAGGGAGTGTCATGAGTCGGTTCTTGCTGGTCACCCGGGGGTTTCAGAGACCATGAGATTGGTGTCTAGGAATTTTTGGTGGCCAGGGTGGAGTAAGGAGGTCTTGCAGTTTGTTCAAAATTGTTCGGTCTGTGCAAGAGCCAAGGCGTCGCATACCCGTCCCCACGGTCTTCTACATCCATTGGAACCTCCTAAGGCACCTTGGACTCATCTGTCTATGGATTTCATCACGGGCCTTCCGGTGTCTAAGGGTTTCACGGTCATTTGGGTAGTCGTTGACCGCTTCACGAAAATGTGCCATTTGATCCCGTTTTCCAGGCTGCCATGTGCCAAGACACTATCTGAGGCGTTTATTAAAGAGATTGTAAGGTTGCATGGTCTTCCTGAGGAGATCGTTTCGGACAGGGGACCGCAATTTGTGGCTAAATTCTGGCGGGCTTTTTGCAGCAGGTTGGGAGTTACACTGTCGTTTTCCTCCGGGTTTCACCCAGAGTCTAACGGACAAACAGAGAGGAAGAATCAGGATGTGGAACAGTTTTTGAGGTGTTTTGTTCGAGAGAACCAGAATAATTGGGCTGCCTTTCTCCCCCTGGCAGAATTTTCCCTAAACAACCATGATTCCAATGCCACAGGTACCACACCTTTTTTTTGCTCCGGTGGTAGACATCCTGTTTTCGGAGTATTTTCTTCCATTTCTTCCCCAGTTCCGGAGGAGGAGCTATTTTCTAAAAAGCTGCAAGGGGTATGGTCCCGTATCCGAGAGAATCTGGTGCGGGCGTCGCACCAGGCTAAGGTCCAGGCGGATCGGAAGAGAGGAGAGTTGCAGTTCTTCCCTGGTGAGATGGTTTGGTTGTCCACCAAGAATATCAGGTTGAAGGTTCCTAGCAAGAAGCTGGGTCCCAGATTTGTGGGTCCTTTTAAGATCATCAAGATGGTAAATGAAGTGGCGGCACAGCTGCAACTACCTAAAAGGTGGAAGATAAACCGGGTCTTCCATGTCTCCTTGTTAAAGAAGGCCAAGAAGGGAACGTCTCCAGTTAAGGTTCCACCAGTTTCTGAGTCCGAGGAGTATGAGATATCCCGAGTTCTGGATAGCAAATATGTTCGGGGGAAGCTATGGTATCTGGTGGCATGGAAGGGATACGGTCCTGAGGATAATTCTTGGGTCCTGGAGTCGGATGTGTCAGCTCCCAGACTCGTGGAGAGATTCCACAAGGAGTTCCCGAAGAAGGATGCTCCTAGAGAATCCGGAGTCTTCTCCTTGAGGGGAGGATCCTGTTAGGAGTATTTAGGTTCTTTAATTTCTATTTTTCTTACCTGGGGAGTTTTTGGCTGCGCAGTGTCTGGGGTGGCATCCTGGCGCTGCGGGGTTGTCCTGTCGTGAGTATTGGTGCACACCTTCTGACTTGCATGCGCGCACTGCTGGTAGGCAGCTTTATCTCCTGGTTGATTAGTCTGTCCTCCCATTTGCACCTGGGAGGAGTGGTCTCTACTCTGTATTTAAACCCATGCCTCCCATGGTTCTGTGCTGAGTGTCTCTTTTACAGTGCTAGGCCTTAGCAGGAGGAGTAAGTGGTTATCTGGGATAGAGGAAGTTCCGTGGTTGATTTTTGGGAGGTTTGGGTGAACGAGTTGGTTTGTGTGTTTTCCCTTCTGTGTTCACCAATCCTCCCTCTGTGTATAATTGACTGTGTGAGTGAATTGCCTTATCCTTTGATTTCTACTCAGTTTCCCTGTGTTTGTTTCCTAGTGTATGGTTCCTTCCCATATTGGTTTGGGGGAATCCTTTCCCACATTTTTCCTGTGTGCTGCTTGTGTTGTTAGTCAGCGCACACCCTTGTCAGTCCCTGTCAGTAGCAGCTTCACTTGTTCGTTAGGGGTGACCCCCTTTAGTCTCCAGTCCCTAGAGGTCTTATAGGGCATTCCTTCTCCCACTTCCCTCTAGGCCTACGGAATCAGTGAGAGAGGAGCTGTTGGGGTCAGGCTTAGCCTGAGTACAGCCGACCCACACCCGTGAGGCAGGGACCGGGATAGCTAGTGGGAGTAGTGCAGGGCGAGATTCCCTACTGCTATCCCTTAGCCCCGTTGCAGCTACCTGGACTGACATAACAATGGTACTATTAAATAATCTGTTGATATCCTGAAGATGCCCTGGAAAGCTGGAATCAAAAATCAGAATTGAGTAGCATTCAAGAAAAACTGCATTTGCACAACTTTCTTATGGGCTTCATCTTTCAGTGCAGCCAAAACGACTATGCTCTGACTGTGTAGCCAAAATGACATGTTACCTACATTTTGAAGATCAAGAATATATATATATATTTTTTTTTTTTTTTTTTTTTAATTACTTTTAACCCCCTAAAAATATCCAAATCTTAACTTTTTATATTGGTATTTACAGGGATGAATAAGACTGCTTTTTTGCAGGGCCAGCTGTACTTTTTATTTATGCCATTTTGGGGAATGCTGATTGTTTTTATAAGGGAATTGCTAAGACAGCAATTCCCAGAACTGTTAAACCCTGGGAGGGGCACAAGAGACAGTGAGCCCTAAGTTGAAGCCCCCCGCTTTCCCTTCCTATTGCCAGGCCCTATCCTAGGTAATAGGCGACAACCACGAGGACAGTCCCTCCCTGAATATGTGAAACACAAAACGCAGACAAGACGAACAACAACAAAGGGAGGTCAGCTAGCCAGGGGTCAGTAACAGTAGAGCGATGCAGTGCCAAATCGGAGTCAAGAGAATAGTCAATGAGGGAAGCCAAAGGTCAAGTATAATAGTATAAGCAAAACAGGGACAGAAGAGCAGGTATGCACACGGCAATAACAAGCACTGGTGTGAATGGGAACCAAGGCTAAATAGGGAGGAAGAACCCGCCCATGGAGTTCACAGAAAGGCAGCTGTCAATCACAGGGCAAGGCCAGATTAACCACTTAATGGACAGAGGCAACATAGGCAGAAGATGGGTGTGGTTCAAATGCAATCACAGAACTAGAGCTGAGTTCACACAGTGCGACTAAAAACTTTAAGCAGATTATCAAACTGCACACGCCTCCTGCACCGCAGCACACGAGCAGAGGGTGGCGCAGAGGCCCGAACAGGCAGAGATGTTACAGTACCCCCCCTTTTATGAGGGGCCACCGGACCCTCACCAGACAAACCAGTTCTAGAAGGATTCTGAGTTTTCCCTGCCTTGTATTTTGGTTCTGCTTGAACCATAGATGCTTGGGAACCAGGCAAACATTTTTTATTCACCTGGCGTTTCTGATACCACCAGGTTTTAATACCAGAGGGGCGTTCCCAACTTTTAGTAGCTGAGACCTTCTCCTCACTGACACAATCAACAGAATGTAAAGCAATACAGTGGGATGAGCACTGATCTCCCCACTTTACCAACTCCTTTTTACCCCAATCCAAAATAGGGTTATGGAGCTTCAGCCAGGGGAACCCCAAAATAACATCAGCAGAGAGATTCTCCATAACAAAAAGGCTTATGACCTCTGAATGTGTAGAACCCACTTGCAAAGAGATTAAGGGGGTTTTAAAACTGACTTTACCCCTGGCCAGTGGAGTAGAATCCGCTCCAGTAACAGACATAGGTGTATCAAGTGGCAAAAGCTCAATGCCCAAAGATTCAACAACTGAATATTTAATCAAATTTGCTGCAGACCCAGAGTCAACTAGGGCCTTGCCAGAAACAGATCTGTCCCCAGAGGACAAAGACACAGATAACATCATCTTATTGTTATTTCCACCAAATACCTGGTTGCCTGAATGGTTCTCCTGATTACCACTCAGGCACTGAAGTCTTTTCGCAGGTGACAAGGGTCTGATCGAGCAGTCTCGGATGACATGACCAGAGGAACCACAGTACAGGCACAGGTTATTCCTGAGACGATATTCTCATTGTGTTCTGGCATCCACAGCTGCCAGTTGCATGGGTTCCTCACCAGAAGTGATGGGAGGAAAGGTAGGTTTTTCAGAGGAGAGAGGGGAAGAGACAGAAAACTTGGAGGCAACAGACCCTACTCTCTCTTTTAAATTTTCTCGGATCTTACGGTCAATACGGACCGCTAAAGTCATGGCCTTCTCAAGAGTCGGGGGATCTGGGTGACCTACCCAGAGCTCCTTAACACGATCACATAGCCCTTGTTTAAAGTGAGCTTTTAGCGCTGACTCACACCAACCTGCCGTTACACTGTATTTACAGAACTCAGAGCAATACTCCTCTGCAGAGCGTTTGCCCTGCCGCATGGTGAACAGTTGAGTTTCCGCAAGCGCAATGTGGTCCGGTTCAGCATAAATAGAGCCCAGGGACTTAAAAATTTTTCCCACATCAACCCACTCCTCAGCCTCAGCAGGGAGTTTAAGGGCCGAAGCTTGTGGGTCCCCCTGTAAAAGAGATATAACCACTCCCACCATTTGGGCCTGAGTCACATGTGGATTAATCCGAAAATACAGACGACAAGACTCCCTGAAAGTTTCAAATTTAGCACGGTCCCCTGAGAAATGGTCCGGGAGTAGCATCTTGACCTTACAAGGTGCCAAAACAGCTGGGGATGATGCAGCAGCCTCAGTTAGGGTCTGAACCTGTTTAGCTAGCTCAGCTACCAGGCCTATCAATCCCTCCAACTTGGCTGCAAAGCACTGAATAGGACCCATGCTGTCTGTAGGGAAGCAATGGATGTAGGTTTTTGGCTTGTTATTATGTAAGGGAATTGCTAAGACAGCAATTCCCAGAACTGTTAAACCCTGGGAGGGGCACAAGAGACAGTGAGCCCTAAGCTGAAGCCCCCCGCTTTCCCTTCCTATTGCCAGGCCCTATCCTAGGTAATAGGCGACAACCACAAGGACAGTCCCTCCCTGAATATGTGAAACACAAAACGCAGACAAGACGAACAACAACAAAGGGAGGTCAGCTAGCCAGGGTTCGGTAACAGGAGAGCGATGCAGTGCCAAATCGGAGTCAAGAGAATAGTCAATGAGGGAAGCCAAAGGTCAAGTATAATAGTATAAGCAAAACAGGGACAGAAGAGCAGGTATGCACACGGCAATAACAAGCACTGGTGTGAATGGGAACCAAGGCTAAATAGGGAGGAAGAACCCGCTGATGGAGTTCACAGAAAGGCAGCTGTCAATCACAGGGCAAGGCCAGATTAACCACTTAATGGACAGAGGCAACATAGGCAGAAGATGGGTGTGGTTCAAATGCAATCACAGAACTAGAGCTGAGTTCACACAGTGCGACTAAAAACTTTAAGCAGATTATCAAACTGCACACGCCTCCTGCGCCGCAGCACACGAGCAGAGGGTGGCGCAGAGGCCCGAACAGGCAGAGATGTTACAGTTTTGATAGCTAATTTATTATAATTTGTATAAGAGGCGAAACAGAGAAAAAGCAGCAGATCAGTTCTATTGATTCCCCCCCCCCCCCTGCTATGGCATTTACCATATGGGCATTTTTTGACACATGAATACATAATGTGTATGTGTTTTACATTATTTTTGTACTTTCCTATTTTCTAGAGAAAGGGGGGGGGGGGGGTTGATTTGAATTTTTAATTCTTTTTAACTTATTAAATTATTTTTAGATCCCTTAGTCTTGAACCCCCAGGGAGGAGTGTGTATGTGTTTATCACTAATAGAATACACTGCAATGCTCGCGTATTGCAATGCATTGTTAAATTGTGGCGCTTCCCTTACAGCCTGCCTTTAATAAAAGTCTATAATAGTCAAGCCTGGAAGCGTTCAATAGGCTCATGGCTGTCAAAATAATGGATTACCATCGAAGAATCTCATTCTGGGGTCCAGAAATCCACCCCAAATTAGTGGTGCACATGTAACATGATAGCTTGTCATGGGAGACAAGAAAATACATTGAAATCTTTCAGAAAATTGGAGTTAACATTTTGCACCATGAGTAGTTAACTCATTAATTGTAATGTCAAACTTTGCTACATCTGTATAAATATTCAGTAATATTTGGTACCTCTAACTGTATGGACTGTCAGAATAAAGGTAATATGCCAGTTAATCTACACAGTGAACAGAGCAAAATAAAATAAATGTAAAATAAATGGTTAATTACAGATTCATTCCATCCCTCAAAAAGAATGAACAAAAGTTGAAGTACAGAAATAAGAATACACAATTAAAATATAATCCTTCATGCAATTACATCAGAAGAAAAATTGCATGTTACAAGCTGCACCTTTAAGGGATTATATAGATTTTTCTAGGTATACATTTGGGTAAAGAACCTCTTAATGGAACATTTATCACATTGAACCTTTTTCATAGCTTCCTGTTTGTTTAACATCCTCTATCATTTAATCTGCTAGTGGACTCATGAACTCATGTTCTTCTTTTCTCTGGATCAATGTTTGTTAAGAGAAAAAGGATGTATAAATATAAGTTATATTCCAACAACTATGTAACTAATTTAGAGAATTGAAAAAAAAAAAAAAAAAAAACCAAAGATAATTTATGTGTTTCTTTCAATGACTTGTCTTTCTTTGCTTGTACAGTTAATGCAATTAAAATCTCTGTATACAAAATCAATTAAGGACCATGTCATTAAAGGAACATTGACACTTGTGCTAACCAAAGCATAATGTTTTTACATTTCATTGGTTCAAACATTAATGTTTGACCAGTGCCACATAATAGCTTCTGCTACGGGATCGGTATAAAATTGATAACTAATTTAACATGAGGTTTCTTGTTTAACTCAAGAGGTGATCGAGAACTAAAGGTGGAATTCAGCCTAGACATAGCAAATAGAATACACCGGGAATATGCTCCCAGTATACAGAGCTTACCGAACATAACTGCTTATGTGGTAATTTTGGAAAAGCATGAATTATAGCACAATCACAAAACTAGTTTGCTAGTTTGCTGACTTCAGATTGGAAAGTCAGTCACAAGGACACAGTTTACAGCAACCTTGCAGTGATTCACGCTACACATTACTTCAGTTCATATAGGTAGTCTGACTTTTAGTTTACAAATAGTCTATTATACCATCTGTAGATGAACTAAACCATAGTGGCTTGCAAAAGTATTCATGCCCCTTGAACTTTATCACATTTTTGTCACCTTACAACCACAAACTTAAATGTGTTTTATTGAGATTTTCAGTGATAGGCCAACACAAAGTAGCACAAAATTTTGAAGTGGAGCAAAAATGATACATTGTTTTCAATATTTTAATCAAATAAAAATCTAAAAATTGTGACATGCAAAAGTATTCTGATACCCCTAAATATAATCCAGTGCAATCAATTGTCTTCAGAAGTCACTTAATTAGTTAATAGAATCCAGCTGTGTGTAATTTAGTTTCAGTATAAATAAACCTGTTCTGTGAAGGCCTCAGTGGTTTGGTAGAGAACACTAGTGAACAAACAGCATCATGAATACCAAGGAACTCACCAGTCAGGTCAGAGATAAAGTTGTGAAGAAATTTAAAGCAGGATTAAATTATGAATCATATCCCAAGACTTGAGCACTGTTAAATCCACCATTCAAAAATGGAAAAAGGATCCTACAACTGAAACCTATCAAGACATGGTCATTCATCTAAACTGACAGATCAAGCAAGGACAACACTGGCCAGAGATGCAGCTGAGACCCATGGTCACTCTATAGAATATGTCTACAGGACAACTATAAGTTGTGCACTCCACAAATCTGGCCTTTATGGAATAGTGGCAAGAACAAAACCATTGTTAAAAGAAAGACGTAAGAAGTGTTATTTGCAGTTGGCTACAAGCCATATAGGGGACACAGCAAACATGTGGAAGAAGGTGCTCTGATCAGATGAGGCCAAAGTTGAAATTTTTGGACAAAGCTGGTCAGAGTTGAAAGGAAGATGGATGGAGTTAAATACGGCGCAATCCTGGAAGAAAACCTGTTGGAAACTGTGAGAAACTTGATACTGGCAAGGAGTAGAGATGAGCGAGTACTATTCAAAATGGCCGTTTTGAATAACCCATAAGAGTGAATAAGCGTGCCGGCTGCGTCCATTCATTCCTATGGGAGTTGGGAGTTACGAATAGTACTCGCTCATCTCTAGCAAGGAGATTCACCTTCCAGCAAGAAAATGACTCTAAACATATAGTTAGAGCTACAGTGGAATGGTTTAGATCAAAGAGTATTCATGTGTTAGAATGACCCAGTCAATGTCAAGACCTAAATACCAATGAGCATCTGTGAAAAATCATGGAAATTGCTGTTCACAGATGTTTTCCATCCAATCTGGCTGAGCTTGAGCTACTTTGCAAAGAAAAATGGGTAAGAATCTCAGTCTCTAGATGCACACAGCTAGTAGAAACATACTCTCAAAAGACTTGTAGCTGTAATTGCAGCAAAATATGGCTCTACAAAGTATTGATGTAGGGGTGGTGGCTGAATACTTTTGAATGTCACACTTTTAATATTTTTATTTGAATACAATTTAGAAAACCATGTATCATTTGCCTTCCACTTCACAATTATCTGCTACATTGTGTTGGTGTATCACTTAAAATCTCAATGAAATACATTTACGTTTCTGGTTGTAAGGTGACAAAATGTGGAATAGTTCAAGGGGTATGAATACTTTTGCAAGGCACTCTATGTAAGCACATGCCATATATCTGGTTACATGATTTGTAGCATGAATTGAAAAGATGCAATATTGTCAGCAAATAAAACAGATACATCACATTATAGAGCAGAGTGTACAGATATTTTCTTCATTGTCTTCTCTCTAAACATTTCTAGATATGGCTGTACAATATTAAGAGCTTCTTTAAAAGAACAAAAAAACAACAACAAAAAAATGATTTTGCAGTATTGTGTCTCAAAGTGGTATGGTATTTGTTCCTGGAATATTGCTATATTGTATCAAAGTAAATTCTTGAAAAATCTGAGTCCTTAAATTTCAAGCTGATTTAAGGGTATATCATGATATGTGCTGAATTGGCTTATAAGCAATTACATTAATTAACTAAACTGGAAATCAGTTAGACTTTGTCACATCTGTGGACTGCGCATTTATTGTGTGTCAATGACTGCCTAGCTAGACCTCTGTGGTAGGTATTCTGCCCAGTGAGATCAGAAATACCTTTCCTGAAGTCTAATATGCACTTTTCTAAAGCTTACACTTAGATTCCTTTTCATTCTAACCCAACAGAAAAGAATGCTCTTGAAAATATGTTTTCAGAAATAAAGTAAAGCCAATGTTTGCGTTATGTGTAAGGCAGCTTACTATAATGGCAACCATTTACAAATGTATATGACTAGTTTTAAAAGTGAAGATAACAAGTGCTTTTTCTGAAAATGAGGTACTAACTTTAATGTGTATATTATTAATATGCTATAGTGCCAAGTAAATGACCATTGACATGATGATTTGTATAGAATTAAAGACTGCAACATACAAGTAGAAAACTGAATGTAGATAATTTGAAGTCTGAATAATGAACATGCTGAAGTGTGTCATTTCATATTCCTAACAATAATATATGTATTGCGCTTAGAATATTTTAGTGAATCAACTATAGAAAACAACTGTGGGCTAAAGACTTGAGGTTAATCAAACATTTCAGCAGAGTAATGTGTTGGGCTGATTGCATTGGCTGCTAGTACATTCTATGGACGCCTATTAGACCATTTGTTCTGAAGCTATTTTTCATTTTAACCATACATTCATTAATACATATGTTCAAGGGTATGAATAAATATTCCCATTCATTGCACTTATTGTAAGTAAAGGTTTTCTCTAGCATCATATGCAGCTCTTTTCGGACTCAACACTTACATATAGATCCTCCTATTATGTGCAGCTCTTTTACAGATTTTCAACTTTTAACTATAATTTATATTCTACTTTTACGGGTGATTACAACTGCAACGGTTTTTTTTTTTTTTTTTTTAAACAAAACACTGCAGTTATTGATGCAGAATTGCGTTCCCTGTAGCGCGTTATCCATGTTATTGTACAGATTGCTGGTCTGTTCAGTAATTATTCCATATATTATTATTGGATCCGTGCAGGGTGGGGGCATAAGTCACAACTCAGGACAGGTCCTATATTTATCTGTTTTGCGGTCTGGGTTTCGGACAGCACACAGATAACATTGCTGTGACTTTTTCCACAGCTTTTGTGCATGTAGCCTTAGAACCAATTCAGGCTCCAGCTCAAGAAACTGATAGAAAAACACTGTGTGAAAGTCCCCTCAAGGAAAATTTTTGTTTTATTTGTTTTTCTTTGTGAGGATTCCATTATAAACATGTGGACATAGCACTAAAGAGTAAAAAAGCTCAGCTTTCCTGACATAAAGGTCCTTAACTGTAGGATGCACTGCCACTACAGCTATATATTTGAACAGTGTTAAGAATAGCAGGAGTTTGGCTGTTTCATCATTTCCTATATATTAGTTTGCTATAGAGGTAGTTGCTGGGCAACTGCTTTACAGCGAACATGAGTCTGCATGGGATTTGTTAATGCTCTTCTAAAACTCTTACATTTTGGGTCCTAGTAATTTCCTGTTGGTTGTGTTAGGGTAAGTATTGCAAATAATGGCCTCATTGGGCCATGAGTAATGTGAGAAGGGCACTTATTAAGCCTGGATCACTTGGGTATGGGTCTTTTAGGAGGCCATAAGCCATCAAATGCACTACAATCTGAGAGCAGCTTAAAGGGGCTCTATCACTGGGAAAAGTCATTTTTAACTAATCACATCATTGTATACCCTTTAGAAATGCTATTCCACACCTATCTTTAGTCTGTAAATTGCCTCAGTGGTTTTTGAATAAGTCAGTTTTTATTCATATGCTAATTAGACTGGTGCATGATACATCGTGCACCCCTTTGCTATTGTTTCCTATGGGAGGCTGCTGCTGCTTCTGACTTAGCTTCCTGTTTGCACACATACATCGGAGATAATAGGAGAGATGAGTGCTGCTGGGAACTTCCTGGCTGGAAGCTCATTAGCATATGAATAAAAATGGATTTATTCAGAAACCTCTGAGGAAATCTACATACTAAAGGTAGGTGTGGAATAGCATTTCTAAAGCCTATGCAAGGATGTGATTAGTTAAAAATGACTTTTCCCAGTGATAGAACCCCTTTAATGTAGGAGCAGCCCAGTTCTTGTTATTTAGTATATATTAATTGCATAGTAGTGCTGACCTTTAGTTTTCTGGACTATAATTCTTCCAGATGTCCCAAGCAGTCTTATTGGGGCTTTGTCAGAGAAACAACTTTACTTCAGTCTCTTGCATCCCAATCCCTATACCGCATGTAGAATATCAGACTGTCCTGGATGTTTTGTTGCTTCTATAACAATGATCTGTCATGCCAATAGTAAAGCATCTTGAGATTTTTCATGTTCAGGGTTATTTTTCAGCAGTGACTTTCTCTTAATTTTATCTAAGAACACTGCCATGAATGATAGTATCTACATTTCAACAATCCAGGAGTAAGGAAATTGCTAATTTAGCAATTCCCCAGTGGCTGCTGCTAAAAACCAAGGAGGAAAAGGAAGACAGAGACAGTGAGAACCAAAGCTCGACCCAGTCGCTGTCCCTGACTATTTACCTCAGCTACCCTAGGCGGTAGCAGGGCAACTGGGCGGAAGTCCCTTATCTGAATAAGTGTTACACAGAATAGGACAAGACAAAACAACACAGAAGCAGAGCCAGCAAGCCGAGGTCAAACCAGATAGAAAAACAGTACCAAATCGAAAACCAAAAGAGGTCACAAGGGAAACCAAAGGTCAGAATTCAGTAAATAGAAAACAATAGCAAGAGAAAGCTTAGCAAGGACAAGTTACAATAGCCAGCAAACCTGTGTGGGCTGATGATGTTTATAGGAACTCCAGAACCCGCACCATACTTGATTGATAGATTGACTGTAATCACAAAGGTAAGGCTAAGATTAACTGTTAGAGGGGCAGAGGTAAACCAAAGTGAAGGAGATTAGTACGGTGGAAAATCAATTACAGAGATAAGGAAATAGGACAGTGTTCATACAGAGCAACAAGAACCAAAAGCAAGGAATCATAACCGAATACGCCTCCTGCATCGCAGTGTGCAAGCAGAGGGTAGCGCAGAGACCTGAACAAGCAGAGAAGTTACACCAGGAGAAATTTGGTGATGAGAAAAGCTTTATTACAGCATGATGGAGCATGATGTCACAAGGCACAACAAAGTGGCCTGGTGAAAAAAACATTGAAATTGTAGGTCCATGACCAGGAAATTTTCCAAATTTATAATTTATGTTAAAGTGTCACACAGTTCCAAGATCTTTAGCTTTTACAGTTTTGCTACATATCTCAGTCCTGTTTTGCAGGATATCATGGATGCTTCTGTTGCCTGTGCTAAACTTCTGGCGCATGCGCACTTAGCATGGTGAAGCCACGTACTGACCAAAGTACTATCCACCTTTGGCCTGATACATCAGAGCATGTGCACAATTACATTACCTGTAGTCCTACAAGTAATATAAGTTCACTATATTATAGATAACCCATCACTAACCCATCACCCATCATATATAGCATTACATTTTGTGCAAATCAGTCAATGGATATTGAGCATCATGCTATGCCTCTGCTTCTGCAATTTTATTTCTTTTATTCCTAATATTGAATATATTATAAGTCTGGTATGACAAAACAAAATCACTCACAATTATTTTATTCATTCATCTTAACTTCTAAATCAGCATCATTAAGCTGGATATTGAGGAGTAAGAACGCCTTTATTTGTTTCATACCGACTTAATGTGTACCGTGCCATCCTTACAGAAGGATGGGAAAAGCATGTTTGATCTTGCTGTTAATGACCTCTCTGAACTCATCAGAACTGGTTTTCACACAATATTGGCTTTAAGTATTTGACTCAATTAACTACAAATTCAGCAGCATGATTTTCTTTTGTGAAACCTAATCAGTACAATTTCTGGCAAAGTTCAAGCTCAGTAGTTTTCCATTTATCTTTTTAGCATCTTGTACACATTGAATCTATTGTGTTAACTTGACATATACTCATGTAGATAAATGCAGCCTATCAAGGCCACTAAAGTTTACTTGTGTTTAAAGAAAGTAAACTCTCTGCTTGCTTTTAAAAGTAGAAATAGAGATGTGATAAAAGTAGACTTCTGGCATCTTTAACCCCTTTCCGCCGCGGGCATTTTTTGATTTTCGTTTTTCAGTTTTGACTCCCCCCCCCCCCCCCCTCCAAACCCCACAACTTTTGTATTTTTCTGCTCTCAGATCCATTTGAGGTCTTCATGTTTGCAGGACAAATTTTTCTTCATGATGCTACCATTGATTATTCTTTACAATGTACTGGGAAGCTGGAAAAAATTCAGAATGGGGAGGATTTGAAGAAAAAATGCATTTGTGTGACTCTTACAGGCTTCATTTTTACGGTGTTCACTCTGCAGCCAAAATGACATGTCACCTGTATTCTATGTTTCAGTGCGATTCCACTGATACCAATTTCATATGATCGTATTTACATTTTAACCACTTAACAAAAATCCAAACTGTGTTAAAAATTATTTTTTCTAAAAGTTGCCATATACGCAGATGCATTAGGCGTCTTTTTTTGCGGGGCCAGGTGTACTTTTTAGTTATACCATTTTGGGCAATTGCTATTGCTTTGATCACTTTTTATTCAAATTTTTATCAGAGGCAAAACAATGAAAAAACAGCGGTCATTTTTCCTATTTTTCCCGCTACAGCGTTTACCGTATGGGAATTTTTTTTCAGATATATTTATAGATTGGGCGTTTTGGACACAGGGATACCTAATGTGTAGTTGTTTCACAGTATTTAAGTACTTTTATATGTGCTCTAGGGAAAGGGGGGTGATTTGAACTTTTAATATTTTTAATGCTCTAGGGGTCTTGAACCCCAGGGGGTGTGATCACTAATGCAATGCAAATGCCGAGGTTTCTATTGCCAGCTACATAGAGGAAATAACAGGAAATCTAACAGTGTGCTGAATTCAACGCACCGTCGGCTTTCTAGCGGTATATAAAACTGCATGTGCCCGATGGCATGAAAGGTTCTCTTTAAGTGACTCAGTGAACAGAACATTGAACCTTTGTGTCCATGTCCAGGAAACTCTCCAGATCTCAATCCCAATCCTGAAAAAGCAGTGGATAAAAAACCCCACAGAAGTTGTTATAAACTCCAAGCACTGAATAGACAAGAACGTGTCACCATCAGTCAGGAAGGACATGGTCCAGAAGCTGATATCCAGCATAGCAGGACAAAATGTAGAAGTATTGAAAATAGAGGTGAACACTGTTTATACATAAACCTGATTGCAATAAAGGTTTAAAAACTTATGAAATAATAATAAATGTTCTTCAGTATACCATAGAAACATATGACTAAAAGATCTAAAAATAGTAAAGCAGAAAACTCTGGAAAAAACAAAATTTGTGTCAGTCTAAAAAAAATTGGCTATGACTGCAGAGAAAAATTATTAAGAAGGAGTTAATAAAAATATTTCATAGCAGAAAAATATTACTAATAGCTTAAAAGTGTCATAAGCCTTGAATTGATTTCACCTCTAATTCCCTCAAGCCTAGTTATACTAAATGTATATGTACATTAACTGCATGACATCAATTTCATATCTCCATCCAAAAGGACCTTGGTTCCAGGCCGTAAATGGAAGCAAGGCTGAAAATAAGATACATCAGGTCATGTTGCAACGTTCTGAGGACACACTAATGTGTTGTCATAGTCAACTGTAATCCTCTATAGCCTTCAGGTGTCAGTATTCCAGGACAAGCAGTACAGAGCTCCATCCTAAATGAACATACTTTCTTTCTCAAGCAGCATGAAGCATTTACATATGTTTGGCTGGAGTACAGGTACTGCTTGTCCTGGAACACTGATACCTGGTTATGGAGGATTACATAGGACTATGAATACACATTGGGTGAATATGTCCCTATTATGTAATGTGAATTATAAACTTTAGAAGGAAAAGTGCAGTATTGGATAAATAAGATTGTGGTTGTGTAAAATAACAGTTCACTTGAATAGGCACTAAGCTATAGCAATGGCTAAGGCCTGGTTCACATCTGCATTCAGTATTCTGTTTGGGGAGTCCATTTGGGGACCTCCCAAATGGAATACTGAAAGCATTAAAAAACAGTGAGCAGTGAAAACACACAGACCCAATAGACTATAATGGGGTCCATGTATTTTCCACGCGGTGTCCGCACGAGTCATGCAGAGAGAAAAGTATTTCAAGACGTACTTTCCTTTCCCTATTATAGTCTATGTGGTTCGTGTGCTTTCATTGCTCACCATTTTTTAATGTGTTCGGTATTCCATTTAGGGGTCCCCAAACGGACTCCCCGAATGGAATACCGAACACAGATGTGAACCAGGTCTAAACAATAGCCACTTCACAGTGCATTGAGTCAACTGTTTCTCTCCCTGTGAAGGACACACCAATGCAATGCATCTATTTGTTTTTGGAGATTGCCGTCCCAGTAACCCCCTAGCAGTAAATTAAGCAATGGGTACATAAGCACAGTAGAACATCATTCGCAGGGAGGATGTAAGGAGACTTTCAGTTATCTATTCTCCTGATCCTCTGGACCCAGTAGAGGTGGTGGATGACAGAATGATACTGTCCGTGGTGAGCTCCATGCTGGAGAATAACTCCCATTCAATGTGTGAGATTATGATAGCATTGGGCAGTACTGTCAGTGACCGACTGCTTCATCCCAAGTGTGAGAAGGAGCGCTATTGGAGATCCTTCCTCCCAACCGCAGTCAGGCTGTATAATCAATGAAAGACTAAGCTTAGAGCACTCCGCACAGAGAACTGAATGATCCTGAACTCTTCTTTTATTTTTAGTTGCTATGACTGCTAGTATATTTTTCTATCTGCTATGAGCTTGTATGTGTTCTTTCTGGTAATATATTATTGTATTATCCATGTTGCTGTAACACACTGAATTTCCCCATGGTGGGACTATTAAAAGATTATCTTATCACTTGGGAAACACATGTTTTTGACCCCCATTAGTGTGATAGGGGATAAGTATCTGTAATGTGACAACCTTTTTAAAAGCAGAATAGAATTATCATACTTTCCTTTATATGAGGAAGTCTATACCTTTGAAATCCCAGTGATGGTACTCAAATGTTTAGATTCCTCGACCACTACATCAAAACACACTTTTGAAAGAATAACCTGGACATGGACATGTGGTAGATTTAATGCTGAGGTTCAGGAGGTTAATGAGTTTACAAAAGACCTTCAGTGCATCCATGCATGTGTCATGTATTGAACATTTTCCTTTAATAGAAGAAAACCATACAAGCATTAAATAATACAATCTGTTCCATATGAACGCGCTCACTAAACTGAATTGTTATTAAGAAAGTGTAATAGTGCGCTGCCTAAGAGCCTTTCGCCTTATAAGTATGATGTTTCACTTATCGAGAAGTGTGCCAATGTTTACTTTACTTCTTAGAGAAGTCCAACTCCATAAAACATCATTACGACTCCTGGCAAGATGTGGATATATTTTAGGAAATCATTTTCACATTATCAGCAGGTCTTTCATTACATTGTAAAATATGTAACTACCACAAAAGAAGTCTTTATAGCCAATGTGAGAAGCACTTTATAGTATTTATGACTAATCATAGCGGACAGAATTGTTTCCTGTTAGTCACAATGAATACTATTCTGTCCATTAGGAATTAGAAGTGATGATATCAAAGAGAACAGTCAGCTATTACCAGGGCAAAGTACTTGCCACAAGCTTTCCCAGATGATAATATCAAATGACACAGATGAAATTAAAGTTGGGTCTTCATCTCCTTAAGGCAAATAAACAACTATTATAGAAGTCTATAGATAATTCATTGAATGCATGCAAAGGTTTCCGTAGGTTAAGAATCTCTTTGTTATATTCTTCTTGAAACATAGCATATATTTCAGCTATGCTTTCAATTAATTCATGCCACAATTGTCTATATCCAATATTAATGCGCACCATTATTATGTAGAGGCAAAATTCATTTAAATATTATGGAAATAAGGCCCCAAGTTTGTTTTTTTTTCAATCATTTATGCTAATTGCATTCAGCATAATTTATTATTCATGCGGTTTTAGGCTACAATTGGTGCCATTTAAAATTACATGCTTTCTTAACTGATGTCTTAAGGCAACAAAAATACCCTTCCCATCCACCATGAGCAAGGTTACCGACATAATAAATGGAGGTATAATTAAGGAATTGTCACCTTCACTTAAGATTTGCAGTTTTATTTGGTGGTAAAAAATAATGCAACCTGCTTTCATCATATTATACAGATAAGAGAGGAATCTCATAGTTTCTACAGGACGGCACAGCAATTATCCATTTAATATAATATAAGGCTTGACCCCAGAGTTACTCAAAGACATGAAAGCCATTTAAACTAGGCTACTGTGCTTACAAGCTTTATATTACTGCTGGCTTAGCCTACTTTTACATTATATAGGATGTTAGCAGAAAGAACAGAAAAGGTGGAAGGGGAATGGATCATGGGTGGCATGGGTCAGACAAAACTTCACAGAGTGATATCTTAATGTGTCACACTAAGATGTTCAAGAATAAAAGACAGGAGGGAGCTGTGTATCTATCGGAGGATTTATACTGATAGTCCCTAGAGCTGAAAAATACATATTGATCTGGATTTCCAAGCTCACAAATACAGACCCTTTCATATTTGTGATACCGGGAACTATGACTTGCATATAAAAGTTCTGAAAATGATAAGAATTAGTCTGAATTTTTTTTAACAAAGGTATTATGTCAGACAAGAAAAAAAATTGGTAGACGTACAATAAAACCCTCACTTTCTCTTAAGGGAACATTGGAAGAATATGCAAATCTGTCTCCCAAGATGTAAACAGGGAGACAGTGCCTCTGTTATGCTGCCCTCTATAGCAAGCACCCTGAACAACATGCCCGACTTCCCAGAAGCCTTTGCTGCATGATGCGAGGTTATAACCAAATCAATTTCTCAGCTACGGACGGCACCGTTACTGTCTCTTTGGACTTCATCAGCGCAGTCTAGAGAGAATTGATTTGGCTTAAGTGAGAGGCTGAGAGACCAGATTATGGGGATAACGTCTATCCATAGGGAGAGACCACCTTCTCAGGTGTGTGGAGACTTATACAGCCATAGTTGCAGCATAACAGAGGCACTGTCTCCGTGTTTACTAGAGATGAGCGAACAGTGTTCTATCGAACTCATGTTCGATCGGATATTAGGCTGTTCGGCATGTTCGAATCGAATCGAACACCGCGTGGTAAAGTGCGCCATTACTCGATTCCCCTCCCACCTTCCCTGGCGCCTTTTTTGCTCCAATAACAGCGCAGGGTAGGTGGGACAGGAACTACGACACCGGTGACGTTGAAAAAAGTAGGCAAAACCCATTGGCTGCCGAAAACATGTGACCTCTAATTTAAAAGAACAGCGACGCCCAGCTTCGCGTCATTCTGAGCTTGCAATTCACCGAGGACGGAGGTTTCCGTCCAGCTAGCTAGGGCTTAGATTCTGGGTAGGCAGGGACAGGCTAGGATAGGAAGGAGAAGACAACCACAACAGCTCTTATAAGAGCTAAATTCCAGGGAGAAGCTTGTCAGTGTAACGTGGCACTGACGGGCTCAATCGCCGCAACCCAGCTTTCCCAGAATCCTGAATGGAATACACTGTCAGTGTATTCCCGTATACCCGATATATACCCCGATACCCGTTCCAACGGTGTGCCCCCCCACCTTCACCCCAGAAATACCCTGCAAGTCCCCTAGCAATAGAATTGGGGCTATATACACCCACAATTTTTACTACTGGTATACAGTGCCATTGTCTGACTGGGAATTCAAAGAATATATTGGGAATACAAATACCCTCATTTCTTGCTACTGCCATATAGTGCCAGTGTCTGACTGGGAATTCAAAGAATATATTGGGGTTACGTGCACCCACAATTTTTACTACTGGTATACAGTGCCATTGTCTGACTGGGAATTCAAAGAATATATTGGGAATACAAATACCCTCATTTCTTGCTACTGCCATATAGTGCCAGTGTCTGACTGGGAATTCAAAGAATATATTGGGGTTACGTGCACCCACAATTTTTACTACTGGTATACAGTGCCATTGTCTGACTGGGAATTCAAAGAATATATTGGGGTTATAAATACCCTCATTTCTTGCTACTGCCATATAGTGCCAGTTTCTGACTGGTAATTCAAAGAATATATTGGGGTTACGTGCACCCACAATTTTTACTACTGGTATACAGTGCCATTGTCTGACTGGGAATTCAAAGAATATATTGGGGTTATAAATACCCTCATTTCTTGCTACTGCCATATAGTGCCAGTTTCTGACTGGTAATTCAAAGAATATATTGGGGTTACGTGCACCCACAATTTTTACTACTGGTATACAGTGCCATTGTCTGACTGGGAATTCAAAGAATATATTGGGGTTATAAATACCCTCATTTCTTGCTACTGCCATATAGTGCCAGTTTCTGACTGGTAATTCAAAGAATATATTGGGGTTACGTGCACCCACAATTTTTACTACTGGTATACAGTGCCATTGTCTGACTGGGAATTCAAAGAGTATATTGGGAATACAAATACCCTCATTTCTTGCTACTGCCATATAGTGCCAGTTTCTGACTGGGAATTCAAAGAATATATTGGGGTTACGTGCACCCACAATTTTTACTACTGGTATACAGTGCCATTGTCTGACTGGGAATTCAAAGAGTATATTGGGAATACAAATACCCTCATTTCTTGCTACTGCCATATAGTGCCAGTTTCTGACTGGGAATTCAAAGAATATATTGGGGTTACGTGCACCCACAATTTTTACTACTGGTATACAGTGCCATTGTCTGACTGGGAATTCAAAGAATATATTGGGGTTACGTGCACCCACAATTTTTACTACTGGTATACAGTGCCATTGTCTGACTGGGAATTCAAAGAGTATATTGGGAATACAAATACCCTCATTTCTTGCTACTGCCATATAGTGCCAGTGTCTGACTGGTAATTCAAAGAATATATTGGGGTTACGTGCACCCACAATTTTTACTACTGGTATACAGTGCCATTGTCTGACTGGGAATTCAAAGAGTATATTGGGAATACAAATACCCTCATTTCTTGCTACTGCCATATAGTGCCAGTTTCTGACTGGTAATTCAAAGAATATATTGGGGTTACGTGCACCCACAATTTTTACTACTGGTATACAGTGCCATTGTCTGACTGGGAATTCAAAGAATATATTGGGGTTATAAATACCCTCATTTCTTGCTACTGCCATATAGTGCCAGTTTCTGACTGGTAATTCAAAGAATATATTGGGGTTACGTGCACCCACAATTTTTACTACTGGTATACAGTGCCATTGTCTGACTGGGAATTCAAAGAGTATATTGGGAATACAAATACCCTCATTTCTTGCTACTGCCATATAGTGCCAGTTTCTGACTGGGAATTCAAAGAATATATTGGGGTTACGTGCACCCACAATTTTTACTACTGGTATACAGTGCCATTGTCTGACTGGGAATTCAAAGAGTATATTGGGAATACAAATACCCTCATTTCTTGCTACTGCCATATAGTGCCAGTTTCTGACTGGGAATTCAAAGAATATATTGGGGTTACGTGCACCCACAATTTTTACTACTGGTATACAGTGCCATTGTCTGACTGGGAATTCAAAGAATATATTGGGGTTACGTGCACCCACAATTTTTACTACTGGTATACAGTGCCATTGTCTGACTGGGAATTCAAAGAGTATATTGGGAATACAAATACCCTCATTTCTTGCTACTGCCATATAGTGCCAGTGTCTGACTGGTAATTCAAAGAATATATTGGGGTTACGTGCATCCACAATTTTTACTACTGGTATACAGTGCCATTGTCTGACTGGGAATTCAAAGAGTATATTGGGAATACAAATACCCTCATTTCTTGCTACTGCCATATAGTGCCAGTTTCTGACTGGTAATTCAAAGAATATATTGGGGTTACGTGCACCCACAATTTTTACTACTGGTATACAGTGCCATTGTCTGACTGGGAATTCAAAGAATATATTGGGGTTATAAATACCCTCATTTCTTGCTACTGCCATATAGTGCCAGTTTCTGACTGGTAATTCAAAGAATATATTGGGGTTACGTGCACCCACAATTTTTACTACTGGTATACAGTGCCATTGTCTGACTGGGAATTCAAAGAGTATATTGGGAATACAAATACCCTCATTTCTTGCTACTGCCATATAGTGCCAGTTTCTGACTGGGAATTCAAAGAATATATTGGGGTTACGTGCACCCACAATTTTTACTACTGGTATACAGTGCCATTGTCTGACTGGGAATTCAAAGAATATATTGGGGTTACGTGCACCCACAATTTTTACTACTGGTATACAGTGCCATTGTCTGACTGGGAATTCAAAGAGTATATTGGGAATACAAATACCCTCATTTCTTGCTACTGCCATATAGTGCCAGTGTCTGACTGGTAATTCAAAGAATATATTGGGGTTACGTGCACCCACAATTTTTACTACTGGTATACAGTGCCATTGTCTGACTGGGAATTCAAAGAGTATATTGGGAATACAAATACCCTCATTTCTTGCTACTGCCATATAGTGCCAGTTTCTGACTGGTAATTCAAAGAATATATTGGGGTTACGTGCACCCACAATTTTTACTACTGGTATACAGTGCCATTGTCTGACTGGGAATTCAAAGAATATATTGGGGTTATAAATACCCTCATTTCTTGCTACTGCCATATAGTGCCAGTTTCTGACTGGTAATTCAAAGAATATATTGGGGTTACGTGCACCCACAATTTTTACTACTGGTATACAGTGCCATTGTCTGACTGGGAATTCAAAGAGTATATTGGGAATACAAATACCCTCATTTCTTGCTACTGCCATATAGTGCCAGTTTCTGACTGGGAATTCAAAGAATATATTGGGGTTACGTGCACCCACAATTTTTACTACTGGTATACAGTTCCATTGTCTGACTGGGAATTCAAAGAGTATATTGGGAATACAAATACCCTCATTTCTTGCTACTGCCATATAGTGCCAGTTTCTGACTGGGAATTCAAAGAATATATTGGGGTTACGTGCACCCACAATTTTTACTACTGGTATACAGTGCCATTGTCTGACTGGGAATTCAAAGAATATATTGGGGTTACGTGCACCCACAATTTTTACTACTGGTATACAGTGCCAATTTCTAACTAGGAATTCAAAATGCGCAAGGCTCCCGGAAAGGGACGTGGACGAGGCCGTGGGCGAGGTCGGGGGAATGGTTCTGGGGAGCAAGGTAGCAGTGAAGCCACAGGGCGTCCCGTGCCTACTCCTGTGGGGCAGCAAGCATTGCGCCACTCCACAGTGCCAGGGTTGCTTGCCACATTAACTAAACTGCAGGGTACAAACCTTAGTAGGCCCGAGAACCAGGAAAAGGTCTTGCAATGGCTGTCAGAGAACGCTTACAGCACATTGTCCAGCAGCCAGTCAGACTCTGCCTCCTCTCCTCCTATTACCCAACAGTCTTGTCTTCCTTCCTCCCAAAATTCCGAAGCTTTACAGAACAATAACCCAAACTGTCCCTGCTCCCCAGAGCTGTTCTCCGCTCCTTTCATTGTCCCTCAACCTGCCTCTCCACGTCACGATTCCACGAACCTAACAGAGGAGCATCTGTGTCCAGATGCTCAAACACTAGAGTCTCCTCCATCTCCGTTCGATTTGGTGGTGGATGACCAGCAACCCACCCTCATCGACGATGATGTGACGCAGTTGCCGTCAGGGCATCCAGTTGACCGGCGCATTGTGCGGGAGGAGGAGATGAGACAGGAGTTGGAAGAGGAAGTGGTGGATGATGAGGACACTGACCCGACCTGGACAGGGGGGATGTCAAGCGGGGAAAGTAGTGTGGATGTTGAGGCAGGTGCAGCACCAAAAAGGGTAGCTAGAGGCAGAGGCAGAGGTCAGCAGCTTAGGCGAAGCCAGGCCACACCCGGAATCTCCCAAGATGTTCCAGTTCGTACCCAGCCCCGAAAAACTCCCACCTCGAGGGCACGTTTCTCGAAGGTGTGGAGTTTTTTCAAGGAATGCGCCGAGGACAGATATAGTGTTGTCTGCACAATTTGCCTCTCGAAATTGATTAGGGGCTCTGAGAAGAGCAACCTGTCCACCACTTCAATGCGCCATCATTTGGAATCCAAGCACTGGAATCAGTGGCAGGCAGCAACGGCAGGACAAAGGCCGCCTGCCGTTCACGCCACTGCCACTGCCTCTGCCACTGCCTCTGCCACTGCCACTGCTGACTGTGCTGGCGATGCACTCCAGAGGACGAGCCAGGACACCACTTCATCTGCCTCCGCCACTTTGTTGACTTCTACCTCATCCTCCCCTGGTCCTGTCTTATCTCCTTCTCCTGCACCATCAAAGGCACCATCAGGCGTTTCTTTACAACAACCCACCATCTCTCAGACATTGGAGCGGCGGCAGAAATACACTGCTAACCACCCACACGCGCAAGCCTTGAACGCCAACATCGCTAAACTGCTGGCCCAGGAGATGTTGGCGTTCCGGCTTGTTGAAACTCCCGCCTTCCTGGACCTGATGGCAACTGCGGCACCTCGCTATGCCGTCCCTAGCCGTCACTACTTCTCCCGGTGTGCCGTCCCCGCCTTGCACCAGCACGTGTCACTCAACATCAGGCGGGCCCTTAGTTCCGCGCTTTGCACAAAGGTCCACTTGACCACCGACGCGTGGACAAGTGCATGCGGACAGGGACGCTACATTTCACTGACGGCACACTGGGTGAATGTAGTTGAGGCTGGGACTGCTTCCCAAACTGGCCCGGTGTACCTCGTCTCCCCGCCTAACATTCCTGGCAGGGACACGAGAAGAACACCCCCCTCCTCCTCCTCCTCTACCGCCTCCTCCTCCGCCACCGCCTCCTCCTCCGCCACCGCCTCCTCCTCCGCTGTTAGATTGACCCCAGCTACGAGTTGGAAACGTTGCAGCACTGGCGTTGGTAGACGTCAGCAGGCTGTGCTGAAGCTGATCAGCTTGGGGGACAGACAGCACACTGCCTCCGAGGTGAGGGATGCCCTCCTCGATGAGACGGCAATATGGTTTGAGCCGCTGCACCTGGGCCCAGGCATGGTCGTTTGTGATAACGGCCGGAACCTGGTAGCAGCTCTGGAGCTTGCCGGACTCCAACATGTTCCATGCCTGGCCCACGTCTTCAACCTAGTGGTGCAACGTTTCCTAAAGAGCTACCCCAATGTTCCAGAGCTACTGGTGAAAGTGCGGCGCATGTGCGCCCACTTTCGCAAGTCGACAGTAGCCGCTGCTAGCTTAAAATCTCTCCAGCAACGCCTGCATGTGCCACAACACCGGCTTTTGTGCGACGTCCCCACACGCTGGAACTCAACGTATCAGATGTTGAATAGAGTGGTTGAGCAGCAGAGACCTTTGATGGAATACCAGCTACAAAACCCTAGGGTGCCACAAAGTCAGCTGCCTCAGTTTCACATCCATGAGTGGCCATGGATGAGAGACCTTTGTGACATCCTACGGGTCTTTGAGGAGTCCACAAGGAGGGTGAGCTCTGAGGATGCGATGGTGAGCCTTACAATCCCGCTCTTGTGTGTTCTGAGAGAATCCCTGATTGACATCAGGGATAACTCAGATCACACAGAGGAGTTGGGGATAGCATCCGATCCGTCACAGCTGGAGAGTAGGTCCACACATCTGTCCGCTTCACTGCGTTTAATGGAGGAGGAGGAGGAGGAGGAGGAGGAAGAAGAGTTGTCCGATGATGTGATGGTGATACAGGAGGCTTCCGGGCAACTTCGAATCGTCCCATTGTTGCAGCGCGGATGGGTAGACATGGAGGATGAGGAGGAAATGGAGATTGAACTTTCCGGTGGGGCCAGAGGAGTCATGCCAACTAACACTGTGGCAGACATGGCTGAGTTCATGTTGGGGTGCTTTACAACCGACAAGCGTATTGTCAAAATCATGGAGGACAACCAGTACTGGATCTTTGCTATCCTTGACCCCCGGTATAAAAACAACATCTCGTCTTTTATTCCGGTAGAGGGGAGGGCCAATCGCATCAATGCTTGCCACAGGCAATTGGTGCAGAATATGATGGAGATGTTTCCAGCATGTGACGTTGGCGGCAGGGAGGGCAGTTCCTCCAGTAGGCAACCAAGTTCTCACCGGTCCACACAAACGAGGGGCACACTGTCTAAGGTCTGGGACACCTTGATGGCACCCCCTCGCCAAAGTGCCGCCACGGAGGGTCCTAGTGTCACCAGGCGTGAGAAGTATAGGCGCATGTTGCGGGAATACCTTTCCGACCACAGCCCTGTCCTCTCCGACCCCTCTGCGCCCTACACGTATTGGGTGTCGAAGTTGGACCTGTGGCTTGAACTTGCCCTATATGCCTTGGAGGTGCTGTCCTGTCCTGCCGCCAGCGTCCTATCTGAGAGGGTGTTCAGTGCATCCGGTGGCATCATCACTGACAAGCGCACCCGTCTGTCAGCTGAGAGTGCCGACCGGCTCACTTTGATAAAAATGAACCACCACTGGGTAGAGCCGTCATTTTTGTGCCCACCTGTGTAAAGCACCCCAACATGAAACTCCATGTCTGTACTCAACCTCTCCAATTCCTCCGCATCCTCATACTCATCCACCATAAGCGTTGCACAATTCTGCTAATACTAGGCTCCCTCCACCCTGATTTCCCCCAACTCTGCTGGTTAGAGGCTCCCTCCACCCTGATTTCCACCAACTCTGCTGGTTAGAGGCTCCCTCCACCATGAATTTGCCCAAACTGGGCTGTTTAGAGGCTCCCTCCACCATGAATTTGCCCAAACTGGGCTGTTTAGAGGCTCCCTCCACCATGAATTGGTCCAAACTGGGTTTTTTAGAGGCTCCCTCCACCATGAATTGGTCCAAACTGGGCTGGTTAGAGGCTCCCTCCACCATTAATTGGTCCAAACTGGGCTGGTTAGAGGCTCCCTCCACCATTAATTGGTCCAAACTGGGCTGGTTAGAGGCTCCCTCCACCATTAATTGGTCCAAACTGGGCTGGTTAGAGGCTCCCTCCACCATGAATTGGTCCAAACTGGGTTTTTTAGAGGCTCCCTCCACCATGAATTGGTCCAAACTTGGCTGTTTAGAGGCTCCCTCCACCATGAATTGGTCCAAACTGGGCTGGTTAGAGGCTCCCTCCACCATGAATTTGCCCAAACTGGGCTGGTTAGAGGCTCCCTCCACCATGAATTTGCCCAAACTGGGCTGTTTAGAGGCTCCCTCCACCATGAATTGGTCCAAACTGGGTTTTTTAGAGGCTCCCTCCACCATGAATTGGTCCAAACTGGGCTGGTTAGAGGCTCCCTCCACCATTAATTGGTCCAAACTGGGCTGGTTAGAGGCTCCCTCCACCATTAATTGGTCCAAACTGGGCTGGTTAGAGGCTCCCTCCACCATTAATTGGTCCAAACTGGGCTGGTTAGAGGCTCCCTCCACCATTAATTGGTCCAAACTGGGCTGGTTAGAGGCTCCCTCCACCATTAATTGGTCCAAACTGGGCTGTTTAAAGGCTCCCTCCACCATTAATTGGTCCAAACTGGGCTGGTTAGAGGCTCCCTCCACCATGAGTTTGCCCAAACTGGGCTGTTTAGAGGCTCCCTCCACCATGAATTGGTCCAAACTGGGTTTTTTAGAGGCTCCCTCCACCATGAATTTGCCCAAACTGGGCTGGTTAGAGGCTCCCTCCACCATGAATTGGTCCAAGCTGGGTTTTTTAGAGGCTCCCTCCACCATGAATTTGCCCAAACTGGGCTGGTTAGAGGCTCCCTCCACCATGAATTGGTCCAAACTGGGCTGGTTAGAGGCTCCCTCCACCATGAATTTGCCCAAACTGGGCTGTTTAGAGGCTCCCTCCACCATTAATTGGTCCAAACTGGGCTGGTTAGAGGCTTCCTCCACCATGAATTTGCCCAAACTGGGCTGTTTAGAGGCTCCCTCCACCATGAATTGGTCCAAACTGGGTTTTTTAGAGGCTCCCTCCACCATGAATTGGTCCAAACTGGGTTTTTTAGAGGCTCCCTCCACCATGAATTGGTCCAAACTGGGCTGGTTAGAGGCTCCCTCCACCATGAATTTCCCAAAACTTGGCTGTTTAGAGGCTCCCTCCACCATGAATTGGTCCAAACTGGGCTGGTTAGAGGCTCCCTCCACCATTAATTGGTCCAAACTGGGCTGGTTAGAGGCTCCCTCCACCATGAATTGGTCCAAACTGGGTTTTTTAGAGGCTCCCTCCACCATGAATTTGCCCAAACTGGGCTGTTTAGAGGCTCCCTCCACCATGAATTGGTCCAAACTGGGCTGGTTAGAGGCTCCCTCCACCATGAATTGGTCCAAACTGGGCTGGTTAGAGGCTCCCTCCACCATTAATTGGTCCAAACTGGGCTGGTTAGAGGCTCCCTCCACCATGAATTGGTCCAAACTGGGTTTTTTAGAGGCTCCCTCCACCATGAATTTGCCCAAACTGGGCTGTTTAGAGGCTCCCTCCACCATGAATTGGTCCAAACTGGGCTGGTTAGAGGCTCCCTCCACCATTAATTGGTCCAAACTGGGCTGGTTAGAGGCTCCCTCCACCATGAATTGGTCCAAACTGGGCTGGTTAGAGGCTCCCTCCACCATGAATTTGCCCAAACTGGGCTGTTTAGAGGCTCCCTCCACCATTAATTGGTCCAAACTGGGCTGGTTAGAGGCTCCCTCCACCATGAATTTGCCCAAACTGGGCTGTTTAGAGGCTCCCTCCACCATGAATTGGTCCAAACTGGGCTGGTTAGAGGCTCCCTCCACCATGAATTTCCCAAAACTTGGCTGTTTAGAGGCTCCCTCCACCATTAATTGGTCCAAACTGGGCTGGTTAGAGGCTCCCTCCACCATGAATTGGTCCAAACTGGGTTTTTTAGAGGCTCCCTCCACCATGAATTTGCCCAAACTGGGCTGTTTAGAGGCTCCCTCCACCATGAATTGGTCCAAACTGGGCTGGTTAGAGGCTCCCTCCACCATGAATTGGTCCAAACTGGGCTGGTTAGAGGCTCCCTCCACCATTAATTGGTCCAAACTGGGCTGGTTAGAGGCTCCCTCCACCATGAATTGGTCCAAACTGGGTTTTTTAGAGGCTCCCTCCACCATGAATTTGCCCAAACTGGGCTGTTTAGAGGCTCCCTCCACCATGAATTGGTCCAAACTGGGCTGGTTAGAGGCTCCCTCCACCATGAATTGGTCCAAACTGGGCTGGTTAGAGGCTCCCTCCACCATGAATTGGTCCAAACTGGGCTGGTTAGAGGCTCCCTCCACCATGAATTGGTCCAAACTGGGCTGGTTAGAGGCTCCCTCCACCATTAATTGGTCCAAACTGGGCTGGTTAGAGGCTCCCTCCACCATGAATTGGTCCAAACTGGGTTTTTTAGAGGCTCCCTCCACCATGAATTTGCCCAAACTGGGCTGTTTAGAGGCTCCCTCCACCATGAATTGGTCCAAACTGGGCTGGTTAGAGGCTCCCTCCACCATGAATTGGTCCAAACTGGGCTGGTTAGAGGCTCCCTCCACCATTAATTGGTCCAAACTGGGCTGGTTAGAGGCTCCCTCCACCATGAATTGGTCCAAACTGGGTTTTTTAGAGGCTCCCTCCACCATGAATTTGCCCAAACTGGGCTGTTTAGAGGCTCCCTCCACCATGAATTGGTCCAAACTGGGCTGGTTAGAGGCTCCCTCCACCATTAATTGGTCCAAACTGGGCTGGTTAGAGGCTCCCTCCACCATGAATTGGTCCAAACTGGGCTGGTTAGAGGCTCCCTCCACCATGAATTTGCCCAAACTGGGCTGTTTAGAGGCTCCCTCCACCATGAATTGGTCCAAACTGGGCTGGTTAGAGGCTCCCTCCACCATGAATTTCCCAAAACTTGGCTGTTTAGAGGCTCCCTCCACCATGAATTGGTCCAAACTGGGCTGGTTAGAGGCTCCCTCCACCATTAATTGGTCCAAACTGGGCTGGTTAGAGGCTCCCTCCACCATGAATTGGTCCAAACTGGGTTTTTTAGAGGCTCCCTCCACCATGAATTTGCCCAAACTGGGCTGTTTAGAGGCTCCCTCCACCATGAATTGGTCCAAACTGGGCTGGTTAGAGGCTCCCTCCACCATTAATTGGTCCAAACTGGGCTGGTTAGAGGCTCCCTCCACCATTAATTGGTCCAAACTGGGCTGGTTAGAGGCTCCCTCCACCATGAATTTGCCCAAACTGGGCTGGTTAGAGGCTCCCTCCACCATGAATTGGTCCAAACTGGGTTTTTTAGAGGCTCCCTCCACCATGAATTTGCCCAAACTGGGCTGGTTAGAGGCTCCCTCCACCATGAATTGGTCCAAACTGGGGTTTTTAGAGGCTCCCTCCACCATGAATTTGCCCAAACTGGGGTGTTTAGAGGCTCCCTCCACCATGAATTTGCCCAAACTCTGCTGGTTAGAGGCTCAATCCACCCTGATTTTCAAAACAAATGTTGGTGCCAACCTCAACTTACTACAAGGGCCAAATTCACTGCTGGTGACAAGCTCTCCTCACTGCAAGTGCCAAATACACATGTTTCAAGGTGTTTTCCTACTGTCAGAGAGGTGGTATTGAGTGTGTAAAGTGTGTAGTTGTTAGGCTGTGATGTTGGGGTAATAGAGGGTCTTTGGTGTGTTAGATGCCCCCAGACATGCTTCCCCTGCTGTCCCAGTGTCATTCCAGAGGTGTTGGCATCATTTCCTGGGGTGTCATAGTGGACTTGGTGACCCTCCAGACACGGATTTGGGTTTCCCCCTTAACGAGTATCTGTTCCCCATAGACTATAATGGGGTTCGAAACCCGTTCGAACACACGAACATTGAGCGGCTGTTCGAATCGAATTTCGAACCTCGAACATTTTAGTGTTCGCTCATCTCTAGTGTTTACATCTTGGGAGACAGATTTGCATATTTTTCTCTTAAGGGTGTGTTGGGGAAGAGTATGTTGCAGGGCTCCAAATTAAATAATTAATTAACAGGCCTAGATGGACTGCAGCCATCTTCTTTAAGCCTGGAGAACTGATTAAGACAAAAGAGTTCTGATTTATTGTTACAGAGAGTAGCATTTATACAGACAAAAGCAGGTTGGACTTGACATGATTGGTTATAACATAAGCTGTGGCACATGACTATTGAATAAGGTCTGCATTTCATTATTACACTCCAACCTGGGATGACCTTTAAAGAAGAATCTAAAATATTTATGTGTAAACCAACATCTTACACTAATTCTAGATGTATATCACAGCAAGAGAGATAATGATTAGAGATGAGCGAACACTAAAATGTTCGAGGTTCGAAATTCGATTCGAACAGCCGCTCACTGTTCGAGTGTTCGAATGGGTTTCGAACCCCATTATAGTCTATGGGGAACATAAACTCGTTAAGGGGGAAACCCAAATTCGTGTCTGGAGGGTCACCAAGTCCACTATGACACCCCAGGAAATGATACCAACACCCTGGAATGACACTGGGACAGCAGGGGAAGCATGTCTGGGGGCATAAAAGTCACTTTATTTCATGGAAATCCCTGTCAGTTTGCGATTTTCGCAAGCTAACTTTTCCCCATAGAAATGCATTGGCCAGTGCTGATTGGCCAGAGTACGGAACTCGACCAATCAGCGCTGGCTCTGCTGGAGGAGGCGGAGTCTAAGATAGCTCCACACCAGTCTCCATTCAGGTCCGACCTTAGACTCCGCCTCCTCCGGCAGAGCCAGCGCTGATTGGCCGAAGGCTGGCCAATGCATTCCTATGCGAATGCAGACTTAGCAGTGCTGAGTCAGTTTTGCTCAACTACACATCTGATGCACACTCGGCACTGCTACATCAGATGTAGCAATCTGATGTAGCAGAGCCGAGGGTGCACTAGAACCCCTGTGCAAACTCAGTTCACGCTAATAGAATGCATTGGCCAGCGCTGATTGGCCAATGCATTCTATTAGCCCGATGAAGTAGAGCTGAATGTGTGTGCTTAGCACACAAATTCAGCTCTACTTCATCAGGCTAATAGAATACATTGGCCAATCAGCGCTGGCCAATGCATTCTATTAGCTTGATGAAGCAGAGTGTGCACAAGGGTTCAAGCGCACCCTCGGCTCTGATGTAGCAGAGCTGAGGGTGCACAAGGGTTCAAGTGCACCCTCGGCTCTCCTACATCAGAGCCGAGGGTGCGCTTGAACCCTTGTGCAGCCTCAGCTCTGCTACATCAGAGCCGAGGGTGCGCTTGAACCCTTGTGCACACTCTGCTTCATCAAGCTAATAGAATGCATTGGCCAGCGCTGATTGGCCAATGCATTCTATTAGCCCGATGAAGTAGAGCTGAATGTGTGTGCTTAGCACACACATTCAGCTCTACTTCATCAGGCTAATAGAATACATTGGCCAATCAGCGCTGGCCAATGCATTCTATTAGCTTGATGAAGCAGAGTGTGCACAAGGGTTCAAGCGCACCCTCGGCTCTGATGTAGCAGAGCTGAGGGTGCACAAGGGTTCAAGTGCACCCTCGGCTCTCCTACATCAGAGCCGAGGGTGCGCTTGAACCCTTGTGCACACTCTGCTTCATCAAGCTAATAGAATGCATTGGCCAGCGCTGATTGGCCAGAGTACGGAATTCGGCCAATCAGCGCTGGCTCTGCTGGAGGAGGCGGAGTCTAAGATCGCTCCACACCAGTCTCCATTCAGGTCCGACCTTAGACTCCGCCTCCTCCGGCAGAGCCAGCGCTGATTGGCCGAAGGCTGGCCAATGCATTCCTATGCGAATGCAGACTTAGCAGTGCTGAGTCAGTTTTGCTCAACTACACATCTGATGCACACTCGGCACTGCTACATCAGATGTAGCAATCTGATGTAGCAGAGCCGAGGGTGCACTAGAACCCCTGTGCAAACTCAGTTCACGCTAATAGAATGCATTGGCCAGCGCTGATTGGCCAATGCATTCTATTAGCCCGATGAAGTAGAGCTGAATGTGTGTGCTAAGCACACACATTCAGCACTGCTTCATCACGCCAATACAATGCATTAGCCAGTGCTGATTGGCCAGAGTACGGAATTCGGCCAATCAGCGCTGGCTCTGCTGGAGGAGGCGGAGTCTAAGGTCGGACCTGAATGGAGACTGGTGTGGAGCGATCTTAGACTCCGCCTCCTCCAGCAGAGCCAGCGCTGATTGGCCGAATTCCGTACTCTGGCCAATCAGCGCTGGCCAATGCATTCTATTAGCTTGATGAAGCAGAGTGTGCACAAGGGTTCAAGCGCACCCTCGGCTCTGATGTAGCAGAGCTGAGGCTGCACAAGGGTTCAAGCGCACCCTCGGCTCTGATGTAGGAGAGCCGAGGGTGCACTTGAACCCTTGTGCACCCTCAGCTCTGCTACATCAGAGCCGAGGGTGCGCTTGAACCCTTGTGCACACTCTGCTTCATCAAGCTAATAGAATGCATTGGCCAGCGCTGATTGGCCAATGTATTCTATTAGCCTGATGAAGTAGAGCTGAATGTGTGTGCTAAGCACACACATTCAGCTCTACTTCATCGGGCTAATAGAATGCATTGGCCAGCGCTGATTGGCCAGAGTACGGAACTCGACCAATCAGCGCTGGCTCTGCTGGAGGAGGCGGAGTCTAAGATCGCTCCACACCAGTCTCCATTCAGGTCCGACCTTAGACTCCGCCTCCTCCAGCAGAGCCAGCGCTGATTGGCCGAATTCCGTACTCTGGCCAATCAGCACTGGCTAATGCATTGTATTGGCGTGATGAAGCAGTGCTGAATGTGTGTGCTTAGCACACACATTCAGCTCTACTTCATCGGGCTAATAGAATGCATTGGCCAATCAGCGCTGGCCAATGCATTCTATTAGCGTGAACTGAGTTTGCACAGGGGTTCTAGTGCACCCTCGGCTCTGCTACATCAGATTGCTACATCTGATGTAGCAGTGCCGAGTGTGCATCAGATGTGTAGTTGAGCAAAACTGACTCAGCACTGCTAAGTCTGCATTCGCATAGGAATGCATTGGCCAGCCTTCGGCCAATCAGCGCTGGCTCTGCCGGAGGAGGCGGAGTCTAAGGTCGGACCTGAATGGAGACTGGTGTGGAGCGATCTTAGACTCCGCCTCCTCCAGCAGAGCCAGCGCTGATTGGTCGAGTTCCGTACTCTGGCCAATCAGCGCTGGCCAATGCATTCTATTAGCCCGATGAAGTAGAGCTGAATGTGTGTGCTTAGCACACACATTCAGCTCTACTTCATCAGGCTAATAGAATACATTGGCCAATCAGCGCTGGCCAATGCATTCTATTAGCTTGATGAAGCAGAGTGTGCACAAGGGTTCAAGCGCACCCTCGGCTCTGATGTAGCAGAGCTGAGGGTGCACAAGGGTTCAAGTGCACCCTCGGCTCTCCTACATCAGAGCCGAGGGTGCGCTTGAACCCTTGTGCAGCCTCGGCTCTGCTACATCAGAGCCGAGGGTGCGCTTGAACCCTTGTGCACACTCTGCTTCATCAAGCTAATAGAATGCATTGGCCAGCACTGATTGGCCAGAGTACGGAATTCGGCCAATCAGCGCTGGCCAATGCATCCCTATGGGAAAAAGTTTATCTCACAAAAATCACAATTACACACCCGATAGAGCCCCAAAAAGTTATTTTTAATAACATTCCCCCCTAAATAAAGGTTATCCCTAGCTATCCCTGCCTGTACAGCTATCCCTGTCTCATAGTCACAAAGTTCACATTCTCATATGACCCGGATTTGAAATCCACTATTCGTCTAAAATGGAGGTCACCTGATTTCGGCAGCCAATGACTTTTTCCAATTTTTTTCAATGCCCCCGGTGTCGTAGTTCCTGTCCCACCTCCCCTGCGCTGTTATTGGTGCAAAAAAGGCGCCAGGGAAGGTGGGAGGGGAATCGAATTTTGGCGCACTTTACCACGTGGTGTTCGATTCGATTCGAACATGGCGAACACCCTGATATCCGATCGAACATGTGTTCGATAGAACACTGTTCGCTCATCTCTAATAATGATCACATGCTGGTCCGACGGTCAACAGGTTATTCTACACACACCCTCAAAGATGAGACCCTTACAACAGATAAGGAGTTATAACCCAACCATCAACATTCCACATGCCTTATCCCCTAAAGGGGTCTCTTAGACTCTAAACAGACATCCTTATGAAGCTTATATAAGAAAAAGGTTACAAGATGGCTGACAGAATACAAGATGGAAGATGTGATCCTAACAGGGTGCATTCAGATCCTGTTTTTCCTGTCCATCTGAAGAATACATTTTCATAGACATAACAGCTATAAAAATATATCACATGTATCTGGACCTATAGAGTATAATAATAAAACAAGGTTCTTTTTTCATTGAAATTTTTTTTTTTTTAAAAGATAAGTATAGCTTACCATAATTTTATGTCATTTTAAAAAATAAATCCACACAGATCAGTTTTTTTTTTGCCATTATAGTCAATGTAAGCTCACCGGACAAAAAATTAGTCACCTTAGTGCCCAAGCACAGATGAATCGCTAATCACATGCTTGACTGCGCGTGCACTACCTCTAAGTGATCATAAGGCAGTAGCGATCAGTTAGACAGTTTGTTTCAAGCAGTAATTATACGTAAACATGGGTAAATGTAAGGATGTGATAAAAAGTGGCAATTCGGTTTGGGCCGTGCCCATGGCCATACTGTGAGTGAAGTTGCTGGATTTGTTGGTGTTTTGCAGTAGACTGTTCAACATGACTACATGGCCACGAAATAAGATGTCAGAATTGTGATTGGAAAAGGATCCTAACTAAGAGGGACTGGAGACGCGTTTCACAGCTTGTGGATCAAAATCGTTTCCAAACCCGACAGGAATAGCTGCAGTTAGTGAATGAAGGTCCTTCCCAACCTGATAGTAAGCGAACATTGCAACGGGAACTACATACAATGAACATTTGCAGTCGTTCACCTTGCAAAAGGTCATTGCTCATGTCTTCAATGGGCTAGAAATCACCGAACGTGGACAGTAGCTAACTGGCGGACTGAACACACATACACCCTATTACATCTCGATTGACCTGCAAAATCACCTGACTTGAACCCCATTGAAAATCTGTGGGACATGTTGGAACAGCGGGTAAAATGACGATATCAACATCCCTGCAATTTGGTGGTTTCGCGCCATGAACTCCACAGCCAGTGGCTTGAACTGTCCGGTGAGCTTATAACAGATGCAAACAAATTGTGCTTCCATTTGTATCAGTTTTTTTCTAAAAATAAAGTGGATCAGTTAACAGTGGTATAACTTGAGCTTCCTGGGGTCCCAATGTGAAATCTATCATGGGGACTCTACCTAGTTTGTACTTTTTAGAATAGTGTTAACTCTTATGTGGCAGATAGACCTTTGCGTCTGGGGTCAACTACTACTTCTGCACCCCCGATAGGTACACCACTGTCAGTTAAACTAAGCCATTCAATGGACAGGAAAAACATGATCTGTGTGTACTGATCGGAAATGAAATTTTTCCTACTCCATGTTATTCCTCAATTAACCCATGTGAGACTCACAGTTTTTATTTATTAAATAAATCACTATCCTGTACATGTTGTTAGCAAAGCCAAAAACTAGTTAACCAAAAGAAATCCGATGTGCTTACATGGCTGGACTGTGTTTATCACCAAAAAAGGGTCAGTTTGGCTTCAAAACACACTCCAGCTGCCATGTTAGACCAGAGTTTCACACACTCGTAATGGCCAATGATTTTGAACTTAATGCAACATATTTGTCATACAAAATCATGCTATCATGGTCATTAGAGCCAAGCTGAGCTCCTGCTGTATGCGGGAAGTAGATTGTAATGTTCAATTAAAGGTATAAGAAATGCAGGAGAAGGGTGAAGAGGGACATGCATAGCAGTGCAGGGGTCGGAGAAAGATGTGCATGACAGTAGCAGAGTTACAGAGCAGAAGGAGCTGGCAAGCTGGCTGGAAAATGTTGGAATTATAATTTGAATCTTTAAGCTCTTTTATTTATTTATTTACCCTTCTATGATACAAGTTAATTCCTTCTGCACTATCTACACACGTTTTTGCAGTGATAAAGAGCAATGGTGTTTTTCTTCATACATTTTTATTTTACATTTATTCCTGTATATGTGTTATGTAAATCGTTACTGCAGAATTTGATAAGTCCTAAAATCTTGAGGATTTCATTGCTTTGTCTGTGGGATTCAGATTACGGTTAGTAAATCTCTCCCCCTCTGGCATATTGAGAGCCACTGGCTGGCCCAGAAGGAAGTACCACACTGACGTGGGTCAATGGGCATGGTGCCTCAGAGCGTAACCCCTGAGATGTGTTTATTTAGAGTACAGCCCTGAGACCCTGCCTCTTATATTCTATAGCTTAATCAATCATAGTGACACATATGGAAGTTACATCCAGTATACGGTAAAGGCATCATTTGTATGTTATCATGCATAAATATTCATTTGTCTCTTATATAGGTACACATGAAAATCGTAAATGAATTGCTTATCACTTTAAAGGGACTCTTTTTTTTTTTTTTGATTTTCAAAATTCTTTATTAAATGAAAGTCAAACATATACATAGTTTCATGTAAATTGAATGACAATAACAGGAGGTTATATTTGGTATAACTTACAAGTTTGGAGCATTTATACATTAGATAAATCATCTTTTGGTATTTGATTCAAAGAGTCATAGTACATCGGCATCAAAAAATAAACATAGTAAAGCATTGTGGCGTTAATGACATGTAAGTAAGAATGGTAGGGCCATAAGGGGTAGAGTAGGGGCGAGAGGGAGGAGGATAAATTTGATGAGAGTGTCGATAGGGATTGTTTGATAGGCGTGTAAAATTGTATGGATTTGAGTTACTGGGGTATAATTAGGGTGAGGCAGGCGTGGTCATATAAACTCAGAGTAGGGGAGTATAACCTACCCAAAATGGGACGTATTAAAATATATCCTTTATTGGTTCAGTTAAAATACCCAAAGGAACAAACAAACACAAAATTCCCCATTAAAAAAGAAAGAAAGGAAAGGAGAATGGACAGAGTAGTGTGTCTCTGAAATTGCTATGTCAATTGGACAGAATTCACACCTAGCAGCTACTAGAGAACCACAGTGAGCAATCTGATTTACTTGTATGGAATCTCACAACACTCCTGCACTTGTGTCCATATCATTAACACTTTGCTGTTCACTGGTATCGGTGTACTGCTAGGCTAGTCTTTGCTTTCTGATAGCTAATTCCTCCTTCTTAACCACTATTATATTAACCCTTTTCTCATGCTAATAGTGCACTAAGTAACTTGTTTGTATAGCTGAGTAGGGAGAAGTTTACTGACTCACATATATCAGGGAATCATTCAATAGGGCAAGCTAGACACTTATCTCGCCCATTCTACCACCTCAATCTGTCACCTGACCGGTTTCAATGTCCCTTTACTATCGGACACATCATCAGAGGTGTCATTTCTATTGTTTCTTTCTGACACTGGAGTATGCTTTGTATATTCAGTATAGCCCCCAGCCCCGTCAGCATTGATAACAGCCGCGCAAGTGAACTAGGAGCCCAGTCTTTTAAAGCCCAGGGACCGAACCTCATCCAAGCTCTAACCAATCAGGGAGCTTGAAGGTCCAGCTAGATCTCTGCCTCATACGGCCATACGGCCAAACCTCTCCAAGTCCCGCCCACACTGGCGAGTAACAACAAACAAACCAGCATGGCTATCGATTACAGGTAAGAATATTCCAGCAATGCCTAAGAACGGCGTTCTATCTCCTCAGGAGCCTTCCATAAGCGAGGGAGAGTGTCTCAGCATATATCACAAATCACTCCGTGATCTCCTATCTCAGTGTACACCTATCCATGTTGTTTCAGAGTAATATTATTACCATTTGTCCGCAACCTCCCTTTCATACTGTATTCCAGGACACCCATAATGATGCATTGCCATCCCTCTCGATACGTTATATCTCTCTTATCCCTCAGTGACAAGAATGCTCAACTTTATGCATCAAGATCACTCCATTTAACTTGACAGATCCTATTTGTTGTGGAGTGCCTATTAACTCCTAGATAAAACACGCGTACGAGATGTTCTCATTTAACCCCTTAGGTTTCACCGTATCTAATGTGAAAATCCATCTCGCTTCTTTTTGTAGGAGTTTTTTGTCAAGGTCACCTCCCCTAGAGGAGGGGAATACCCTCTCAATGCCTTGAAAGGTTAGATGGGACACTTCCCCCCCATGGTTTTCAATAATATGTCTCACAACTGTGGTGTCATCACCCCTGCTCACCCCTGTAACATGCTCTCTAACCCTCCTGCGAAGCTCTCTGGTGGTTTTTCCCACATACTGTACTCCGCAGGAGCAGGTGATCAAATACACAACACCCGCTGTCTTACAATTTATGAAAGACCTATTCTGAAATTGACGTCCATTAGCCGTACTTTCATAGCTCTTACTGCGATTCATAAACGGGCACGCACTGCAGGAGCCACATCGATATGTTCCTACAAGGTCCCCTGCCTTTTTATCCAACCAAGTTGTTGTATCAGTAGGTGCCAGGTGGCTGTGCACCAACTTGTCCCTTAAATTTGTCCCCCGTCTATAAGTGATCAATGGTCGGGGGCTTAACTGGGGGCCTATATCTGGGTCAACCAAAAGAATTTCCCAGGCCTCCTGGATCACATTTCGTACCATGTGGTGTGCCTCATCAAAAGTGCCAATAATTCGCATTTGACCGTCATCTTTTTTCACCTTGTTTATTAATAGGTCATTACGTGTTCGGGATAGGGCATGTTGGTGGGCTTTTTTCAAGACCCCATCAGGGTAACCCCTACGATGGAATCTTTGCCTAAGGTCTACAGCTGCAGTCTGATAGTCTGCCAATGTAGAGCAGTTTCTGCGTAAACGCAGAAACTGCCCTTTAGGAATCCCTTTTCTCAATGCATGCGGATGCCAACTGTCCCACTCCAAAAGGGCATCCGTCGCTGTTTGTTTGCGAAAAATGGATGTGGACAACTGGCCAGAGGGAGATTTCCTAATCTTTAAGTCCAGGAATGTAATAACCTCCTCATGAATTTCGGACGTAAAAAATAGACCCATAGAATTAACGTTTAATAATTCGACGAATTAAAAAAAGGAAGCTTTTGTACCTCCCCATAGTATTAGTACATCGTCGATAAAACAGATCCATAAAATGATACTGGATCCCCAGTGTTCCATAGCGTCCGAGAAGACCACCTCCTTCTCCCACCAGCCCAAGTAGATATTGGCAAACGTAGGGGCACAGGGGCTCCCCATCGCCACGCCTTGCAGCTGGTGGAAGAAGAGGCGGTCGTACATGAAGGTATTGTGCGTGAGGACAAAGTTCAAAAGATCCATAACAAATTTATTGTGTTGGGAAAAGAAGGTACCTCTTGTCTCCAGGTAACCCCCTACAGCCCCACACCCCTGGGAATGGGGTATGGAGCTGTAGAGGGCCTCCACGTCCAATGACGCCAAAAAAGCGTCCCCAGGGACCACCACGTCCTCCAACCTTCTCAGGACATCAGTGGTGTCCTTTACGTAGGAAGGCAGGGCCGTGACAAATGGACGAAGGATTTCATCAATATATAAAGACACATTCTGGGTTAAACTGTTGATACCCGCCACGATGGGACGTCCTTTTAAAGGCGAAATGCCTTTATGGACCTTCGGCAGGGCATAAAAAGTAGGTCGTACAGGGTTTGTTGGTAGCATGAATAAATATTCACTTTCACTTATCAGATTATTCTCTTTAGCTGAATTCAATATCTGTTTTAGTTCCGAGATGTATTGGTCAGTAGGGTCTGAACATAAAATTTCGTAACAGGAGGGGTTGTCTAGAATTGTGCAGCACATTTTCACATAATCTTCTCTTTTCATGATCACTAAATTCCCCCCTTGTCAGAAGATTTTATGACAATTTCCTGATCTTTCTCCAAGGCAGGCGTGGAAATGAGAAGTGGGAGAGGGGAAGCGGAAAGAGGAAATGGGAGAATAGATGATTGAGGAGGAAAAAGAGAAGGGGAAGAAGAAGAATAAAAGGAGAAGAAGGAGGAGGGGGTCTGCTGGGTTCCACCAGTACGATAGGTGGATCCCGCATGAGGTCCACCAGAACTAGAGATCTAATGCTCGCCAGGGGGACCAAATCCTCATAAAGCTATCATGGCGTCTGTCTCTCCAACTGGAGATTTCTTCAAATCTCGCAATCTGCTTTACCTTCTCAATCCACTCGAGTTTAGTGGGAGGAGATGAGTCGAGCCATTTTTTTGGAAGAAGAGAGTTTGCTGCTGAGATTAGGTAGGAAGTCAGGTTCTTTTTGGAAGGCTTATATTCCGCGGTTGGCAGGGAGAGGATAACTATTTCTGGTGTAAGGTGGAACGTGTGGGACAAACATTTTCTAATCAGTGATTGTACATCTGACCAGAATCCAGTTATTAGAGGACAGGACCACCAGAGATGTAACAGGGAACCAGTATGTGCCTTGCATCTCCAACATGTGTCCGAATCAGTAAGCTTCAATCTATGTAGCCACTGAGGAGTATGATACCATCTTGTGAGTAGCTTGTAATGTGTTTCCTGTAAGCGAACACAGGTGGAAAAACCATGGGAAAGTCTTAAGACTTGAGTGACCTGTTCCTCCGAGAGATTGATTCCAAGATCAATTTCCCAAGATGTGAGAAAGGTTGGCTTTGAGATTTTCAGTTGATTTACAAATTTATGCAGCACAAAGGAGGTCTTTCAAAGTAACTTGTTTCCAGCTACAATAAGTCTCTCAAAGGAGGTAAGCGCTTTTCTAACTGTGTGTGACTTGAACCATTTTTGAGGGAGTGTCCTTAAATGTATTTTATGTAGGAAGGTCAAGTCATCATGTGTCGCTAGAGATAGAAGTTTGTCAATGTCTAGTTCTCCGGAGTTGTCTAAGATATCTAGTAGCGTGTATTGACAAAGTCTGTGCCAGAGTGTATCAAGTTTCCCTCCCGATCTATCTGTCCAGTACTGAATAACACCTACAGGAGTAATTGGGGATACGTCTGGAGCTAAAGTCTCGGCAAGTTCACCCCAGGTTTCACACGCTCCCAGGAGCAATTGGTCAATATTTTTAGAATTATGTCCGGGTTTTCCGTATAACCATAGATCTGCTATGGAAGCTGGGCCAAAAGTGAGCAAGGATGTCTGAAAGATCATTGGTTTCGGGTTCGGATTAGCTAATTCAATCCATCTTTTAAGCTGAACTGCTCTATAATATTCTTTCACGTCTGGTAGTCCTATACCCCCAGCAAGTTTCTGTTTCATTAGGAGTTTTAGGGGGAGACGGGGACGTTTCGTTTTCCATAAAAAGTTTGCAAAAATGGATCTTATGGATTTAAAAAAGGAGGGAGGGAGACGTATAGGTATCATATGCAGGCGGTATAGAATGGTGGGTAGTGCATATGTTTGAAGCAAATTGCGTTTGCCGAACCATGAAAAAGGGAGGAGGTTGTAAGTAAGGAGGGTTTTTCTAATGTCTGCTAGGAGGGGAAGAAAATTTTCCTCGTAAAGGCAAGTTGGGTCAGCCGTCAGTTTAATACCCAGATATTTGATTGACATCACTCCATTTTAAAGGGAGAGATGATTTTAGACTGTTTATCCTGTGACGTGATAAAGTAATATTCAGAACTTCCAATTTGTCTAAGTTTGTCTTGTACCCCGAAATAAAGCTGTATTGGTCTAGTATCCTCAGAATGGCTGGAAGACCTACCTCTGGATTCAATACCAAAAATAGTACATCATCTGCAAAAGCAGCAGACTGGAGAGTTTTTGTACCGATCTTTAGTCCTCGAATGTCTGGATGTTCTCTGACCGCTTGGAGTAATGGTTCTAGAGTGAGAATGAATAGAGAGGGAGAAAGAGGGCATCCCTGTCTAGTGCCATTATGTATGTCAAAGTATGGGGATAGAGTGTCGTTTATTTTGAGTCTCGCATGTGGTTGATCGTAAAGGGTGTGTATTGCGGAGATGAATTGGGTGGGGAAATTAAATTTGCATAGCACAGCTTTCATGAACGTCCAGCTGATCCTGTCGAACGCCTTTTCTGCGTCGAGGCCCAGTAGGACCAGTTTTGAATCCATTTTCTTGGCGTATGTGATGGCATGTATCAAGCGATGGGAATTGTCTTTTCCCTCTCTTCCTAGAACAAACCCAGATTGCTCGGGGTCTAGGATAGTGGGGATGAGATGTTTTATTCTGAGGGCTAGAACTTTGGCCCAGATTTTTATATCCAAGTTTAAGAGCGAGATGGGGCGGTAACTACCACATTCCATCTGATCCTTCCCCTCTTTTGGTAACAGGGTGATCTGTGCTTCTTGAGTCTGTCTAGGGAGATGGGAGCCCACCAGTAAGGCATTACATGTGCGAGCAAGGTGCGGAATAAGTTCTGATTGGAAGACTTTATAGTAATGTAAAGGAAAGCCGTCTGGGCCAGGGCTTTTGCCAGTTGGGAACGAAGAGAGTGCAGTTTTTATTTCTTCGTGGGAAATTGGATCTATAAGAGCGTTGGCATCTGACTCTTTTAGTGTGGGAAGTGATAAGGAGTCGAGGAACGAGACAGTTCTAGATTTTTTTAGTTCTGTAACCTCACTAGTGTCTAGTTTGTCTAGATTGTATAAATCAGTGTAATATGAGAGAAAAGCAGAGGTAATATTCGGAGTAGATTTCTGCTGGCGACCTTCTCTATCTTTTATGCAAGCGATAAAGCATTTCGATTTGCGTTTGCGAAGCATAGAGGTCATAAGTTTCCCTCCTTTATCTCCATGCACATATAACCTATGCTGATAGTGTAGGTATTGTTTGGCAGTACGGGTATTGATCATATCTTTTAGTTTTTCTCTCAGTTTTTGTAGTTCAGCCTGAAATGAAATTTGTTTGCTAGTTTTCCTAATTCTTTCGATCTTCGCTATGTCGGCTAGCAATTTGTCCATGTGTGCTTGTGACTCTTTTTTTAGTTTCGAGGCAAGGGAGATAAGTTCTCCCCTTATGACGGATTTATGTGCCTCCCAGACAACCGTCGGCGTCACTTCAGTGTCTGAATTGGTGGCAAAATAGTTTTTAATCTGTTCACTAATGTGTGTGACATGTTCAGGTTTGTCAAGAAGTGTTTCGTTTAGTCTCCAGCACCAGTCCTTTCTAGGTAGTTGTTTAAGGGTAACTGATGCCCAGACAGGAGCATGATCTGATACTGTGATGGATTCTATCCGAGACTTTGTAGAGAAAGGCAGGAGAGTATTTGAGACAAAGATATAGTCTAATCTCTGATAGGATTGTCTCGGATTGGAAAAAAAAGAGTAATCTTTTGTGGATGGGTTAAGTGTTCTCCAAAGATCTACCAAGTTGAGATCCTGAAGTGATTGTAGGAGTTTACCTAAAGCTTTTTGTGATGTCCCAGAAACACCAGATGAGGAATCAAGATGTGGAACGAGAGTGAGATTTAAGTCCCCAGCTAGTATCAGTTGTCCCTCCCGAAATAGTTCAATTTTCTGCAATGTTTCAAGGAGCCATGGTACTTGATGTTTGTTAGGTGTATATATGTTTACGAATGTGTACTTGGACGAAGCAATGGTTCCTTTGAGCATTAAAATTCTGCCATCTGGGTCTTCATATTTTTGCGAGCAAAGAAAAGGGACTGAATGATGAAACAATGTGGAGACGCCCAAGGTCGATTTAACAGCATTGGTAGCATGAAAGGACAGTGGGTACATATTTGTGGGGAAACGAGGAATTTTATTTCCCTTGAAATGCGTTTCTTGTAGAAAGACGATATGGGAGTGGAGTTTCCTGAGAATGGTAAAGATCTGCGAGCGTTTGTTTGGGGAGTTTAACCCTTGTGTATTAAAGGTGGTGAAAATGAGGTCCGCCATGACAAATTTACTTATTATAGCCGAGAGAGGTATATAAGAGGAGGGAGGTGTAGTCCCAGCAGACCCCCTCAAGTAGCCAAGGGAAAGAAAGAATTTAAAATTAATAGAGTAGAGAGAATTTTACGTAAATAGGGCGGGAAGAGAAAACTTATAGCCCAGATAGGGAGTAGGGAATGGTGAGAAATGATAAGAAAGTTTAGAAAATGAGAAAAGAGAAAGGATGAGAAAGTTGAGATAGTATTAGCAGAGACAGGTGGGTAAGTGATGCCAATATGTTAGAGCACTTAGAAAATTGGGAATATACTATACAGAGCGTTGGGAGTCAACGACAGAGCCTGTTGTTCGTTGACTCAGTGAAATGCTAAATGTCCGTATTTGGACTTAGCGTGAGTGGGGAGGTTAAGAGTATGCCTAATCGGTATTGCCTGGAAACAGGTCCTCAAAGAAAAAAGGAGAAGAAGTGGTAAGTTAAACCAACGAGGAATGTGGGCGGAACTGGAGACAATATGAGCGGCAAGGAAAGATCTGAGTTGCGCAGTTAGAAAAGTTGGTCAAGCAGGATGGTCGCCATGTGAAGAGATAAGGATAGTAAAGGGGGAGGGAACAAGTAAGGCAGCTAAGTATATAATGTGCCTAACAAAAAACTTGAGTGCATATAATATGAACCAGTTTTTATATTAACCAATTAAACCAACATATGGGGTATTGTTTTGTCCCATATACTTTTTCAATAACACACGAGTTTTGCGCCCAAAAGAAGGCTGCAATTCAAACGATAAACAAGATACTTATATAAACTCTTCTATAGACGAGGGGTTATACTTCAGCCCAATAACAAAGGCAAGATATAACATATTCAATAAAAAGAGTAACAGAAGAAAGGGGGAGAAAAAAGTAAGAGTGCGGGTGGCAGTTGGGTGAGGGAGTGGAGGAAGAAAAGTAAGAAAGGGAGTCAGACTTCAGAAGAGATCAGAAGGAGGACAAACAATGAGCCAGAAGAGGGCGTAACATACAGGTGGAATTAGAAAGCATGATGAAGCTCGGGAGAGACAGGCATTATACATGTAGTAGAGGAGCCTCTCAACCACCCTATGAGAGGTGTTCATTTCAAAAAAGGTCTGATCTGAGGACTCTCCACTACCCAAGGCCCCGCACCCTCCGCTTAATGCGGGGAAGAGATCCAAGGACTCGGGCGGGGGAGACGCCCCATTAACACAGTATGAAACTAGAACCTAAGCTCGAGGCAGCATATAGTTGTATTACTATGAAGCAATATGCATTCACCCCATAAGGTGGGTATAAAAAACAGGTATCCTAGTTCTGGACGTTCAAGTCCGCAGAAATGTCCAGTGAGAGACCATCCAGTTTCAAAGCTCTCGCAAAGATGTGATACCATGGGGACAAGTGATATCTTAGGGGAACAGGGGGGAGGAGGGGGTTGGTGAAAGTCCAGGAACCTCATTATCCGAGTTGACATGAGAGCTATACATGGTGTGGAGTTGAGAAAAAGGGGGGGGATGGGTAGGGCCAAGGAGAAGGGTCGTCAAGAGCTAAACATGGCAGTCAAATGTGAATAACAGGCACTTACATGTCCAGAGTGTTAGGAAGCTATTTTCAACTTCCTTTGATGGAGCATAATAGGTTAAGCTGTCTCAGTCCCTTTCACGCGAACGGTGTCTCCCTGTGGTCGTTCCTGCTTTCGGTGATTTATTCACATCTCTTATGAAGGTAGCAGGGTCTGGAAGCTCAGGAAGTGAGGTGACATCCTCCGGTACTGGTAGCCAGGACGGTATAGGAATCGGTGGGATATCTAGGACTGCCCATACCGGGTCTAGATCATCCGGAGTACGCACTATCAATCTTTTGCCTTGGTTGAGGATGGCCAGCCCAAAGGGGAAGAGCCAAGCATATGTAATACCTTTCTCTTTCAAGGTCTCCAGGAGCGGACGGAGAAGTCTTCTCTTGGCTAGCGTGGAGGGGGCTATATCTTGGTACATCTGCAGTTCATGCTGTTCGTACATGAGAGGGCGCTTCTCCCGTGCTGCAGTCAAGATGGCGGTCGTATCAACTGTGGTAAGTAGACCGCAGATTATGTCCCTAGGCGGGTCATTCTCCCTGGGTTTTGGGCGTACAGCTCTATGAATTCTTTCTATTTGAACAGATCCAGCTCGTTCTTGACCCAGCAAGGTGGAGAATAGTGACATGGCTATATCTCTTAGAGATTCCGGAGTGAAAGACTCAGGTAGGCCTTTGATTCTCAGGTTCCGTCTACGGTTACGGTTTTCTAGATCTTCTATAAGATCATACGTTTTGTTAATGTGCTTGTGGTGCAAGCTGAGGAATTGAGCGGAGGAGGCCGCATGGTCTGAGAGTTGGGAGGTGGAGGATTCAAGTGTGTCTACTCTCCTCCCCATTGATTGCATATCTGCCCTCATCTCCTTAATCTCTGCTAGTACAGGTGCAATAGTTTGAGAGAGGGCTTTTTTCAAGTATGCCCGGGTGATGGGTATTGCCATAGTGTCCATTTTATCTGTACTCACTATGCTGTCTGCATCGGAGTCGTCCGCTGTCTCTCCCATAACTGATTCGGCCGGCGCCATCTTGTGCGCCACTGTCGGCAACTGCTGGCTCTTCTTTCTAAAGAATTTGTGTACCTCCGAGGATTGATGTGTGCCACTTGGGGTGCCTGGGGGATCCCCAGACCTATCCCTGTTGTTTTTTCCCATCCTCCGTTGGTTTAGCGGTCTGAAAACCTGGAATCCGGCACTAGTGTGGACAGAGCTGCAGGCTCAACACTCCATCCAGAACGACGGTTAGGCTCCGCCCCCCCACTTTAAAGGGATTCTATCTTTAGAATCCCTTTTTGAAATAAGACCACGTCAGAAAAGCCTTAAGAAAGGTTTTTCTTCTCCTACCTTTATTATTCTGATCCGCTCTACCATTCTGGTGTTATTTTGTTTTTTCACCGTATGCAAATGAGTCTTCAGGAAGCACAGGGGGCGTCCTGCTCCAGCAACACCTCCATCTTCTTCTCCCAAGTGCCTCTTTGCCGTGTCATCGGCCGCATTTTCAGCCGAAAGAGTCAACAGCGGATATCAGTCAGCCATTTTCCTGTGGCCTTTTACATTAGTGTCCATTCAGCTACAGGAAAATGGCCGAATGGACATGTACAGACGGCTATGCTGGATGAAGATGTGGCCGATGACGCGGCCAAGAGGCAGTCAGAAGAAGAAGATGGAAGCGTCGCTGAAGAGTCTTCGAACAGCACAGAGGACACCCCCTGTACCTTTTGAGCAAAGGGAAACACCCCCTGTGCTTTCTGATGACTCATTTACATACGGCGAAAAAACTAAATAATACCAGAACAGCGGCTCAGATCAGAATAATAAGATTAGGAGAAGAATTGCTTTTCGTAAGGCTGTTCCGATATGGTCTTAGTTCAAAAGGGATTCTAATGATAGAGTATCTTTAATCTGTGACAGTGGAAATAGCTAGATTTTGAACTATATGAGATATAGCAAACTTATGTTCAGTTAATAACTAGAGATGAGCGAACACTAAAATGTTCGAGGTTCGAAATTCGATTCGAACAGCCGCTCAATGTTCGTGTGTTCGAACGGGTTTCGAACCCCATTATAGTCTATGGGGAACAGATACTCGTTAAGGGGGAAACCCAAATCCGTGTCTGGAGGGTCACCAAGTCCACTATGACACCCCAGGAAATGATGCCAACACCTCTGGAATGACACTGGGACAGCAGGGGAAGCATGTCTGGGGGCATCTAACACACCAAAGACCCTCTATTACCCCAACATCACAGCCTAACAACTACACACTTTACACACTCAATACCACCTCTCTGACAGTAGGGAAACACCTTGAAACGTGTATTTGGCACTTGCAGTGAGGAGAGCTTGTCACCAGCAGTGAATTTGGCCCTTGTAGTAAGTTGAGGTTGGCACCAACATTTGTTTTGAAAATCAGGGTGGATTGAGCCTCTAACCAGCAGAGTTTGGGCAAATTCATGGTGGAGGGAGCCTCTAAAAACCCCAGTTTGGACCAATTCATGGTGGAGGGAGCCTCTAAAAACCCCAGTTTGGACCAATTCATGGTAGAGGGAGCCTCTAAAAACCCCAGTTTGGACCAATTCATGGTGGAGGGAGCCTCTAAAAACCCCAGTTTGGACCAATTCATGATGGAGGGAGCCTCTAAACAGCCCAGTTTGGGCAAATTCATGGTGGAGGGAGCCTCTAAAAACCCCCAGTTTGGACCAATTCATTGTGGAGGGAGCCTCTAAAAACCCCAGTTTGGACCAATTCATGGTGGAGGGAGCCTCTAAACAGCCCAGTTTGGGCAAATTCATGGTGGAGGGAGCCTCTAAAAACCCCAGTTTGGACCAATTCATGGTGGAGGGAGCCTCTAAACAGCCCAGTTTGGACCAATTCATGGTGGAAGGAGCCTCTAAAAACCCCAGTTTGGACCAATTCATGGTGGAGGGAGCCTCTAAACAGCCCAGTTTGGGCAAATTCATGGTGGAGGGAGCCTCTAAACAGCCCAGTTTGGGCAAATTCATGGTGGAGGGAGCCTCTAACCAGCCCAGTTTGGACCAATTCATGGTGGAGGGAGCCTCTAAAAACCCCAGTTTGGACCAATTCATGATGGAGGGAGCCTATAAACAGCCCAGTTTGGACCAATTCATGGTGGAGGGAGCCTCTAAAAACCCCAGTTTGGACCAATTCATGGTGGAGGGAGCCTCTAACCAGCCCAGTTTGGGCAAATTCATGGTGGAGGGAGCCTCTAAACAGCCCAGTTTGGGCAGATTCATGGTGGAGGGAGCCTCTAACCAGCCCAGTTTGGACCAATTCATGGTGGAGGGAGCCTCTAAAAACCCCAGTTTGGACCAATTCATGGTGGAGGGAGCCTCTAAACAGCCCAGTTTGGGCAGATTCATGGTGGAGGGAGCCTCTAACCAGCCCAGTTTGGACCAATTCATGGTGGAGGGAGCCTCTAAAAACCCCAGTTTGGACCAATTCATGGTGGAGGGAGCCTCTAAACAGCCCAGTTTGGGCAAATTCATGGTGGAGGGAGCCTCTAACCAGCCCAGTTTGGACCAATTCATGGTGGAGGGAGCCTCTAAAACCCCCAGTTTGGACCAATTCATGGTGGAGGGAGCCTCTAAACAGCCCAGTTTGGACCAATTCATGGTGGAGAGAGCCTCTAAAAACCCCAGTTTGGACCAATTCATGGTGGAGGGAGCCTCTAAACAGCCCAGTTTGGACCAATTCATGGTGGAGGGAGCCTCTAACCAGCAGAGTTGGTGGAAATCAGGGTGGAGGGAGCCTCTAAACAGCAGAGTTGTGGGAAAGCAGGGTGGAGGGAGCCTCTAACCAGCAGAGTTGGTGGAAATCAGGGTGGAGGGAGCCTCTAACCAGCAGAGTTGTGGGAAAGCAGGGTGGAGGGAGCCTCTAACCAGCAGAGTTGTGGGAAAGCAGGGTGGAGGGAGCCTCTAACCAGCAGAGTTGTGGGAAAGCAGGGTGGAGGGAGCCTCTAACCAGCAGAGTTGTGGGAAAGCAGGGTGGAGGGAGCCTCTAACCAGCAGAGTTGGTGGAAATGAGGGTGGAGGGAGCCTCTAACCAGCAGAGTTGGGGGAAATCAGGGTGGAGGGAGCCTAGTATTAGCAGAATTGTGCAACGCTTATGGTGGATGAGTATGAGGATGCAGAGGAATTGGAGAGGTTGAGTACAGACATGGAGTTTCATGTTGGGGTGCTTTACACAGGTGGGCACAAAAATGAAGGCTCTATCCAGTGGTGGTTCATTTTTATCAAAGTGAGCCGGTCGGCACTCTCAGCTGACAGACGGGTGCGCTTGTCAGTGATGATGCCACCGGCTGCACTGAACACCCTCTCAGATAGGACGCTGGCGGCAGGACAGGACAGCACCTCCAAGGCATATAGGGCAAGTTCAAGCCACAGGTCCAACTTCGACACCCAATACGTGTAGGGCGCAGAGGGGTCAAAGAGGACAGGGCTGTGGTCGGAAAGGTATTCCCACAACATGCGCCTATACTTCTCACGCCTGGTGACACTAGGACCCTCCGTGGCGGCACTTTGGCGAGGGGGTGCCATCAAGGTGTCCCAGACCTTAGACAGTGTGCCCCTCGTTTGTGTGGAACGGTGAGAACTTGGTTGCCTACTGGAGGAATTGCCCTCCCTGCCGCCAACGTCACATGCTGGAAACATCTCCATCATATTCTGCACCAATTGCCTGTGGCAAGCATTGATGCGATTGGCCCTCCCCTCTACCGGAATAAAAGACGAGATGTTGTTTTTATACCGGGGGTCAAGGATAGCAAAGATCCAGTACTGGTTGTCCTCCATGATTTTGACAATACGCTTGTCGGTTGTAAAGCACCCCAACATGAACTCAGCCATGTCTGCCACAGTGTTAGTTGGCATGACTCCTCTGGCCCCACCGGAAAGTTCAATCTCCATTTCCTCCTCATCCTCCATGTCTACCCATCCGCGCTGCAACAATGGGACGATTTGAAGTTGCCCGGAAGCCTCCTGTATCACCATCACATCATCGGACAACTCTTCTTCCTCCTCCTCCTCCTCCTCCTCCTCCATTAAACGCAGTGAAGCGGACAGTTGTGTGGACCTACTCTCCAGCTGTGACGGATCGGATGCTATCCCTAACTCCTCTGTGTGATCTGAGTTATCCCTGATGTCAATCAGGGATTCTCTCAGAACACACAAGAGCGGGATTGTAAGGCTCACCATTGCATCCTCAGAGCTCACCCTCCTTGTGGACTCCTCAAAGACCCGTAGGATGTCACAAAGGTCTCTCATCCATGGCCACTCATGGATGTGAAACTGAGGCAGCTGACTTTGTGGCACCCTAGGGTTTTGTAGCTGGTATTCCATCAAAGGTCTCTGCTGCTCAACCACTCTATTCAACATCTGAAACGTTGAGTTCCAGCGTGTGGGGACGTCACACAAAAGCCGGTGTTGTGGCACATGCAGGCGTTGCTGGAGAGATTTTAAGCTAGCAGCAGCTACTGTCGACTTGCGAAAGTGGGCGCACATGCGCCGCACTTTCACCAGTAGCTCTGGAACATTGGGGTAGCTCTTTAGGAAACGTTGCACCACTAGGTTGAAGACGTGGGCCAGGCATGGAACATGTTGGAGTCCGGCAAGCTCCAGAGCTGCTACCAGGTTCCAGCCGTTATCACAAACGACCATGCCTGGGCCCAGGTGCAGCGGCTCAAACCATATTGCCGTCTCACCGAGGGGGGCATCCCTCACCTCGGAGGCAGTGTGCTGTCTGTCCCCCAAGCTGATCAGCTTCAGCACAGCCTGCTGACGTCTACCAACGCCAGTGCTGCAACGTTTCCAACTCGTAGCTGGGGTCAATCTAACAGCGGAGGAGGAGGCGGTGGCGGAGGAGGAGGCGGTGGCGGAGGAGGAGGCGGTAGAGGAGGAGGAGGAGGGGGGTGTTCTTCTCGTGTCCCTGCCAGGAATGTTAGGCAGGGAGACGAGGTACACCGGGCCAGTTTGGGAAGCAGTCCCAGCCTCAACTACATTCACCCAGTGTGCCGTCAGTGAAATGTAGCGTCCCTGTCCGCATGCACTTGTCCACGCGTCGGTGGTCAAGTGGACCTTTGTGCAAAGCGCGGAACTAAGGGCCCGCCTGATGTTGAGTGACACGTGCTGGTGCAAGGCGGGGACGGCACACCGGGAGAAGTAGTGACGGCTAGGGACGGCATAGCGAGGTGCCGCAGTTGCCATCAGGTCCAGGAAGGCGGGAGTTTCAACAAGCCGGAACGCCAACATCTCCTGGGCCAGCAGTTTAGCGATGTTGGCGTTCAAGGCTTGCGCGTGTGGGTGGTTAGCAGTGTATTTCTGCCGCCGCTCCAATGTCTGAGAGATGGTGGGTTGTTGTAAAGAAGCGCCTGATGGTGCCTTTGATGGTGCAGGAGAAGGAGATAAGACAGGAACAGGGGAGGATGAGGGAGAAGTCAACAAAGTGGCGGAGGCAGATGAAGTGGTGTCCTGGCTCGTCCTCTGGAGTGCATCGCCAGCACAGTCAGCAGTGGCAGTGGCAGAGGCAGAGGCAGTGGCAGAGGCAGTGGCAGTGGCGTGAACGGCAGGCGGCCTTTGTCCTGCCGTTGCTGCCTGCCACTGATTCCAGTGCTTGGATTCCAAATGACGGCGCATTGAAGTGGTGGACAGGTTGCTCTTCTCAGAGCCCCTAATCAATTTTGAGAGGCAAATTGTGCAGACAACACTATATCTGTCCTCGGCGCATTCCTTGAAAAAACTCCACACCTTCGAGAAACGTGCCCTCGAGGTGGGAGTTTTTCGGGGCTGGGTACGAACTGGAACATCTTGGGAGATTCCGGGTGTGGCCTGACTTCGCCTAAGCTGCTGACCTCTGCCTCTGCCTCTAGCTACCCTTTTTGGTGCTGCACCTGCCTCAACATCCACACTACTTTCCCCGCTTGACATCCCCCCTGTCCAGGTCGGGTCAGTGTCCTCATCATCCACCACTTCCTCTTCCAACTCCTGTCTCATCTCCTCCTCCCGCACAATGCGCCGGTCAACTGGATGCCCTGACGGCAACTGCGTCACATCATCGTCGATGAGGGTGGGTTGCTGGTCATCCACCACCAAATCGAACGGAGATGGAGGAGACTCTAGTGTTTGAGCATCTGGACACAGATGCTCCTCTGTTAGGTTCGTGGAATCGTTGTTTTGTTTTAAATTCTCATTTTATTGAAAAGTTTGAAACATTAAAAGTACAAAGGTGAAAAGAGCATCCGTTATAATCATACATCCAAACAATTGAAAAATTGAAAAGAGCAACTACAAATAACATCTTGATGACAAAGACAACAGGTAAATAGGGGCCCATCGTCCAGGCGGCCCCAGTGTCACATTATGCCGAATATGGCAGTAAAGGAAATAAACTGTCCAATGACATATAAAATTATTACATTTTAAGAGTAAGTGGGATTAAACCACCAAAAAAAAAAAGGTAAATAGGGAGGGGGGGAGAGGGGGGGAACAGGTACGTTGGAGTGGGTAGGATGAGGAAATCAGGGAAGGCGGAAAGAAAGGGAAGAGGCAGGGAGACGGTATTCCCATCCAGTCAGACAGTAGAAGAATACAATCATAGGTGTAGATATTCATAGGCTGGCTCTACAGAACGAGTACTAGGAAGTTACAAATATCAATCTGTGTGTATAGACGTATTTTGGTCCAAGAACCACGGTTTCCAGGTTTTCAGGAAATTCTCATGTGTACCTGTGGACCAACTTAAAAGTTCCTCGAAACGAGCAACTTGTGAGACCTTCTCATTCCAGTGTGAGATCGGAGGGGCAGATGGATTTAACCAATAATAGGGTATCAAAGACTTGGCCAGTTCGATCAGATGTGTCTGGAGATTCCTCCGGTGGTGCCTGAAATCGTTTGAGGGGGTGGATAATAAAACAATTGCTGGAGTTAGATCAATAGGAGAGCCTGTAACCCTCTGAATAGCCGATTGGATCTGATCCCAATAATCCCTAATGATTGGACAGCTCCACCAGATGTGTAACATGGAGCCTTTTTCAGTTTTACATCTCCAGCATAAATCCGTGTCAGAGAGCCCACGATCATGTAGCCATATTGGGGTTCTGTACCACCTAGAGAGAACTTTGAAGTGTAGTTCCTGTAGCTTGACGCACTTGGAAAACCCATGGGAGTGCTTCAAAATATGAGACACCTCCTCCTCCGTGAATTGAATCTCAAGATCTTTTTCCCAATCTCTAACAAACTTCGGGGTCTCTACCTGAGCAACATCAAGTAAAATTTGTTTGCACTGAGCCAGATTCCATCTTTTATTGGAGGGTAGCGAAAGTATTTGTTCCAATTTAGTAAGAGGTCTAAAGAAGGCTCTTCGTATGGGGATCGATTTCAGGCACCAGCGAAAATGATCGTAATGAAGAGGGGTTATGTTAGAGAGAGTCATTCTTTCCTGAAGTTGCTCTAATGGGAGGGGTTCAAAATCCATAGTGTACAGTTCTGACAAAGTTAAATGCCTCAGTTGCGACCAGAAGCCACCGTAACCATCTATGGGGTTCTTTAATAGTTTTGGTGCAAGCTGAGCGGGACATAATCTAGAGGGAGGAGGGGCTAATTTATCTCTCCACTTCAACCAAATCCTACAAGGGCCTTTCAAAATACAATCCCAAGTCGGGTTTCTAAGATGTCGAGTCTCTGGGGTCCAGAGGTGAGAAATGAGACTTTGTCCATGCTGTAAGTCTGCCATCTCTCTAACTATAGAATTTTGTCTTGGGGAAGCTAAAGAGAGCCATCTTGACAATAAGTTCGCCTCATAGTACAGTGTTACATCAGGAAATTGGATACCACCTGCACTTTTCCTACAAATCAATTTGTCATAAGCCAGTCTCGCTGGCTTCCCTCTCCAGAGGAACCGGAGAAAAAGTGACCTGAGTGAGCCCAAGTATGTGTTAGGGAGATCGATCGGCAACATTTGGAGTTTATACAATAACTTTGGCAAAATATACATCTGTAACAAATTACGTCTGCCAAACCATGACAAGTAAGGGATGTCCATTTTTTGCAAAGAGGATTTTAAGTCATGTAAAAGAGGGAGAAAATTTTCCTTATATAAATTGAGAAGATTGCTGGTTAACTTCACTCCTAGATAAGTGATATGATCTCTTTTCCAGACGTAAGGGGACGAAGCCTCTAATTCCCTTCTAGTTTTGCTCGGAAGAGAGATCACAAGCACCTCAGACTTAGAAACATTCGGTTTGTAGTTCGATAACTTCCCATACTGTTCCATCAATTTAGTAAGTATGGGGAGCTCCTTGGCTGGATCCGTGACCAGAAACAAAACGTCATCGGCAAAGGCTACACTGTGCAATGCCCGGGAACCCACACGAAAGCCTACAATCTCGGGATGTAGTCTAACAGCCTGTAATAACGTTTCGAGGGTAAGAATAAATAACGTGGGCGATAACGGACACCCTTGGCGGGTACCGTTTTGTATATAGAAAGGAGTAGAGAGAGTCCCATTAACCCGTAGCCTGGCATGTGGTTCTGTGTAAAGCGAAAAGACCATCTGGACAAAGACAGGCGGAAAGCCAAAAGATTTAAGGGTGGCTGCCATGAAGGACCAATTGACTCTATCAAAGGCCTTCTCGGCGTCAACACCGAGAAGGACCAATGACTTGCCTGAGGATTTAGCCAGCGCTATGGCATGCAACAACTTATGTGCATTGTCTTTGCCCTCCCTTCCTTTGACAAAACCTGCTTGTTCTTCGTGGATGAGTTTGGGGACAATGGCTTTCAATCTATTTGCGAGCAGTTTAGCCCAAATCTTAATATCCTGATTCAGGAGGGAAATGGGGCGGTAATTTCCGCACTGCGTTGAATCCTTGCCTTCCTTAGCTATCAAGGTTATAAAGGCCTCTTGAGACTGTTTAGGAAGTTTTTCGCCAGAGATCAGGGCATTGCACAGTGCAGCCAGCTGGGGAAGAAGAACATCTTGCAACTTCTTATAATACATGGCCGTCAGACCGTCCGGCCCCGGGCTTTTCCCTAATGGAAAACTTTGTAAAACATTTTGCAATTCTGGGACAGTAACAGGGGCAAGCAATTTCTCTACATCCTCCGAGGGGACAATCGGGAGTTGCAATTTTTGTAGAAAGAGGAGTGTCTGTCTATCCCTCTCTTCGGGTGCGTCTGCCTTCTCAATATTATAAAGTTTTTCGTAATAATCTCTAAAGATTCTAGCAATTTCAGGTGTATTACAATGTGTGATCCCTGAGGCATCTTTAATCGAAGAAATAAATGATTTTGCCTTCGCTTTCTTCACTAGGGTCGACATAGTTTTGCCCCCTTTATCTCCATGTGAGTACACACGAAGTTTGTGATAAAGTTGATTCTTAGCTTGTTGTTTCTGAAAAATGCGCTGCAATCTCTCCCTAAGCGCCACTAGATCCTTTTGTATAGAGGCTAACTGTGTCCGTTTATGAGCCCGTTCTAAGTTAGAGATCTGAGCTAAAAGGGAGTCTATTTCAAGCTGCTTTTTCTTCTTAAGCAGTGAGCCTCTCGCTATCAATAGACCTCTGACATAGGCCTTATGAGCCTCCCAGATAGAGCCCGTGGATACTTCATTAGATTGGTTAATACGGAAGAACTCCCCAAGCCTAAGTCTAAGCTCATCTAAAAACACTGCGTCACTCAAAAGCGTCTCATTTAGCGTCCAGTTCCATTCAGTTGGCGTAATTTCAGGTATCACAACGGAGATTGAGACTGGACCGTGATCTGAAAGGGTCGCATAGCCTATATCTGAACCAGTAAGATTGGTAAGAAGCGATTTAGAGCAAAACACATAATCTAAACGCTGATGCGAGTTATATTTAGGAGAAAAATGCGTGAAGTCCTTGACATTTGGGTGCAAAGATCTCCAAGTGTCAATCAGATGACAATCATGGAAGGTTTTAAGAAGAGAAGCTAAAGCTACTTGTGAGACTGCTGATTTCCCGGTTGAAGTGTCTAATAGTGGGTTTAAGGTGACATTTAAGTCTCCTCCCATCACTATTTCTCCTTCTGCAAATTGTTGGAGATCACTAAGCGTCTGTTTGATCCAGCTCACCTGGCCTTGGTTAGGCGCATACAGGCAAGCGAAGGTGAGGGGTCTGGTAGCCAAGGTCCCCTTAACAAATAAGTATCTACCCTCTGCGTCCATCTGTGACTGTTTACAAGCGAAGGGGACAGAGCGGTGGAACGCAATCGCCACCCCTTTGGACGCAGACGTAGGGTGTGAACTAAAGAACCATTGGTCGAAATATTTTTTTGGAAAATTGGGCAAATTAGTGGCTTTAAAATGAGTCTCCTGTAGCATTATCACTTCCGCCTTCAATTTTTGGACTAACCGCAGAATCCCATGTCTCTTCTGTGGAGAGTTAAAACCGTTCACATTTAGAGAAGTGATTGAGAGCGACGCCATAACTACAGATGCAGACCAAAGCAAGGACTTCACTACTCAATAAAACGTAACACCGTCTCTAGTACCGTAAAGAGGGAGGGGGGGGGATAGGGTATAGGAAATGAAATATACGGTTAAGAATGGAGAGAGGGGGGGGGGGAAGGAAGGTGGGTCAATGGAAAAAAATCTCTGAAAAACACTAGGGACCTAGATGCCCAAACGAAGTGCACCTACATCCGAGTGTTATCCAATGTAAAATAAACACAATTATAAGAGGAATAATGTTGCTAACAAGAAGATGATAGGGACGGAACAATTTGGAGATAGGTCTGATCGGAATTCCAGCCCTATCAGTCTCCCTGGATACAAACCGCTGGAGAAAGTAGCATAAAAGATACGGCTACTAAGTAAAACATACAACTGCTGAAAAAAAAAAAAAAAAAAAAAGAAAGTACAGAAGTGTATAAATCTATAACACCTGTAAATAACTATACACTGCATTGTACATCCATAAACTAGGAAATACAATCAAGTTAGTATAGCGCTGAGGCACATATAAACCGTGCAATCTTGGGCAAAAACAATAAGAAACCTTTCACGGGACTCCTTGCCTCGAACGTGCCAGGAACTTTTTAATTTTTGGTGACTTGGCGCAACGCCCCTCAGACCACTGGTCGCAATCTGGCAAGTCCGGCCAATCTGGAAGTGGGGGTGTTGGTAGCCAGGAAGGAATGTCCAACGGCTCTATGCGGAGTTGAGCCCAGAGAGAGGGTAGGTCTGATGGGGAGTGTACCGTAATCCTCCTCCCTTTGTAATGAACAGCCAGACCGAAGGGGTACAGCCATGCGTATTTTATATCTTTCGCTCTGAGGATGTCCAGCAATGGTTTAAGCAGTCTACGTTTAGCCAGAATAGAAGGGGCAATGTCCTGAAAAATAGACACTTCAGACTCTGCATAAGTTATAACAGGCTTATTCCTTGCAGCAGTTAAAATGTCCGCCACATCCGGATACATCAGTAGGCCGCAAATTACATCACGTGGAGGCTCCCCCTGTTGGGGTGTAGGCCGGAGTGCTCTATGAATCCTCTCAATCTTAATGTCCTTAGCCCTGTCAGGGCCTAAAAGTTCAGCAAAAATAGCCAATGCCGTGTCATTTAGGTTTTCATTATTATCTTGTTCTGGTATCCCCTTTAATCTCAAGTTTTTCCTCCTCCCTCTGTTTTCTTGGTCTTCCACAAGCACCAATGATCTGTCTATATATTCCTTATACACAGCCATCCTAGCAGCGACAGAAGTAGCATGGTTAGTAAGAGCCATGGCCCCGTTTTCTAATTGAGACACCCGCTGCCCCATATGCTGTAAATCTGACCTGATTGCCGCCAGCTCCGACATAACCGGGTGAAGAGCCTTAGTCAAGGCTTTCTGTAGCATCGCCATAGACACAGTGGCTTGTCCGGTCTCTTGCTGCTGAGACTGGTCTGTGAGCGCCACACTCTCTGCCTCCGAATCCTCTTCCGACTCATATCCTCTGCGTGTGCCCGGCGCCATCTTGGAAGGCCTAGCAGGTGAGTACCCGACCTTCTTCCTCGCTGATTTGTGCAAGTCTCCCAAGTGTTTCGACTGATTTGGGGTCCCGGGGGGATCCGGGCCCCGTTCTTTACCATTTTTGCCCATGGTAGTAGCCGTATCAGCTATCAGGGAGTCCGAAAAAGGGCTGCGTGTGAGGAGCTCAGCAGGCTTGCATCCTACACCGTGCGCGGTCAGACTCCGCCCCCAGGTTCGTGGAATCGTGACGTGGAGAGGCAGGTTGAGGGACAATGAAAGGAGCGGAGAACAGCTCTGGGGAGCAGGGACAGTTGGGGTTATTGTTCTGTGAAGCTTGGGAATTTTGGGAGGAAGGAGGACAAGACTGTTGGGTAATAGGAGGAGAGGAGGCAGAGTCTGACTGGCTGCTGGACAATGTGCTGTAAGCGTTCTCTGACAGCCATTGCAAGACCTGTTCCTGGTTCTCGGGCCTACTAAGGTTTGTACCCTGCAGTTTAGTTAATGTGGCAAGCAACCCTGGCACTGTGGAGTGGCGCAATGCTTGCTGCCCCACAGGAGTAGGCACGGGACGCCCTGTGGCTTCACTGCTACCTTGCTCCCCAGAACCATTCCCCCGACCTCGCCCACGGCCTCGTCCACGTCCCTTTCTGGGAGCCTTGCGCATTTTGAATTCCCAGTTAAAAATTGGCACTATATACCAGTAGCAAAAATTGTGGGTGCACGTAACCCCAATATATTCTTTGAATTCCCAGTCAGACAATGGCACTATATACCAGTAGCAAGAAATGAGGGTATTTATAACCCCAATATATTCTTTGAATTCCCAGTCAGACAATGGCACTATATACCAGTAGCAAGAAATGAGGGTATTTATAACCCCAATATATTCTTTGAATTACCAGTCAGAAACTGGCACTATATGGCAGTAGCAAGAAATGAGGGTATTTGTAACCCCAATATATTCTTTGAATTCCCAGTCAGACAATGGCACTATATACCAGTAGCAAGAAATGAGGGTATTTATAACCCCAATATATTCTTTGAATTACCAGTCAGAAACTGGCACTATATGGCAGTAGCAAGAAATGAGGGTATTTGTAACCCCAATATATTCTTTGAATTACCAGTCAGAAACTGGCACTATATGGCAGTAGCAAGAAATGAGGGTATTTGTAACCCCAATATATTCTTTGAATTCCCAGTCAGACAATGGCACTATATACCAGTAGCAAGAAATGAGGGTATTTGTAACCCCAATATATTCTTTGAATTCCCAGTCAGACAATGGCACTATATACCAGTAGCAAGAAATGAGGGTATTTATAACCCCAATATATTCTTTGAATTACCAGTCAGACAATGGCACTATATGGCAGTAGCAAGAAATGAGGGTATTTATAACCCCAATATATTCTTTGAATTACCAGTCAGAAACTGGCACTATATGGCAGTAGCAAGAAATGAGGGTATTTATAACCCCAATATATTCTTTGAATTCCCAGTCAGACAATGGCACTATATACCAGTAGAAGGAAATGAGGGTATTTGTAACCCCAATATATTCTTTGAATTCCCAGTCAGACAATGGCACTATATACCAGTAGCAAGAAATGAGGGTATTTGTAACCCCAATATATTCTTTGAATTCCCAGTCAGACAATGGCACTATATACCAGTAGCAAAAATTGTGGGTGCACGTAACCCCAATATATTCTTTGAATTACCAGTCAGAAACTGACACTATATGGCAGTAGCAAGAAATGAGGGTATTTGTAACCCCAATATATTCTTTGAATTCCCAGTCAGACAATGGCACTATATACCAGTAGCAAGAAATGAGGGTATTTATAACCCCAATATATTCTTTGAATTCCCGGTCAGACAATGGCACTATATACCAGTAGCAAGAAATAAGGGTATTTATAACCCCAATATATTCTTTGAATTCCCAGTCAGACAATGGCACTATATACCAGTAGCAAAAATTGTGGGTGCACGTAACCCCAATATATTCTTTGAATTACCAGTCAGAAACTGGCACTATATGGCAGTAGCAAGAAATGAGGGTATTTATAACCCCAATATATTCTTTGAATTAACAGTCAGACAATGGCACTATATAACAGTAGCAAGAAATGAGGGTATTTGTAACCCCAATATATTCTTTGAATTCCCAGTCAGACAATGGCACTATATACCAGTAGCAAGAAATGAGGGTATTTGTAACCCCAATATATTCTTTGAATTCCCAGTCAGACAATGGCACTATATACCAGTAGCAAAAATTGTGGGTGCACGTAACCCCAATATATTCTTTGAATTACCAGTCAGAAACTGGCACTATATGGCAGTAGCAAGAAATGAGGGTATTTATAACCCCAATATATTCTTTGAATTCCCAGTCAGACAATGGCACTATATACCAGTAGCAAGAAATGAGGGTATTTGTAACCCCAATATATTCTTTGAATTCCCAGTCAGACAATGGCACTATATACCAGTAGCAAGAAATGAGGGTATTTGTAACCCCAATATATTCTTTGAATTCCCAGTCAGACAATGGCACTATATACCAGTAGCAAGAAATGAGGGTATTTGTAACCCCAATATATTCTTTGAATTCCCAGTCAGACAATGGCACTATATACCAGTAGCAAGAAATGAGGGTATTTGTAACCCCAATATATTCTTTGAATTCCCAGTCAGACAATGGCACTATATACCAGTAGCAAAAATTGTGGGTGCACGTAACCCCAATATATTCTTTGAATTACCAGTCAGAAACTGGCACTATATGGCAGTAGCAAGAAATGAGGGTATTTGTAACCCCAATATATTCTTTGAATTCCCAGTCAGACAATGGCACTATATACCAGTAGCAAGAAATGAGAGTATTTATAACCCCAATATATTCTTTGAATTCCCAGTCAGACAATGGCACTATATACCAGTAGCAAGAAATGAGAGTATTTATAACCCCAATATATTCTTTAAATTACCAGTCAGACAATGGCACTATATGGCAGTAGCAAGAAATGAGGGTATTTATAACCCCAATATATTCTTTGAATTACCAGTCAGAAACTGGCACTATATGGCAGTAGCAAGAAATGAGGGTATTTATAACCCCAATATATTCTTTGAATTCCCAGTCAGACAATGGCACTATATACCAGTAGCAAGAAATGAGGGTATTTGTAACCCCAATATATTCTTTGAATTCCCAGTCAGACAATGGCACTATATACCAGTAGCAAGAAATGAGGCTATTTGTAACCCCAATATATTCTTTGAATTCCCAGTCAGACAATGGCACTATATACCAGTAGCAAAAATTGTGGGTGCACGTAACCCTAATATATTCTTTGATTTACCAGTCAGAAACTGGCACTATATGGCAGTAGCAAGAAATGAGGGTATTTGTAACCCCAATATATTCTTTGAATTCCCAGTCAGACAATGGCACTATATACCAGTAGCAAGAATTGAGGGTATTTATAACCCCAATATATTCTTTGAATTACCAGTCAGAAACTGGCACTATATGGCAGTAGCAAGAAATGAGGGTATTTGTAACCCCAATATATTCTTTGAATTCCCAGTCAGACAATGGCACTATATACCAGTAGCAAGAAATGAGAGTATTTATAACCCCAATATATTCTTTGAATTCCCAGTCAGACAATGGCACTATATACCAGTAGCAAGAAATGAGGGTATTTATAACCCCAATATATTCTTTGAATTACCAGTCAGAAACTGGCACTATATGGCAGTAGCAAGAAATGAGGGTATTTATAACCCCAATATATTCTTTGAATTCCCAGTCAGACAATGGCACTATATACCAGTAGCAAGAAATGAGGGTATTTGTAACCCCAATATATTCTTTGAATTCCCAGTCAAACAATGGCACTATATACCAGTAGCAAGAAATGAGGCTATTTGTAACCCCAATATATTCTTTGAATTCCCAGTCAGACAATGGCACTATATACCAGTAGCAAAAATTGTGGGTGCACGTAACCCCAATATATTCTTTGATTTACCAGTCAGAAACTGGCACTATATGGCAGTAGCAAGAAATGAGGGTATTTGTAACCCCAATATATTCTTTGAATTCCCAGTCAGACAATGGCACTATATACCAGTAGCAAGAAATGAGGGTATTTATAACCCCAATATATTCTTTGAATTACCAGTCAGAAACTGGCACTATATGGCAGTAGCAAGAAATGAGGGTATTTGTAACCCCAATATATTCTTTGAATTCCCAGTCAGACAATGGCACTATATACCAGTAGCAAGAAATGAGGGTATTTATAACCCCAATATATTCTTTGAATTCCCAGTCAGACAATGGCACTATATACCAGTAGCAAGAAATGAGGGTATTTATAACCCCAATATATTCTTTGAATTACCAGTCAGAAACTGGCACTATATGGCAGTAGCAAGAAATGAGGGTATTTGTAACCCCAATATATTCTTTGAATTCCCAGTCAGACAATGGCACTATATACCAGTAGCAAGAAATGAGGGTATTTATAACCCCAATATATTCTTTGAATTCCCAGTCAGACAATGGCACTATATACCAGTAGCAAAAATTGTGGGTGCACGTAACCCCAATATATTCTTTGAATTCCCAGTCAGACAATGGCACTATATGGCAGTAGCAAAAATAGTGGGTGTATATAGCCCCAATTCTATTGCTAGGGGACTTGCAGTGTATTTCTGGGGTGAAGGTGGGGGGGGCACACCGTTGGAACGGGTATCGGGGGTATATATCGGGTATACGGGAATACACTGTCAGTGTATTCCATTCAGGATCCTGGGAAAGCTGGGTTGCGGCGATTGAGCCCGTCAGTGCCATGTTACACTGACAAGCTTCTCCCTGGAATTGAAGTTATATGTAAGCCCAATATATTCTTTGAATTCCTAGTCAGACAATGGCACTATATGGCAGTAGCAAAAATAGTGGGTGTATATAGCCCCAATTCTATTGCTAGGGGACTTGTAGGGTATTTCTGGGGTGAAGGTGGGGGGGCACACCGTTGGAACGGGTATCGGGGGTATATATCGGGTATACGGGAATACACTGACAGTGTATTCCATTCAGGATCCTGGGAAAGCTGGGTTGCGGCGATTGAGCCCGTCAGTGCCACGTTACACTGACAAGCTTCTCCCTGGAATTTAGCTCTTATAAGAGCTGTTGGTTGTCTTCTTCTTCCTATCCTAGCCTGTCCCTGCCTACCCAGAATCTAAGCCCTAGCTAACTGGACGGAAACCTCCGTCCCCGGTGAATTGCAAGCTCAGAATGACGCGAAGCTGGGCGTCGCTGTTCTTTTAAATTAGAGGTCACATGTTTTCGGCAGCCAATGGGTTTTGCCTACTTTTTTCAACGTCACCGGTGTCGTAGTTCCTGTCCCACCTACCCTGCGCTGTTATTGGAGCAAAAAAGGCACCAGGGAAGGTGGGAGGGGAATCGAGTAATGGCGCACTTTACCACGCGGTGTTCGATTCGATTCGAACATGCCGAACAGCCTAATATCCGATCGAACATGAGTTCGATAGAACACTGTTCGCTCATCTCTATTAATAACCCATTCTGTATACCTTAAGCTTAATTTCTTTCACAAAGCTATATATGTAAGTACTATACTACTTGTATGATTTTGTAGAATACATATAATTGTACATATAGCATAGTGAATTATTATATTAATACATATTTCATGCCCAGTGCTCTACTGAACCTTAGCCGAAAGAGCTTTCTGGATCATGAAGTCAGAAGCATATTGGCTGTCAGTGACAAAACCTTCAGCAATTTCATTAGATTATTACTGGCAAGATCAGAGCTCAGGAGTTTTCAAAAGGTTAATGGAGTTTCACAACACTGACTAAAGCATGATGTAGTGATGCTATGAAACACATTGCTTTACTTGTCTAAGAGGTTATTTGTGCAGAGAAAGTCTATAAATGGACATGTCCCATAGATTCATGACACCCGCAACCTTCTATGTCATTAAGTCAGTCACATCCTACATCTTTTTGAACAAGGTGGTGGGAAGCACAGTAAAAGCGATATTAGTACAGATTATATTACAGCCGGGTAAATTTACCTATCTTAGTGGATTTCAGAGGTCAGCTGAATGTGTCATCACGAGGAATGGGATATGTTTTAACCACTAACATAGATGCACAAGAAAAAAATAGAGGAAATAACAATGCAAGCATCATTTTCATTATAGTAATTAGCAAGACCAATGTTTTAGTTTTAGTTACCAATGTAGGTTTTTCTATTCGCTTCATTCACAAGAAGGGACAAATCGTTCAGAATTGAAAATATTTTATTTTATTTTTGTTCTTTGTGGTGTTCAGACAAGTACCAATAGCAAATATTCATTTAATACATGTTATTAAATTGTTAACAAATCTATTTGCAATGGAATGAATTCTAAAACTTGATTTACATGGGCCGATGATCCTGAGAGACTGTTTGCATGAACACAAGACATCGTTCTGAGTAAACATGGCCCCTATCTGCAGTCAGTGTAGAAAGGCTTATTTGTCAGATGGCTGGATTGTTGGCTTACTGGTTGGCAGCACATCTTTCTGTGCAAATAGGGAATGTGCTGTCAACATAAAGGAACTGTATAGAGGTCTAATGATCACAGTAGCAATCTTTTTTTTTTTTTCCCTTATGCAGTTTTTATTGACCCTTATAAACAAGCACCGATTGACATATGTCCTTGATTTGTGCTTGTCCTGTTCAACAATTTGAGTAAATGCGCCTTAAATGTTGCATGACACATTCCTATTGTACATTAGATTGCATGTAAGAGACTGCTAATGAATATCATGGCATGCACTTAGTGCATTTTAAGAGAGAAATAAACCGGATGCTGTATGCTGAGTTTTGTAAGATTAAGTGGTCCATTTGCAATTCTTGCACAGAGATCACTGCTGCCTATGTCATATCAGACTGAGAAGAGTAAAAAAAAGGTTTAATGAGTTCATGCTTCAAGTAATATAAACTAAGCCCTGTTTTCAGCGATTATGTTTAGAGCAAATGTTGTTGCATAGAGCAGAACATGGCAGCAGACCTTCTTCGAGACACAGCTACACTCTTAATATAATATATTTCTTTGCCAAATCTAACATGTGCACTACTGTTCCATTCAAAAGGTATAGTATACAGAAAGCAGTATATGGAAATAACCAAGACCAGGCATAGATAGTACATTAAAATGGTTGTACCATAAAGAACAATTATCCAATATCTAAAGGAACCAAAATTAACCGTCCTTGTGAACAGAACACCAATGTTCTTGCAAGGCCGGTGCTCCATTGACTTCTAAGGGGCTGCAGGCACTACCTGAGTGCTAGGAGTCGGGCTGTAGCCTCTGCTGTGATGGGAGGACCTTCTCCTTCAGGAGGGAGGACCAGAGCCTGTGCAATAGTCTTGAGTTTCTTTTTTTTATGTAGATTGTGAGCCCCACATAGAGCTCACAATGTACATTTTTTCCTATCAGTATGTCTTTGAAATATGGGATGGAAATCCATGCAAACACGGGCAGAACATACAAACTCCTTGCAGATGTTTTTTTGCCCTTGGTGGGATTTGAACACCAGGACTCCAGCGCTGCAAGGCTACAGTGCTAACTACTAAGCCACAGTGTGGTCCCCTATAGTCTTGAGTTTCTGGTTTCCTCCTGGGACTGGAACCAGGACTTCCAGGGTCATGGTCATGGTCATGGTTGTGGTTTTGAGTGGTGGTCATCTGGGGATTTGAGCCAGTGTCCTGTGGTTCTTTGGTTGATTCTCTTGGCCACTGAGCTGTTGGGATAGTGGTTGGGTCTTGGCCTCAGTGTCTACTTCAGCTTGATTTGTGTCTTGGTGGATGTGAGTTCGGGTGTGTGTTATTGTCATCAACTTATCAGGTCTTTCTGGGGTCTGTATTAGGCTAACTGCTGGCTTCAGTCTTCGCTGGTTTTCGTGGTTACCAGCTAGGATTCTTGGCCTAGTCTAGAAGGAAAGTTTTGTTGGAGTAGTACAGCTTCTGGAGCTGGATTGGAAGTGGTGTGAGTTGTGTTCTGTGTGAGAGTCTGTTTATCCCTCATACTCTCCTACTCAACCCCTGTCCTACATTTCTGGCTGCCTGTCATTATTTGGTATAAGTGAGTTTCTGTTTTAGGTTCCAGGCTTGTTTTGTCCCTGTCCTGTTATACCTTTTCCTCACTTGTCCTCTCCTTCTCTCCTCAGTTCTTGTTGTGTGTTTAGTGATCATGTTGCACCTGTTAGTTTTCTAGTACGTCCCATCCTAGCTTGTACTGTTTCCTGCTGCACTTATCCATTCACTAGGAGGTCAATGCCTTTAGTTTCCCGGTCCCTAGCTTCTTTCAGCTCTCATCCTACCTGTCTCTAGGTCTTCGCATTTAGAGAACCAGTAGTTGTCGGGGCCGAGCTTAGCTCGGAAACAGCTGACCAATACCCTCAGGCAGGACCTAGTTAGCCATCTTAGCATTAGGGACAGCTTTCCTACCCTGTTTCCCTAGTAGTGCAAGCTGCATTCAGTATCATGGTTGTTGGACATCTATATAACCATGACACAGAGGCTATTTAGGCCTGATCTTGGCTCCGGCTCGCCGCTGGAGCTAAATCATCAGAGGCTCAATAGGAACGTGCTGTAAATACAGCGCTGTTTAAACGAGCTTCATACACGCTCGGTCGGTCATAGTTTTTGACCGCGCTGGGCGCTCACCAGAGCCGGGTATTTAAACTCAAAAGCTCCGCCTCCTGTAATCACGTCAGAGGGGGCGCGACTACTGATGTCATTGGCGCCTCCCTCCTATGTCGACACAGGGAATACCTCGCCTTACATTTCAACCAGCGAGGCGTGATTAGAACAGCGCGATATGCGCTCCAAAGGGTCAGACCTACGTCGCGGTACCGCTCCGTCAGTACATAACTTGCTAAGTGGACGATCAGGTAAGTAATTGTGCCCTCCAAGGACAAATCCTCCGGTCTACATGGTACTCTGATATATTAAAAGGAATACATCACCCAATATGGGCTGTACATGCCACAACCATTGCAAAACTTAATGGATAAGGACTATATCCCGGCAGCAACAAGATACATTGTTCTTAACTGCACAGAAAAATAGCCCCATGTTATGATATGAAACGCACGGATTTAAACACATTAGGGAATGGCCAAAACGATTTAGCTACAGTCCTAAAAAAAGATCAAGAATACGTCTGTATCTGCATGTGCATAATAAAATACACACAGCACTTAGATTCCTCTAAGATGGTATTTATGAATGGCCAGACATTCATTCTATATATAGAATCCTTTTAAGATGGTATTTATGGATTCTATATATAGGAAGCATAGGATATGTATTCGTTAAGGCCCTTTGGATGTACCGAGTTCATTAGGAAAATCCACCTTGTTTCCCGTTGGATCACTTTTCTATCAAAGTTGCCCCCTCTTGGGGACGGCAACACTTTCTCAATGCCTTGAAACCGAAGACACCCCACATCTCCACCATGCTTTTCTCTCACATGCCTTGAAATTGGGGTCACTTCCTCACGTAATACATCATTAACATGTTCACGGATCCTCCTGCGGAACTCCCTAGTTGTTTTTCCAACGTATTGGAGTCCGCAGGAGCATGATGTTAAATAGACCACTCCTGTTGTCTTACAATTGATAAACGATTTGATGTCATAGCTTTTATGAGTATTGGCAGATATAACCACCTTGCCTTTTTGAATAAATTGGCATGCCTTGCACATCCCACAAGGGAATGTGCCCCTAATCTCTGCCCGCTGTCTATCCAGCCAAGTATCAGCCAACACTTCTGGGGGCAAGAAACTGTTCACCAGCCTGTCCTTTAGATTAGGACCTCTACGGTAGGTAATGCTTGGTTTAATCCCCACCATAGAGCCTAACAAGGGGTCCATTCTCAAGATGCCCCATGAATTATTCAAAATCTGCTTAATCCGTTCAGCCGCTCCATCAAAGGTTGCGACCATCCGAATTTCTCCCAACTCTTGTTTTTTCTCCCGCGGATTAAGAAGCTGTGTGCGGTCTGTACTTAATGCATGTTGGTACGCATTCTTCAACACCTTATCTGGATATCCTCTTCTCTTAAACCTGCCTCTCAAGTCCCTGGACATGGTCTGAAAATCCGAAATGTGGGTACAGTTTCTTCTAACCCTAAGGTATTGACCCTTAGGTATCCCTGATTTTAATGGACCTGGGTGCCAGCTACGCCACTCCAAGAGGGAGTTGGTAGCAGTTTCTTTTCTATGCACACAGGTCCGTAACCGACCTGATGGCTCTTTAGAGATAATGAGGTCCAGAAAGGTCATCTTCTCCTCTTGTATGTCATAGGTGAAGTACAGCCCCAAGTCATTGATGTTTAAAGACCCCACAAAGGATATAAACTCCTCCCTGGGCCCGTCCCACAGTATGAACACGTCATCTATGAAGCGGACCCAGAGGAGAATCCGCTGGGTCCAAGCATCCATAGCTTCGCAAAACACTCTCTCCCTCTCCTACCAGCCCAGGTAGAGATTAGCGAACGATGGGGCACAGGGGCTCCCCATCGCCACTCCCCTGAGCTGGTGGAAGAGTTTACTGTCAAAGGAGAAGGCGTTCCGCTCCAGGATGAATCGCAGGAGTCTAAGGACAAATGCATTGTGACCATCAAATTGGCCCCCACGTGTGGCCAGGAAGGCCCCGACAGCCCCACACCCCAAGTCATGGGGTATGGAGCTGTACAGGGCCTCCACGTCCAAGCTCGCCAGCATAAAACTTTCGGACACCTGAATGTCCTCAAGTCTGCGAAGTATGTCCATAGTATCCCTCAAGTAGGACGGTAAACTTGTTACAAAGGGCCTAATGATGTCATCCACATATAGACTGGCATTTTGGGTTAATGAGCCAATACCAGCTACAATCGGGCGCCCTTTTAAGGGCGAGAGCCCTTTATGTAGTTTTGGCATAGCATAGAATGTAGCTTGGATTGGATGTTGGGGTATTAAAAAATCTCGCTCAGCGGCACTGATGAGGTTACTGTTCTTTGCCTCATTCACTATCAAGGTTAGTTCATCATGATAACCCTTGATGTCGGCCCTTTGTACTATTTCATAACACTTAGGGTCTAATAGAATGTCATAGCACATGCGAGTGTATTGATACCTATCTAGTATCACCAGGTTTCCCCCCTTGTCTGATGACTTGATAATTATTTTTTTATTTTTTTATTTTTTTTATCATTTTCCAAGTCCATCAATGCCCTGCCTTCAGTCCTAGTCAGGTTAGATGACGAAATGCAATGTGATCTATTCTCTGCCAGTTTCATAATCTGGTCTGTGGTAACCTTTAAAAAGACTTCAATTGCTCCATCTCCATAACTCTTCCACCAGCTCAGGGGAGTGGCGATGGGGAGCCCCTGTGCCCCATCGTTCGCTAATCTCTACCTGGGCTGGTGGGAGAGGGAGAGAGTGTTTTGCGAAGCTATGGATGCTTGGACCCAGCGGATTCTCCTCTGGGTCCGCTTCATAGATGACGTGTTCATACTGTGGGACGGGCCCAGGGAGGAGTTTATATCCTTTGTGGGGTCTTTAAACATCAATGACTTGGGGCTGTACTTCACCTATGACATACAAGAGGAGAAGATGACCTTTCTGGACCTCATTATCTCTAAAGAGCCATCAGGTCGGTTACGGACCTGTGTGCATAGAAAAGAAACTGCTACCAACTCCCTCTTGGAGTGGCGTAGCTGGCACCCAGGTCCATTAAAATCAGGGATACCTAAGGGTCAATACCTTAGGGTTAGAAGAAACTGTACCCACATTTCGGATTTTCAGACCATGTCCAGGGACTTGAGAGGCAGGTTTAAGAGAAGAGGATATCCAGATAAGGTGTTGAAGAATGCGTACCAACATGCATTAAGTACAGACCGCACACAGCTTCTTAATCCGCGGGAGAAAAAACAAGAGTTGGGAGAAATTCGGATGGTCGCAACCTTTGATGGAGCGGCTGAACGGATTAAGCAGATTTTGAATAATTCATGGGGCATCTTGAGAATGGACCCCTTGTTAGGCTCTATGGTGGGGATTAAACCAAGCATTACCTACCATAGAGGTCCTAATCTAAAGGACAGGCTGGTGAACAGTTTCTTGCCCCCAGAAGTGTTGGCTGATACTTGGCTGGATAGACAGCGGGCAGAGATTAGGGGCACATTCCCTTGTGGGATGTGCAAGGCATGCCAATTTATTCAAAAAGGCAAGGTGGTTATATCTGCCAATACTCATAAAAGCTATGACATCAAATCGTTTATCAATTGTAAGACAACAGGAGTGGTCTATTTAACATCATGCTCCTGCGGACTCCAATACGTTGGAAAAACAACTAGGGAGTTCCGCAGGAGGATCCGTGAACATGTTAATGATGTATTACGTGAGGAAGTGACCCCAATTTCAAGGCATGTGAGAGAAAAGCATGGTGGAGATGTGGGGTGTCTTCGGTTTCAAGGCATTGAGAAAGTGTTGCCGTCCCCAAGAGGGGGCAACTTTGATAGAAAAGTGATCCAACGGGAAACAAGGTGGATTTTCCTAATGGACTCGGTACATCCAAAGGGCCTTAACGAATACATATCCTATGTTTCCTATATATAGAATCCATAAATACCATCTTAAAAGGATTCTATATATAGAATGAATGTCTGGCCATTCATAAATACCATCTTAGAGGAATCTAAGTGCTGTGTGTATTTTATTATGCACATGCAGATACAGACGTATTCTTGATCTTTTTTTAGGACTGTAGCTAAATCGTTTTGGCCATTCCCTAATGTGTTTAAATCCGTGCGTTTCATATCATAACATGGGGCTATTTTTCTGTGCAGTTAAGAACAATGTATCTTGTTGCTGCCGGGATATAGTCCTTATCCATTAAGTTTTGCAATGGTTGTGGCATGTACAGCCCGTATTGGGTGATGTATTCCTTTTAATATATCAGAGTACCATGTAGACCGGAGGATTTGTCCTTGGAGGGCACAATTACTTACCTGATCGTCCACTTAGCAAGTTATGTACTGACGGAGCGGTACCGCGACGTAGGTCTGACCCTTTGGAGCGCATATCGCGCTGTTCTAATCACGCCCCGCTGGTTGAAATGTAAGGCGAGGTATTCCCTGTGTCGACATAGGAGGGAGGCGCCAATGACATCAGTAGTCGCGCCCCCTCTGACGTGATTACAGGAGGCGGAGCTTTTGGGTTTAAATACCCGGCTCTGGTGAGCGCCCAGCGCGGTCAAAAACTATGACCGACCGAGCGTGTATGAAGCTCGTTTAAACAGCGCTGTATTTACAGCACGTTCCTATTGAGCCTCTGATGATTTAGCTCCATGCAGGAGCTAATTGAAACGCGTCAGGCCTTTTCTATACGCTTAATATAGCGATCTGTCTGGCATGTGTGTATGTATCTGTGGGTGACTGTGGCTTACAAGAAAAATATCTGAAAGTCCCAACTGCCCGAGATTAGCCCAAACTTAAGCATAGCAATGTCATCCCCCCTCCCAAGCTACAACAGATTAAGTGGAGTGATGAGTGGATGATTTTGGGCTTTTTCTTACATGCTGATCCACAGTGAGTTTTGTGGCATGTGTATTTTAGTCTCTAGATGATTGTAACTCACAAGAAAAATAGTTGAGTGTTCTATGTGCCCGAGACTAGCTCTAACTTGAGTATAGCAATGCCATTTCCCCTCCTAAGCCACTACAAGTGAATTGAAGATTGAGTGGTTGACATTTGTATGTGGTGCTTTATTTGCTACATTTGCTACATTTAATGTTCGTAGGTGGGAATCCAAGGGATTCAGTTTAATCACCTACGTTGCTACATTATTAGTGAATCTGTGGTGAGTGTGGGCAGAAAAAACAAATCACACATGCCTTTTTTGAACGTATTTTAATTTATTGGTTATCACTGAAACTTTTTAAACAAACAAATAAAATTTAAATTTTAGTGTACATAAAATCCCACTTCTATCCCTTGTCACGTTCCTGTCTGCCCCTGACCTGCTTTACTTCCTCCCACTGTGTATTTGCTATTTTGCCTCCCATCTATGACCCTGCTTGCATTCCAGATCTACTCTCCTTGACCTGCAGTTCTGAACCACGTGATCTCTAGTTTATGACCCAGCTTGCCTGAAGACCACCTCTCCTTGACCTGCGACTCTGTACCTCGATATCTCCAGTGTATGACCTGGCTTGTCTGATTATCCATTTGCTTCGTCCTTCTGCACCACATGACCTCCAGTGTATGATCCAGCTTGTTTGACTACTCCCTGTCTCATTCCTGGAAACTGCTTGACCTCCTGACTATCGAACCGGCCTTTACGACTACTCTGCGGTGCATCCGCCAACTCTTGGCGAACTCCCGTTATCGCACTCAACTCCGCTGACCAGATTTATCTGTTTTTTTACCCAACTAGGTTAGTTTCACGTTTTCTGGGTCCCGCTGTAACTTGGGGGGCGCTGTGTGTGTGATACCCTCTGGCTGTGTTTCTTGGTCCCAGAATTAACCAGTCCATCTCCACCATCAGGAACTCTAGCGAAGACCTCTGGGGCCTGGTTCTCCTCCTGCTTGGAGGGCGTTGGATATTCAATGCTGGTTTGCCTCGGTGTGCAGGAGAGTCTGGTTGCCTGGACTAATTGTCCGTTCTACTGTATATTGCATTTGGTTCCTAATACTGAGATTAGAGTTCCAGCAGCCCCTAGCAGTGAATTGTAATGCAAAGTCTCCATTCACAAGGAGATTTTAGGGAGACTTTTTGTCCCCTCTTCTCCTGGTTGATAGAACAATGAGGAAAGGAGATAAGTGTCCTTAATACCACGCCTTACATTATAGTGATTGAGAAATCTCCCTTTATTCATCCAAATATAAGATACATACCGCTTTAATATGATACTTAACTTGTTGCTTTTTAAAAATAGTAGTAAATAGTAACAAAAATAATAATAGAATAATTACAGACAGTAGATTGTAGATTGATTGATAGAAAAATAGACAGCGTAAATATAACTTTTGTTAACCATTTATGGCTTTATGTAATAAAGTAACTTTCCATTGTCTTGTATTCTTTCCTAATATAATTGTCCTGTCTTTGCCGTGTACTTTCCCTGACATGTGAAAAGGTGGATCTTTCATACTAATATTATCACCTGAGTACATCATTTTATTAAAAATGATCTTCAAAGTAAGGGGAGATCAAAGACACACAATATAGATCAAGCTCATCAGATGTATCTTTAACAATTTTATTTTTACTACAGTTCAAAGTGAAATTATAAACATTGCTTTTATGATTCCAATAAAAGGAATTTTTAATTTAACCCTGCATTTATAACTGCCTGTCATTATGATCATTAATAGCGTGGAAATGAATGGAAATATTAATGCCTTCTGTGGAAGTGTACAGATACTGTAGATTTCTTGATAAGTAACTGCTTCATTCAAAAGGTCACCTTAAAGGGAACATGTTATCTTTTTAAATGGATAAAAAGCTACTTCTGCTTCTTTACTTTTAATAATATAAGCAGCGGAACTATTTTAAGACAAGAGAGTGTCATTTTCAAAGCAGGACCTACAGGCAGTTTTGGGATTCCCACTATTATCTCAAAGCCATGTGTAATGTTTATATTGGGGAAGAGGGCTGATATATTATATTACAGTATATTCTGATACTGGAAATTATTAACCAAAAAAATAGAATTTTGAGATTTAAAACTGTATATAACATATAATAATTATTTTTATTGCTCATTAAAGGAAGTATATTGGGCCCCAAATCTTCCCATATCAATAACAGTGCTCTATATAGACCTTTAATACGAGCATAACATAACCTAACATATCTTCCTGGCCACAAATCGATGATGGACTGCAGAAATATTTATCTTTTTATGATATGGAAATGATCTGCAAGTTCACTGGACTTAATTTGCCAAATTTGCCTACAAACATTTGTGACGTAGGTAGAGGCTAAATATGTCAATCCTTGCAGGGCAGTGTTAGGCACTAGAGATGAGCGAACACTAAAATGTTCGAGGTTCGAAATTCGATTCGAACAGCCGCTCACTGTTCGTGTGTTCGAACGGGTTTCGAACCCCATTATAGTCTATGGGGAACATATACTCGTTAAGGGGGAAACCCAAATCCGTGTCTGGAGGGTCACCAAGTCCACTATGACACCCCAGGAAATGATGCCAACACCTCTGGAATGACACTGGGACAGCAGGGGAAGCATGTCTGGCGGCATCTAACACACCAAAGACCCTCTATTACCCCAACATCACAGCCTAACAACTACACACTTTCCACATTCAAAAAAACCTCTATCAAAGTGGGAAAATACCTGGAAACCTTCTTTACTCCCAAAATGGATGGACACAAACCCCAATTTAAGCTCAACAAACAGTAACAACCACCCCTTTAAATCACGTTCCCCATGACAACCACGGATGGAATAGACAATGGGAAATCCAAAAGCCCTCACCCTTAAGCCCTCCTGATAATGCTCGTCTATGGACGAGCTGTGTGAGCAGAGGGAGGGGGCGTTCCTCCCGGCTCCACAGCACAGCGCGATAGGCGCCGTGAGGCAGAAGGACGTCTCTGGCTAATGGTCAGAAACGCCCTTCTGACCATAGAGCACTACGGTACCGGCACCGTAAGCTCTTTACACTGGGCACAGATCGGGAAAGCTGACAATGCGCTGAATTCAGCGCACTGTCGGCTTTCCAGCAGTATATAACACTGCATGTGCCCAAAAGTGGTGAAAGGTCCTCTTTAACTGTCATTTTGAGTGTGTGTGTGTGTGTGTGTGTTCTGGTAAGACCTTCCAAAATTCACTTTTCTAGCCCTTAACATGAGCCCTTCCAAACAAAGTTACAGGACCTTAAGCTGAGCTACCAGCAGAGATTGAGGCCCTTGGCATGAGTAGAGCCTTGCACCAGCAGTGTTTTTGGCACTTAGGGTGAGTTGAGCCTTGTACCAGCGTGTGTCCCTTAACATCAGGCAGGCCCTAAGTTCTGCGCTTTGCACAAAAGTTCCACATTAACTAGGCTGAATGGTACAAACCTTAGTAGGCCTGAGAACCAGGAACAGGTCTTGCAATGGCTGTCGGATAACGCTTAAAGCACATTGTCCACCAGCCAGTCAGCCTCTACCTCCTCTTACCCAACAGTCTTGTCCTCCTTCCACCCAAAATTCCCAGTCTTCCCAGAACAATAACTCCAACTGTCCCTGCTCCCCAGAGCTGTTCTCCCTTCCTTTGACTGTACCGCAACCTGCCCCTCCATTTCGCGATTCCACGGACCTAACAGACGAGTATCTGTGTCCAGATGCTCAAACACTGGAGTGTCCTCCATCTCCGGTCGATTTGGTGGCGGATGACCAGCAACCCACCCTCATCGACGACGATGAGACGCAGTTGCTGTCAGGGCAGCCAGTTGACATGCGCATTGTGCAGGAGGAGGAGGCGAGACAGGAGTTGGAAGAGGAGGTGGTGGACGACGAGGACACCGACCCCACCTGGACAAGGCGAATGTCAAGCTGGGAAAGTAGTGTGGATGTTGAGGCAGGTGCAGCACCAAAAAGGGTAGCTAGAGGCAGAGACATGTCCAGAGGCAGAGGTCAGCTGCTTTGCCGAAGCCAGGCCAGACCCGGAATGTCCGAAGATGTTCCCTTTTGTTCCCAGCCCAGAAAAACTCCCCCATCGAGGGCACGTTTCTCGAAGGTGTAGAGTTTTTTCAAGGAATGCGCCGAGGACAGATATAGTGTCGTCTACACAATTTGCCTCTCGAAATCGAGTAGGGGCCCTGAGAAGAGCAACCTGTCCACCACTTCAATGCACCGTCATTTGGAATCCAAGCACTGGAATCAGTGGCAGGCAGCAACGGCAGGACAAACGTCGCCCGCCGTTCATGCCACTGCCTCTGCTCACAGTGCTGGCGATGCACTCCAGAGGACGAGCCAGGACATCACTTCATCTGCCTCCGCCACTTTGTTAACTTCTCCCTCATCCTCCCCAGTTTCTGTCTTATCTCCTTCTCCTGCACCATCAAAGGCACCATCAGGCGCTTCTTTACAACAACCCACCATCTCTCAGACATTGGAGCGCCGGCAGAAATACACCGCTAACCACCAACCCACGCAAGCCTAGAACGCCAACATCGCTAAACTGCTGGCCCAGGAGATGTTGGCGTTCTGGCTTGTTGAAACTCCCGCCTTCCCGGACCTGATGGCAACTGTGGCACCTCACTATGCCGTCCCTAGCCGTCACAACTTCTCCCGGTGTGGCGTCCCCGCCTTGCACCAGCACGTGTCACTCAACATCAGGTGGGCCCTTAGTTCCGCGCTTTGCTGCAAGGTCCACTTGACCACTGACACTTGGACAAGCGCCTGTGGTCAGGGATGCTGCTTATCTTTAAGGACAGGCAGGGTGAATGTGGTGGAGTCTGGTCCCGGGGTGCAAACTGAGGTACCCTATCTCCTCTCCCAGGCCAAAATTCATGGCAGGAGTAGACTGAAACCCTACGACGCTGCAACCTCCACCCCAGCTACTAGCGGCAAACGCTAAAACACTGGTGTGGGGAGACGTCAGCAGGCGGTGCTGAAGCTCATCAGCTTGGGGGACAGACAGCACAGTGCCTCTGAGGTCAGGGATGCCATCCTGGCTGAGATGGCATTTTTTTTTCCCTGCTACACCTGGGTCCTGACATTTTTGCGCCTGTGATAATGGCTGGAACCTGGTAGCAGATCTGGAGCTTGCCAGACTCAAACATGGTCCACGCATGGCCCACATTTTCAACTTGTTGGTGCCATGTTTCTTTGAAACCTACACCATGGTGCCTGATATACAGGTCAAAGTGGGGCCATTTTCGTAAGTGAGAACTAGCCTCTGCTAGGCAGAAAACATTCAGAGCACACTCCTCTCATCTTTGCACCGTTGGCTGGCGGAGGAAGACAAGGGGGTTGGAGTGGCATCTGATGTCCCTGTCCCACACGAGGCTAGAGGGTGCACTTCAGTGCATCCCATTGCTTCACCACAAATGGTGTGAAGGGGAGTGGAAAATGGAGGAAATGGAGAGTGACCCTTACAGTTGGGGCCAGCAAAGGCATGCCAAGTAACACACTGGCACACATGGCTGACTTCATCTTGGGTTGCTTTTCAAGAGTCTAACACATATTTCACATCATGGAGAACAAATAATACTGGATTTTTACAAGCCTCGAACCCCGGTCTAGGTCTAATGTCTGTTCCTTTCTTATATTAGGGGAGAGGGAAAAAAAATTACTTCAGTGATACGTTTAGCGTACATAGACTGACTATTAATGTGTAGCCCACTTAGTGTTGTTAGGGTTACACACTGTCACAACCTGGCTAAAGCTTCTATAGCTGTTAATAAAGTCAACATAACTTTACGGTATCCAAAAAGACAGCTGTACCGACAGAGAGCAAGACAAATGTCAACCAAAGCTGTGAGCTCTGAACACCCACAGTGACTTTGGCGTCATCATCATTATAAGGGAGCGGGTGGTAATAAATAACTTGGCAGTGCCTAAAACCCAAAAAGTTTATACAACTATATTTACATTAAGATACACAAATGACACTTTTTAGTAGCATGTCATGAGACAAGCTGATAAGATCTTCCTTTGTGCAGTGCTATTTGAAAGTTAAACGCTGCCTTCATTTTAATTCTGGAGAAGGTGCAGACATTAGATTTAGAACATGTCTTCATTGTCCAAATCCTCTATATAGGTAATGTATTTTTCGGGCCGAGCTGTCTGGGAACGAGCTGGTGCAGCACTGACAACCTGGGTGAATATGGCAAGAGCCTGAGATGTAGGGTGAATGAATCCCCAAATTATTTGGGGAATTTCCACTCAGAAACTGGCACTATATGGCAGTGGCAGGACTTGAAGGTATTTGTAACCCCAATATATTCTTTGCATTCCCAGTCAGAAACTGGCACTATATGGCAGTGGCAGGACTTGAAGGTATTTGTAACCCCAATATATTCTTTGCATTCCCAGTCAGAAACTGGCACTATATGGCAGTGGCAGGACTTGAAGGTATTTGTAACCCCAATATATTCTTTGCATTCCCAGTCAGAAACTGGCACTATATGGCAGTGGCAGGACTTGAAGGTATTTGTAACACCAATATATTCTTTGCATTCCCAGTCAGACAATGGAACTATATGGCAGTGGCAGGACTTGAAGGTATTTGTAACCCCAATATATTCTTTGAATTCCCAGTCAGAAACTGGCACTATATGGCAGTGGCAGGACTTGAGTGTATTTGTAACCCCAATATATTCTTTGAATTCCCAGTCAGAAACTGGCACTATATGGCAGTAGCAAGAAATGAGGGTATTTGTAACCCCAATATATTCTTTGAATTCCCAGTCAGACAATGGCACTACATGGCAGTGGCAGGACTTGAAGGTATTTGTAACCCCAATATATTCTTTGAATTCCCAGTCAGACAATGGCACTTTATGGCAGTGGCAGGACTTGAAGGTATTTGTAACCCCAATATATTCTTTGCATTCCCAGTCAGACAATGGCACTATATGGCAGTGGCAGGACTTGAAGGTATTTGTAACCCCAATATATTCTTTGCATTCCCAGTCAGAAACTGGCACTAAATGGCAGTGGCAGGACTTGAAGGTATTTGTAACCCCAATATATTCTTTGAATTCCCAGTCAGAAACTGGCACTATATGGCAGTGGCAGGACTTGAGTGTATTTGTAACCCCAATATATTCTTTGAATTCCCAGTCAGAAACTGGCACTATATGGCAGTAGCAAGAAATGAGGGTATTTGTAACCCCAATATATTCTTTGAATTCCCAGTCAGACAATGGCACTATATGGCAGTGGCAGGACTTGAAGGTATTTGTAACCCCAATATATTCTTTGAATTCCCAGTCAGACAATGGCACTATATGGCAGTGGCAGGACTTGAAGGTATTTGTAACCCCAATATATTCTTTGCATTCCCAGTCAGACAATGGCACTATATGGCAGTGGCAGGACTTGAAGGTATTTGTAACCCCAATATATTCTTTGCATTCCCAGTCAGAAACTGGCACTAAATGGCAGTGGCAGGACTTGAAGGTATTTGTAACCCCAATATATTCTTTGAATTCCCAGTCAGAAACTGGCACTATATGGCAGTGGCAGGACTTGAGTGTATTTGTAACCCCAATATATTCTTTGCATTCCCAGTCAGAAACTGGCACTATATGGCAGTAGCAAACATAGTGGGTGTATATAGCCCCAATTCTATTGCTAGGGGACTTGCAGTGTATTTCTGAGGTGAAGGTGGGGGGGCACACCGTTGGAACGGGTATCGGGGGTATATATAGGGTATACGGGAATACACTGTCAGTGTATTCCATTCAGGATCCTGGGAAAGCTGGGTTGCGGCGATTGAGCCCGTCAGTGCCACGTTACACTGACAAGCTTCTCCCTGGAATTGAAGTTATATGTAACCCCAATATATTCTTTGAATTCCCAGTCAGACAATGGCACTATATGGCAGTAGCAAAAATAGTGGGTGTATATAGCCCCAATTCTATTGCTAAGGGACTTGCAGGGTATTTCTGGGGTGAAGGTGGGAGGGGCACACTGTTGGAACGGGGATTTGGGGTGTATATATGGGGTATACGGGAATACACTGTCAGTGTATTCCATTCAGGATCCGGGGAAAGCTGGGTTGCGGCGATTGAGCCCGTCAGTGCCACGTTACACTGACAAGCTTCTCCCTGGAATTGAAGTTATATGTATTCCCAATATATTCTTTGAATTCCCAGTCAGACAATGGCACTATATGGCAGTAGCAAAAATAGTGGGTGTATATAGCCCCAATTCTATTGCTAGGGGACTTGCAGGGTATTTCTGGGGTGAAGGTGGGGGGGCACACCGTTGGAACGGGTATCGGGGGTATATATCGGGTATACGGGAATACACTGACAGTGTATTCCATTCAGGATCCTGGGAAAGCTGGGTTGCGGCGATTGAGCCCGTCAGTGCCACGTTACACTGACAAGCTTCTCCCTGGAATTTAGCTCTTACAAGAGCTGTTGGTTGTCTTCTCCTTCCTATCCTAGCCTGTCCCTGCCTACCCAGAATCTAAGCCCTAGCTAACTGGACGGAAACCTCCGTCCCCGGTGAATTGCAAGCTCAGAATGACACGAACCTGGGCGTCACTGTTCTTTTAAATTAGAGGTCACATGTTTTCGGCAGCCAATGGGTTTTTTCTACTTTTTTCAACGTCACCGGTGTCGTAGTTCCTGTCCCACCTACCCTGCGCTGTTATTGGAGCAAAAAAGGCGCCAGGGAAGGTGGGAGGGGAATCGAGTAATGGCGCACTTTACCACGCGGTGTTCGATTTGATTCGAACATGCCGAACAGCCTAATATCCGATCGAACATGAGCTCGATAGAACACTGTTCGCTCATCTCTATTAGGCACCAATTCCAGAGGAGAGTCAGAGCACATGAAGCTCAGTAGGGAAAATTGGTAGAAAAGAACCTGCAATTGCACTTAAAGCTGATTTGTAAAAGATTATTATTAGAGATGAGAGAGTAGTACTCGATCGAGTAGGTATTCGATCGAATATTACGGTATTCGAAATACTCGTACTCGATCGAGTACCACTCGCTATTCGAATGTAAAAGTTCGATGCAGAACCAGCATTGATTGGCCGAATACTACACAGTCGGCCAATCAAAGCTGGTTCTTCTCCTACCTTTAGAGAAGGAAGGAGAAGACTTCTCGGTGGATCCAGCCCGAATGTTGCCTACCCCTGAAACGATCATTTTCCCTCCATAGACTATAATAGGGTTCGATATTCGATTTGAGTAGTCGAATATTGAGGGGCTACTCGAAACGAATATCGAACCTCGAACATTTTACTGTTCGCTCATCTCTAATTATTTTCTATACCTTGTTTCATCAGTTTTTAGCTAAAACATGTTTATATGCCTTTTAGAGTCCCATACACCATATTATTATTAGTGACACAGGTATTATGGACATGACAGACTCCTTTTAATTGTAATGGTCATTTATAAAAACTACAACTGTAGGGGAAATGTATTATTGTATATTGACCACTAAGATTAATAACTAAGCTTTAGAATTCAATGGCTGCTTTAGCAATAAGGTTGTGCTGCTCCCTTGATATATCTCTTAACTTGACTTTTGAACATCCTGCAGGCAGGGGAAGATGCAGAAAGCTGAGGACCCCTGAGAAAAAACAGGTATGGACTGTTTGTGATGAAGTATCTCTCCATAGGGCACCCCCTCTTATATCTTCTAACAATCTACCATGAAGTTTATTAGCTTAGACATTTGCACACAATATAATAGACACTGAAAGAATAGTTCATTTGTTTCTTACGTACCCCTAATAAATTTGGCATTTTTTATTTAAAATCTACCCGCTAGTGGAATAGGAGCTAATTCACATGTAAACTTCCAGCATGTCATATTTTTTGAACGGGTAGACAGATTTTAAAGATAAAAACGCCAAATTAATCTGAAGCAGAGAAAGCATCAAATGACATTTATGGCATTTAGTAGTTTGGTGTCAGATCCTTTTTAACATATTTGGGCCCATGACCCCTGTGCAACTGGGCAACATCTCTTCCTGGGCAAACGGGAAATGTTCTGTCAACATAATGGAACTGTATAATATTGTATATTCATTATTTAATGTATGTAATCTTAGATGTGTGGTATATATTCTTGTAGATGTGTGGTATTATGCTTCACTAGAAAGCTTGGTACGAGCCCCAGTATTTTTCCTGTTATGAGCCCCAGTACTGGAGATATTGGTATCAGCACCAATATCTCCCCACTGTCAGAACGGTGGGCCTTATAGCTCAGTGTCATCATTGGGCTGTAAGGAAGTCCCCCCACTGACTGTACTCTTCCATGTAGGGACAGGGTGTTTCTTACATCGCTGTGATGACATTGAGCTTTAATTTTTGCTCTTCTGATAATAGGCAGATACTGTGCTGAAAATAATGTCACTGATATCTCCAGCACTAGGACGCATACTGGGAAAGCCAATAGTGTACTGAATGTTGTGCACAGTCAGCTTTCAATCGGTATATAATACTGCACATCGATAAGAACGTGAAAAATGGATTACAAAGAAATATGTTATTTAAGGTTTGTTTATGTATTTCCATTTGTTCTTTTCTTTCATCTTCATTAAATGCATATTTATCCACTAAATGAGATTTCCCAATCATCCTCAGGAAAGGAGAAGTTACAGATCAGTGGATGGTGTAACCACTGGGGTCCTCTCCAATTACATAAATGGTCATGTTTTGCTCTTCATTTCAGTGGTGGTCAGACAAGGGAGCCTCTGCTCCACTCATTCTAATGGAATCTAATGCAGTCCCTCTGAAATTAATGATATACAGTGCTGGGGTATGCATGGCGCATTTCAGTTCAAGGATGGTGCTTCAATCACAGTTAAACATGACATGAATCTAATCTTTAGCTCATCTCTGTAGTCAGTTATATCACCAACTCCATACTTCATAATATCTGTCTGTCTGGTGAAACCTCCTGCTGAACCGTGCAAAGTTTAATTCATGGTATATAACAAACTCCATACTTATTGGTCTGTGTGTTGAAACTTCCTCTTTATCTCTGCAAAGTTTAATTTATGCTATATCACCAATTACCATCATCTTAAATCGTCTGATGTTGTCTTCTTTTGTAGTTGTAACTAGAGATGAGCGAACAGTGTTCTATCGAACACATGTTCGATCGGATATCAGGGTGTTCGCCATGTTCGAATCGAATCGAACACCACGTGGTAAAGTGCGCCAAAATTCGATTCCCCTCCCACCTTCCCTGGCGCCTTTTTTGCACCAATAACAGCGCAGGGGAGGTGGGACAGGAACTACGACACTGGGGGCATTGAAAAAAATTGGAAAAAGTCATTGGCTGCCGAAATCAGGTGACCTCCATTTTAGACGAATAGTGGATTTCAAATCCGGGTCATATGAGAATGTGAACTTTGTGACTATGAGACAGGGATAGCTGTACAGGCAGGGATAGCTAGGGATAACCTTTATTTAGGGGGGAATGTTATTAAAAATAACTTTTTGGGGCTCTATCGGGTGTGTAATTGTGATTTTTGTGAGATAAACTTTTTCCCATAGGGATGCATTGGCCAGCGCTGATTGGCCGAATTCCGTACTCTGGCCAATCAGTGCTGGCCAATGCATTCTATTAGCTTGATGAAGCAGAGTGTGCACAAGGGTTCAAGCGCACCCTCGGCTCTGATGTAGCAGAGCCGAGGCTGCACAAGGGTTCAAGTGCACCCTCGGCTCTCCTACATCAGAGCCGAGGGTGCGCTTGAACCCTTGTGCAGCCTCGGCTCTGCTACATCAGAGCCGAGGGTGCGCTTGAACCCTTGTGCACACTCTGCTTCATCAAGCTAATAGAATGCATTGGCCAGCACTGATTGGCCAGAGTACGGAATTCGGCCAATCAGCGCTGGCCAATGCATTCTATTAGCCCGATGAAGTAGAGCTGAATGTGTGTGCTAAGCACACACATTCAGCACTGCTTCATCACGCCAATACAATGCATTAGCCAGTGCTGATTGGCCAGAGTACGGAATTCGGCCAATCAGCGCTGGCTCTGCTGGAGGAGGCGGAGTCTAAGATCGCTCCACACCAGTCTCCATTCAGGTCCGACCTTAGACTCCGCCTCCTCCAGCAGAGCCAGCGCTGATTGGCCGAATTCCGTACTCTGGCCAATCAGCACTGGCTAATGCATTGTATTGGCTTGATGAAGCAGTGCTGAATGTGTGTGCTTAGCACACACATTCAGCTCTACTTCATCGGGCTAATAGAATGCATTAGCCAATCAGCGCTGGCCAATGCATTCTATTAGCGTGAACTGAGTTTGCACAGGGGTTCTAGTGCACCCTCGGCTCTGCTACATCAGATTGCTACATCTGATGTAGCAGTGCCGAGTGTGCATCAGATGTGTAGTTGAGCAAAACTGACTCAGCACTGCTAAGTCTGCATTCGCATAGGAATGCATTGGCCAGCCTTCGGCCAATCAGCGCTGGCTCTGCCGGAGGAGGCGGAGTCTAAGGTCGGACCTGAATGGAGACTGGTGTGGAGCGACCTTAGACTCCGCCTCCTCCAGCAGAGCCAGCGCTGATTGGCCGAATTCCGTACTCTGGCCAATCAGCACTGGCTAATGCATTGTATTGGCTTGATGAAGCAGTGCTGAATGTGTGTGCTTAGCACACACATTCAGCTCTACTTCATCGGGCTAATAGAATGCATTGGCCAGCGCTGATTGGCCGAATTCCGTACTCTGGCCAATCAGCACTGGCTAATGCATTGTATTGGCTTGATGAAGCAGTGCTGAATGTGTGTGCTTAGCACACACATTCAGCTCTACTTCATCGGGCTAATAGAATGCATTGGCCAATCAGCGCTGGCCAATGCATTCTATTAGCGTGAACTGAGTTTGCACAGGGGTTCTAGTGCACCCTCGGCTCTGCTACATCAGATTGCTACATCTGATGTAGCAGTGCCGAGTGTGCATCAGATGTGTAGTTGAGCAAAACTGACTCAGCACTGCTAAGTCTGCATTCGCATAGGAATGCATTGGCCAGCCTTCGGCCAATCAGCGCTGGCTCTGCCGGAGGAGGCGGAGTCTAAGGTCGGACCTGAATGGAGACTGGTGTGGAGCGACCTTAGACTCCGCCTCCTCCAGCAGAGCCAGCGCTGATTGGCCGAATTCCGTACTCTGGCCAATCAGCACTGGCTAATGCATTGTATTGGCTTGATGAAGCAGTGCTGAATGTGTGTGCTTAGCACACACATTCAGCTCTACTTCATCGGGCTAATAGAATGCATTGGCCAATCAGCGCTGGCCAATGCATTCTATTAGCGTGAACTGAGTTTGCACAGGGGTTCTAGTGCACCCTCGGCTCTGCTACATCAGATTGCTACATCTGATGTAGCAGTGCCGAGTGTGCATCAGATGTGTAGTTGAGCAAAACTGACTCAGCACTGCTAAGTCTGCATTCGCATAGGAATGCATTGGCCAGCCTTCGGCCAATCAGCGCTGGCTCTGCCGGAGGAGGCGGAGTCTAAGGTCGGACCTGAATGGAGACTGGTGTGGAGCTATCTTAGACTCCGCCTCCTCCAGCAGAGCCAGCGCTGATTGGTCGAGTTCCGTACTCTGGCCAATCAGCACTGGCCAATGCATTTCTATGGGGAAAAGTTAGCTTGCGAAAATCGCAAACTGACAGGGATTTCCATGAAATAAAGTGACTTTTATGCCCCCAGACATGCTTCCCCTGCTGTCCCAGTGTCATTCCAGGGTGTTGGTATCATTTCCTGGGGTGTCATAGTGGACTTGGTGACCCTCCAGACACGAATTTGGGTTTCCCCCTTAACGAGTTTATGTTCCCCATAGACTATAATGGGGTTCGAAACCCATTCGAACACTCGAACAGTGAGCGGCTGTTCGAATCGAATTTCGAACCTCGAACATTTTAGTGTTCGCTCATCTCTAGTTGTAACCTTTGTTTTATGAAGCTTGTAGGCCTGTCCCAATCTCCGAGCACTATCAGTCCCTTCCTTCTTTTACTCCCTGTTATGAAATCTGAATCTTTGACCAAGTAACAGAACAAGAAATCTCCCTTCCTTCTTCTTGCCCTACTGCTTGCACAAGTGATCCTATTCCATCACACCTCCTCCGGTCTCTGTCCCCTTCTGTTAACTCACCTTACTAAAATTTCTAACCTCTCTCTCTCTTCTGGAATCTTTCCCCCCTCCTTCAACATTCTTTTATAATCCCACTCCGGAAAAAACCCTTCCTCGACCCATCCTGTGCTGCTAGCAATCAATTTGTCTCTAACCTCCCCTTTATCTTTAAATTCCTGGAAAACCTGGTCTCACCTAATCCACTATCTCTCTGTTAACTCTGTTCTGGACCCCTTACAATTGGGTTTTCGAGCATCACACGCAATAGAAACGGTCCAACTATTGAAACTATTCACTACATGTTGTTCAGGATCTCTCAGCAGCATTTGACACTGTAGACCACCAACTCATCCTATGCTCCAGTCTACTGAACTCAGGAACACCACTGTCTCATGGAATTCTTCTTATGTTTCAGCCTGCTCAGTTAGGGTATCAATTGCTAGTAAAATTTGTTGGGGATCCCCAGGGCTCGGTCCTAGGCCCCCTCCTCTTCTTTCTCTACATAGCTCCTATTAGACAAACCATCAACAGATTTGGCTTTTAGTACCATCTTTATGCTGATGCCACCCAGCTATATACACTAATACAGAACATCAGTGTCTGTCTCTCTGCCATCTCTAACACGTCTTTTCTTTGTCTGAAACATAATCAATCAAAAACTTCTTGTATTCCCTCAATCTACTATCGACCTAAACCTGATATCTTTTCTCACTGTGGAAACATCAAAAACCCTAATTTCTCTCTGATTCTCTCTCGTTTTGACTATTGCAATTCTCTTCTAATTGGGCTTTTTCTTACTAAACTCTCCCCTCTTCAATCTGTCCAGACTTTCTGTCAAACTGGAACACAGATGCATTCATGTTGTGTCAGTCACTGCACTGGTTGCTTATTTACCATAGATTACAATATATTATCACACTCACCCATAAATCCCTACATAGTGCTGCATCCCACTATATCTCTTATCTCATCCTCTCCACTCTGTTAAAGGGGTTGTCCCATCACAAGGATCCTATCTATACTGCTTGTTAAGGTAGATATTAGACTTTTCCTAAATACACTGATTCAGCAAAACTGCTTTGTTTGTTCACTATCCTACTTTATTCAATTCATTGTTGACACAGCCCTGACTTATCTGCTCAAGATAAGTCAAGTGATGTATCTGCCTGCTCTCAGGGGGGAGGGAGGAGGGGCTAAGTGCACTGGAGCGAGCCTGTGTTTCTAGCTATTCCTGTGTCTACACCACATGACCTAGGTCCTGCACTCAGATAGAGGAGAGGAGCTGCTTTCATTTCTGAACTCATCTTCTGTTCTCCCAGTTATCAGGCTAGCTAATTCAATTGTGTTCATTATGGCAGAGACAGGCAGTCTCTGTATGTAACACAGAATGGAGTTGCTCCTGCCTGTACTTCATAGTCCAATATTGTGCATATAGTGTTGTTTGAGGACCTTTGATGACATCACAGGCCCTTCAGCCACCCCATAGGATCATGCTATGTGATGGGTGGAGCTACATGTTAATTAGGGGACAGAGCTAAACGGCAGGTTGCATGTGAAACGCCGCCCACCAAATGACGCAAGAAACCAGGAAGAAAGAAGATTTTACAGCAGTGAAGACTGGTGAGTATGCGACGTGGGAATACCCCTTTAATGTCCTTAGACTTGTAACCTCTGTTATCCAAACATCCCACTGCCATCTCCAAGGCTTTTCCGAGCTGCATTGGTGCTTGGAATGCTTTACCCCGGACAATCAGATTAATATCCAACTACAGCAGTAGCTCAATGGATATCACCATTTACAGTCCTATGAAAAAGTTTGGGCACCCCTATTAATCTTAATCATTTTTAGTTCTAAATATTTTGGTGTTTATAACAGCCATTTCAGTTTGATATATCTAATAACTGATGGACACAGTAATATTTCAGGATTGAAATGAGGTTTATTGTACTAACAGAAAATGTGCAATATGCATTAAACCAAAATTTGACCAGTGCAAAAGTATGGGCACCTCAACAGAAAAGTGACATTAATATTTAGTAGATCCTCCTTTTGCAAAGATAACAGCCTCTAGTCGCTTCCTGTAGCTTTTAATCAGTTCCTGGATCCTGGATAAAGGTATTTTGGACAAACAATTCAAGTTCAGTTAAGTTAGATGGTCGCCGAGCATGGACAGCCCGCTTCAAATCATCCCACAGATGTTCAATGATATTCAGGTCTGGGGACTGGGATGGCCATTCCAGAACATTGTAATTGTTCCTCTGCATGAATGCCTGAGGATTTGGAGCGGTGTTTTGGATCATTGTCTTGCTGAAATATCCATCCCCGGCGTAACTTCAACTTCGTCACTGATTCTTGAACATTATTCTCAAGAATCTGCTGATACTGAGTGGAATCCATGCGACCCTCAACTTTAACAAGATTCCCGATGCCGGCATTGGCCACACAGCCCCAAAGCATGATGGAACCTCCACCAAATTTTACAGTGGGTAGCATGTGTTTTTCTTGGAATGCTGTTTCTTTTTGGACGCCATGCATAACGCCTTTTTTTATAACCAAACAACTCAATTTTTGTTTCCAAAATGAAGCTGCCTTGTCCAAATGTGCTTTTTCATACCTCAGGCAACTCTATTTGTGGCGTACGTGCAGAAACGGCTTCTTTCTCATCACTCTCCCATACAGCTTCTATTTGTGCAAAGTGCGCTGTATAGTTGACCGATGCACAGTGACACCATCTGCAGCAAGATGATGCTGCAGCTATTTGGAGGTGGTCTGTGGATTGTCCTTGACTGTTCTCACCATTCTTCTTCTCTGCCTTTCTGATATTTTTCTTGGCCTGCCACTTCTGGGCTTAACAAGAACTGTCCCTGTGGTTTTCCATTTCCTTACTATGCTCCTCACAGTGGAAACTGACAGGTTAAATCTCTGAGACAACTTTTTGTATGCTTCCCCTGAACAACTATGTTGAACAATCTTTGTTTTCAGATCATTTGAGAGTTGTTTTGAGTAGCCCATGATGCCACTCTTCAGAGGAGATTCAAATAGGAGAACAACTTGCAATTGGCCACCTTAAATACCTTTTCTTATGATTGGATACATCTGGTTATGAAGGTCAAAGCTCACTGAGGTTACAAAACCAATTTTGTGCTTCAGTAAGTCAGTAAAAAGTAGTTAGGGGAATTCAAATCAATAAAATGATAAGGGTGCCCATACTTTCGCACCGGTCAAATTTTGGTTTAATGCATATTGCACATTTTCTGTTAGTACAATAAACCTCATTTCAATCCTGAAATATTACTGTGTCCATCAGTTATTAGTAGAGATGAGCGAACAGTGTTCTATCGAACACATGTTCGATCGGATATCAGGGTGTTCGCCATGTTCGAATCGAATCGAACACCACGTGGTAAAGTGCGCCAAAATTCGATTCCCCTCCCACCTTCCCTGGCGCCTTTTTTGCACCAATAACAGCGCAGGGGAGGTGGGACAGGAACTACGACACCGGGGGCATTGAAAAAAATTGGAAAAAGTCATTGGCTGCCGAAAACAGGTGACCTCCATTTTAGACGAATAGTGGATTTCAAATCCGGGTCATATGAGAATGTGAACTTTGTGACTATGAGACAGGGATAGCTGTACAGGCAGGGATAGCTAGGGATAACCTTTATTTAGGGGGGAATGTTATTAAAAATAACTTTTTGGGGCTCTATCGGGTGTGTAATTGTGATTTTTGTGAGATAAACTTTTTCCCATAGGGATGCATTGGCCAGCGCTGATTGGCCGAATTCCGTACTCTGGCCAATCAGTGCTGGCCAATGCATTCTATTAGCTTGATGAAGCAGAGTGTGCACAAGGGTTCAAGCGCACCCTCGGCTCTGATGTAGCAGAGCCGAGGCTGCACAAGGGTTCAAGCGCACCCTCGGCTCTGATGTAGGAGAGCCGAGGGTGCACTTGAACCCTTGTGCACCCTCAGCTCTGCTACATCAGAGCCGAGGGTGCGCTTGAACCCTTGTGCACACTCTGCTTCATCAAGCTAATAGAATGCATTGGCCAGCGCTGATTGGCCAATGTATTCTATTAGCCTGATGAAGTAGAGCTGAATGTGTGTGCTAAGCACACACATTCAGCTCTACTTCATCGGGCTAATAGAATGCATTGGCCAGCGCTGATTGGCCAGAGTACGGAACTCGACCAATCAGCGCTGGCTCTGCTGGAGGAGGCGGAGTCTAAGATCGCTCCACACCAGTCTCCATTCAGGTCCGACCTTAGACTCCGCCTCCTCCGGCAGAGCCAGCGCTGATTGGCCGAAGGCTGGCCAATGCATTCCTATGCGAATGCAGATACTTAGCAGTGCTGAGTCAGTTTTGCTCAACTACACATCTGATGCACACTCGGCACTGCTACATCAGATGTAGCAATCTGATGTAGCAGAGCCGAGGGTGCACTAGAACCCCTGTGCAAACTCAGTTCACGCTAATAGAATGCATTGGCCAGCGCTGATTGGCCAATGCATTCTATTAGCCCGATGAAGTAGAGCTGAATGTGTGTGCTAAGCACACACATTCAGCACTGCTTCATCACGCCAATACAATGCATTAGCCAGTGCTGATTGGCCAGAGTACGGAATTCGGCCAATCAGCGCTGGCTCTGCTGGAGGAGGCGGAGTCTAAGGTCGGACCTGAATGGAGACTGGTGTGGAGCGATCTTAGACTCCGCCTCCTCCAGCAGAGCCAGCGCTGATTGGTCGAGTTCCGTACTCTGGCCAATCAGCGCTGGCCAATGCATTCTATTAGCCCGATGAAGTAGAGCTGAATGTGTGTGCTTAGCACACACATTCAGCTCTACTTCATCAGGCTAATAGAATACATTGGCCAATCAGCGCTGGCCAATGCATTCTATTAGTTTGATGAAGCAGAGTGTGCACAAGGGTTCAAGCGCACCCTCGGCTCTGATGTAGCAGAGCTGAGGGTGCACAAGGGTTCAAGTGCACCCTCGGCTCTCCTACATCAGAGCCGAGGGTGCGCTTGAACCCTTGTGCAGCCTCGGCTCTGCTACATCAGAGCCGAGGGTGCGCTTGAACCCTTGTGCACACTCTGCTTCATCAAGCTAATAGAATGCATTGGCCAGCACTGATTGGCCAGAGTACGGAATTCGGCCAATCAGCGCTGGCCAATGCATTCTATTAGCCCGATGAAGTAGAGCTGAATGTGTGTGCTAAGCACACACATTCAGCACTGCTTCATCACGCCAATACAATGCATTAGCCAGTGCTGATTGGCCAGAGTACGGAATTCGGCCAATCAGCGCTGGCTCTGCTGGAGGAGGCGGAGTCTAAGATCGCTCCACACCAGTCTCCATTCAGGTCCGACCTTAGACTCCGCCTCCTCCAGCAGAGCCAGCGCTGATTGGCCGAATTCCGTACTCTGGCCAATCAGCACTGGCTAATGCATTGTATTGGCGTGATGAAGCAGTGCTGAATGTATGTGCTTAGCACACACATTCAGCTCTACTTCATCGGGCTAATAGAATGCATTGGCCAGCGCTGATTGGCCGAATTCCGTACTCTGGCCAATCAGCACTGGCTAATGCATTGTATTGGCGTGATGAAGCAGTGCTGAATGAGTGTGCTTAGCACACACATTCAGCTCTACTTCATCGGGCTAATAGAATGCATTGGCCAATCAGCGCTGGCCAATGCATTCTATTAGCGTGAACTGAGTTTGCACAGGGGTTCTAGTGCACCCTCGGCTCTGCTACATCAGATTGCTACATCTGATGTAGCAGTGCCGAGTGTGCATCAGATGTGTAGTTGAGCAAAACTGACTCAGCACTGCTAAGTCTGCATTCGCATAGGAATGCATTGGCCAGCCTTCGGCCAATCAGCGCTGGCTCTGCCGGAGGAGGCGGAGTCTAAGGTCGGACCTGAATGGAGACTGGTGTGGAGCGATCTTAGACTCCGCCTCCTCCAGCAGAGCCAGCGCTGATTGGCCGAATTCCGTACTCTGGCCAATCAGCACTGGCTAATGCATTGTATTGGCGTGATGAAGCAGTGCTGAATGAGTGTGCTTAGCACACACATTCAGCTCTACTTCATCGGGCTAATAGAATGCATTGGCCAATCAGCGCTGGCCAATGCATTCTATTAGCGTGAACTGAGTTTGCACAGGGGTTCTAGTGCACCCTCGGCTCTGCTACATCAGATTGCTACATCTGATGTAGCAGTGCCGAGTGTGCATCAGATGTGTAGTTGAGCAAAACTGACTCAGCACTGCTAAGTCTGCATTCGCATAGGAATGCATTGGCCAGCCTTCGGCCAATCAGCGCTGGCTCTGCCGGAGGAGGCGGAGTCTAAGGTCGGACCTGAATGGAGACTGGTGTGGAGCGATCTTAGACTCCGCCTCCTCCAGCAGAGCCAGCGCTGATTGGTCGAGTTCCGTACTCTGGCCAATCAGCACTGGCCAATGCATTTCTATGGGGAAAAGTTAGCTTGCGAAAATCGCAAACTGACAGGGATTTCCATGAAATAAAGTGACTTTTATGCCCCCAGACATGCTTCCCCTGCTGTCCCAGTGTCATTCCAGGGTGTTGGTATCATTTCCTGGGGTGTCATAGTGGACTTGGTGACCCTCCAGACACGAATTTGGGTTTCCCCCTTAACGAGTTTATGTTCCCCATAGACTATAATGGGGTTCGAAACCCATTCGAACACTCGAACAGTGAGCGGCTGTTCGAATCGAATTTCGAACCTCGAACATTTTAGTGTTCGCTCATCTCTAGTTATTAGATATATCAAACTGAAATGGCTGTTGCAAACACCAAAATATTTAGAACAAAAAATGATTAAGATTAATAGGGGTCCCCAAACTTTTTCATAGGACTGTACTTAGAAAAGCTATTTTTATAAATATGCCATTGAGGCTCAAGTACAACATGGTGTGCTTGACCCTTCCAGGGTCCTGTATTCAGAGCCATATTGCATTTCACCCTCATTTACATATTTATAAAAATGGCTTTATAGTTTTATTTAAATATATATTGTTTAATCTATGCCTACTTGGAGCATTTGTATTTGTATATTGTATTATCTACGCTGCTTCAGCACACTGAATTTCCCCATGTTGGGACTATTAAAGGATTATCAGAGATATATATATATAATTAAGTATATAATTATATATTAAGTATATAATTGTATATAATTAATTATAATAATTAAGTTGAAGTCATATTTCTGTACAACTGACACTGGGTTCGCACCAGCGTTCGGGTCTCTGCTTTCAGTTTCTGTCTTCTGCATGCAGAAGACGGAAACCTGTCATGCCAAGTCCGGCCGTGAGCACCGATGAGCGTTTTATGCTCTCTGCAGCAAAGCCGTTTTTTTTTTTTAAACCGGAGACCTGCATGTCCGACTCTGTGTCCGGTTAAAAAAAAAAAATTGTTTTGCCATGGAGAGTATAAAACGCTCACCAGCGCTCACAGCTGGACACATTTCAAACCCATTCAAATGAATGGGTTTGGAAAGATGCCAGCAGGTTTACGATTCCTGTCCTGTTTCGTGCAGGGAAACGGAAACCTGCATAATGGAGGCCCGGGCGCAGATGTGAATGAGCCCTGAGGCTAGGTTCACACCTGCGTTCAGGGTCTCCGTTCTATGGTTTCCGTCTTCTGCATGCCAGAAGACGGAAACCATAGACCGGGTCCGACCATGAGCGGCTGTGAGCGTTTTAGGCTCTCCGCCGTGAAACCGTTTTTTTAAATCCGGACACAGAGTACTGCATGTCCGACTCTGTGTCCGGATTATAAAACCCGGTTTTGCGGCGGAGAGCCTAAAACCCTCACTGCCGCTCACGGCCGGACAGCTTTCTCACCCATTCAAATGAATGTGTGAGAGAGACTCCTGCAGGTTTCCGTCTCCTGCCTCTGTTTTAGGCAGGAAACGGAAACCTGAAGTACGGAGTGCCGGCGCAGATGTGAACGAGCCCTGACAAATATTTACTAAATACTGACAAATATCAGATAACGGACACAAACAAGTAACACTTTACTACAAAAGGTGTTAACAGTTTATACCACTAGTTTATACTACGAGGTACATATTCCTGACATAATCATACTTTGGTCTAAATCCTTCAGAAATCTCTTTAGATGAAATATCTTTAGAATTCCTATTTATATACTTAGTTCACATTCTGTCAGTAGATGGCAATATGACTTCTAAAACTAAGTTCTATGCTCATTTTTAATGACATCTTCTGATTTAGCACTGTCGTTTTGTTTATTTTTTCCTTTTCTAGAAATTAAAAATCCTTTTAAACTTCTGTTTGAATTATTAATCATTACAAATGAAAACCTTAGCCCTAAACCTGAAAGTAGTGATCAAAGTACTTTGATAGGCATTTGAAATGAAAATTAAGTAACACTATATGAACATAGTTTGCATGCCGTGTTACGATTTATATTTTATGGAACACAGTTTTACTGGAATTAAAAGTTTATATTTATGAATTTTTGATTTTCATTTTTCCAGAGTGAAAAATAACTTAGAAGGTTATGGGGATAGTAAGAAGCATGGAAAAGCAATATTTTTTAAGTAATAGTTGAACATATGAGCATACTGACGTCTCACTTTTTACCTGACCTCTTGGCTGGACTTTATTTCCTCCATGTATTTATTTAAACTGAAGCCAAGGGTTCAAGGCTGGTTCCAACTCCAAGTCATGGGGTCAGATTAAGGCCTGTGTGCCAGGTCTCTACACTTCCTCCATTATCTTGACTTTTATAGGTAGTAGTAAAAGGTAACAGGCAGAGTGCTGCAGTCCAGATACATCAGCCCCAGGTTTCTCACACATGTGTGGTCCAGGGTGGATCTAGAGTAGGCCTCAGCCCAGGTGTAGATCCTTGGCTCATTACTTGGCCAGAAAAAGGCTTCAGCTTCTGCATTGCATTGCAGTTCCATGAGGTGAAAGGAGGTGTATGGTTCTGTACTGTAACCCTGAGTCCGGTGAGACAATATTGCACTTGTTTTGTCCATATGGCTGGAAGTGAGCCACACATATAGTTAGGTTATCAGTGCTGTTTAGTTAGTTACTCAGATTAGCAGGTTTTTTTTGTTTTCTTTTCTTTTTGCCTGAAGTTAAGGCTGTATTTTGTTTTGTTATTTTGTGCCTGAAGTCAAGGTTTATTTACTTTCCTGGTTTTTTTTGGGTTTTTTTGTAAATAAACCAGTTTGCTGAACATTTTGTGTCCCTGTCTTGACTGTTTGGGTCTTCACCACTGCTACTACTGAGCTAACTTCCCTACAGTAGTTACCTGCACTATGGGGGCTAGCTTTACTATGGGCTGTTTACAGTTGATACTACAATCCCAATGAAAAAGGACAAAATTGCTATTCATCCCTGAAATTATATGCTGGCACACAATACGTCATATCTCTAAACCAATGTTTGGCTTATTAACATGTCGTTTTACAATATACACTGTCACACACAAACAATTTACAAGTTAATCAGAAGAGATTGCATATTTTTTGATATGTGAGAAACTCCCATGGTTATGAGTGATGCAGTTGCTATACAGTCAGGGCCGGATTTAGATGAAGAGGCCCTAGGCTCTGCCACTTATGAGACCCTTGTTTGTAAATTACATGAGAGATAATACAATACATCATTCCTGTGATATATATCAGGGGACACTGACTGTATGGACACAAGGACTTTATATAACTAAATCATTAATAGAGGACTTACCGCAGGTGCAATCACCGTTTTTTAATTTCTATAGTTGTATTGCCAATGCCAGAAAGCATCCAAATAAAATGGCCAACAAAAATGCTATTGAGCATGCACGGACCATTCTATCACTAGAGAGCTTTACTACTGCAAAAATATGGCCACCGTTGTAGTCTAAAAAAGTGCAAATGTGCCCGAGTGCGCAGTCAGTGGCGTAACTACCGCAGAGGCAGCTGTCACAGGGTCCGGGACATTAGGGGGCCCAGTGACAGCCGCAACCGCTGCGTTTTTTTCTTTTTTCTTAATAGGCCATTACCGGCTGGAGTCCAGCCGGTAACGGACCCTATTTACTTGGCCCTGGATCGGCTGGGCCGGGATCGGTAAGCGACACAGCGGGCCCCACAAAGACTATTATTATACTCGGGGGTCTTTGCAGACCCCCCAAGTATAATGATCGGAGGCCCGGGAGAGGTAAGAAACAGAAAAAAACTGTGTTACTTACCTCTCCAGGCTCCGGGCAGGCTTCAGCCTAGATGTCTGACGTTTCTGACGTCCCATGACCCTGGAGTATAATAATTGTTATGGGTGTCCAAAGTGGAGAATAATACTGAGTGCAGTGGCCACTAAGGGACATAATATTGTGTGCAGGGGCCACTAAGGGACATAATACTGTGTGTAGGGGCCACTAAGTGACATAATGCTGTGTGCAGGGGCCACTAAGGGACATAATACTGTGTGCAGGGGCCACTAAGGGACATACTACTGTGTGCAGGGGGCACTGAGGGACATAATACTGTGTGCAGGGGCCACTAAGGGACATAATACTGTGTGTAGGGGCCACTAAGTGACATAATGCTGTGTGCAGGGGCCACTAAGGGACATAATACTGTGTGCAGGGGCCAATAAGGGACATAATACTGTGTGCAGGGGCCACTATGAGACATAATACTGTGTGCAGGTGCCACTAAGGGACATAATACTGTGTGCAGGGGCCACTAAGGGACATAATACTGTGTGCAGGGGCCACTAAGGGACATAATACTGTGTGCAAGGGCCACTGAGGGACATAATACTGTGTGCAGGGGCCACTAAGGGACATACTACTGTATGCAGGGGGCACTGAGGGACATAATACTGTGTGCAGGGGACACTATGAGACATAATACTGTGTGCAGGAGCCACTGAGGGACATAATACTGTGTGCAGGGGACACTATGAGACATAATACTGTGTGAAGGAGCCACTGAGGGACATAATACTGTGTGCAGGGGCCACTAAGGGACATAATACTGTGTTCAGGGGCCACTAGGGGACATAATACTGTGTGCAGGGGCCACTCCTTATTTTCTCCTTATTTTCGGCTGTGTTTTAGTGTTCACTGTTTGTAGAATAGAAGAAAAATCACAGCCTGATAGGCGGTTTACCTACATGTGTCTTATGTCCTATATGTAACCACGTCATGCTGTAAGTGCTTTAAGATTTTTTCACTGGTTTCTTGTTTTTTGATTTTTTTTTTTTCATATTTTAAATGCTTCATATTAAAGACATGCTTTTATAATTAGGACACTATATGGAGTGCTGATTTTCCAACTACAATGGTTTGTAGAATAGGGTAATTTTAATATTGCTAACAATTTGAATGTAGGCCCCTCTTCATCTTGAGGCCCTATGCTAAAGCCTAGTTAGCCTAATGGTAAATCCGGCCCTGTATACAGTACTGTGATCAATGCACAACTTAAGTGTCCATGCATCATTGGTTCCTTGTATTATTGTGAAATAAAAAGATTAAAAATCAGGAGTTAGGAAAAAATGTATTTTCTATATGGCAAGCAGGTGGATAACACAGTAGTGGCATACTTCAGAATATATTTTACTTGAAACTAGCAATACATTTGTATTCAATCAAAAATAAAAGAAACTGCAGTATAGCTTTTTAATATTACCAAGTGGCCAAACATGAGGTTCAGGGCTGCTATTTTATTTATAACCATAAAACTAGAAATTCAAAGCACATTTCCGTTATATATTTTAGTTGGCACTTGTATTTGTACAACAGCTGTCTGAAGAGACAATTATTAATCATTAATAACATTCGTGTTTTACTAGGGAATAGTGGAGCACATGAATGCTGCAATGTTTTAGCAATCCTGCTCTATATTGTTAAAAAGTCTGTAGAAAAATACACCGAAAAGTTCCTACACCTAATAAATCTTTTCAATTATAAGTACGTATGACTGTATATTATGGCGTCTATTGTGAAAGTCCTCTTGTTTCACTTCACTCCACATAAAGTACCCAAAAATTCCAAAATGTCCATCTCTAGCCACATTGCAAGAGCGGACCACTGCTTTTTCTCAATCCCTTTTTTTTATTTTATTTTCCAAAGTGATCACGTTACGAAAGAAAATAAGTATTAAAAAAAATAATAATAATAATTATAACCCGAAAGTCAAGTAAGTCACCTACTGTACAGGCAGGGTAGCGTTCAAAACTTCCAAGTTCTCAACATTCCCTATAAGGTCGGAGTCCCACGGGCCGGAAATGCCGCAATTTGCCTGAGGTGGAAATGCTGTGGGAAAAATCGCAGCATTATACAGTAACAGCAAAGTGGATGGGATTCATGCTAATCCCATGCCACTTTGCGGTAAAATCCGTGGCACGAACATGCTGTGATTTCCAAAACTGGCGCGGTTTTGAAAATCGCAGCATGTCAATTATATCTATGGAAACGTCGGTGGCTTCCCCGTACGTATAATTTTAACAGTCTGTGGATGAAATCTGGCTCTTGAGTGCCAACACAACATTACATAGACCACTCATTTTACTAATTTATTTAAATGATTTCAGACTGTGGTTTATTTCTTCTTTTCCAAATGATGCTTTACTCAGCACAGAATGGAGCCATTACTCGTATATACACGAGTACTCTAATGGTATAATTGAACCATTGTCCAAATCTTGATTTGTCCACAGAGATGAGAATCTATATAGAACTATCCTTAATCTTTCAAAATACACACATACCACCTGAAATTTGTTAAACTACAATGAATACACAACTAAGTTCCTGCTGCACACTCAGCTCTGCTGCATCTCAGATGTAGCAGAGCTGTGTGTGTACAAGGCTTCTACTGTGGTAACCCTGCTGTGTGGTGTAACAAAGCTGTGTGTGTGCGAGGATCCTACTGTGGTAACCGTGCTGTGTGATGTAGCAGAGCTGTGTGTGTACAAGGCTCGTACTGTGGTAACCCTGCTGTGTGCATGCTACATGTGATGTAGCAGTGCTGTGTGTGTACAAGGCTGCTATTGTGGTAGCCCTGCTATGTTCATACTATGTGTGATTTAGTAGAGCTGTTTGTGTGTACGGTGCTCCTACCATGGTAACCCTGCAGTGTTCATACTACATGTGATGTAGCAGAGCTGCGTGTATGGAGCTCCCACTGTGGCAACTCTGCTATGTGTGATGTAGCAGGGCTGTGTGTGTGTACAGTGCTCCTACTGTGGTAACCTTGCTGTGTGTATGCTATGCTATGTGTGATGTAGTAGAGCTGTGTGTGTGTACAGTGCTCCTACTGAGATCGGACCACAATGGAAACTGCTGTGGACCGATCTTAGACTCCGCCTCTTCCAGCAGAACCAGCGTTGATTGGCTGAATGCTGTACTCTGTATGGCATTCAGCCAATCAATGCTGGTCAATGCATTCCTATGGGAAAAAGTTTTTCGCCCATGAAAATACTGCATTTGAAAACATGGAATCCGATCCACACCTGTGACCGAAGATATACAAAAGGGCTTTGGGTACGCTTTTCTTCCTTTTCAATATCCTGTGTGGCTGCCAGTAAGGAGTCATTATACCATGTGAAGGTCAATAAAGGCAGCTATATACCATGTTGGGCCAGTAAAGGGGGTAACAGGACATTATAAAGTCTAGGGGTCAGTAGAGCTCCTGCATCTGATACTTATCTCCCAAGTGCATAAAAGTGTAAGTTCTGATTGTCCTGTGTTGAGAGCCCTGCCAAAAGTTTGTTATGAGGCTCAGTCTTTCATTAATATACCCCTGATATCCAGATATATGTGTATAGGATTGGGTCCCGCAGGTTGTTCTCCCACAGTGCCACCTGTGGGTCAGTCTAAGTCCAGCTTTCGCCCTACTGAGCATGCTCAGACTTTTGGAGCCGCTCACAAGCTAAGTGCCTTTTCTCCCCTAATGAGCATGAGCGGTGAGGTCATGACCACTGCCCCTATTGGGCGGGGACTTCCCTTTAAATAGTGTGAGCCGACGCCCGCCGGGTGCTCACATTTTATCTAAAGATTGATTGAATTTTCCTAAAGTCTATGGAAGCTTGTTTAATGACAGTAGTCTCAGGGATAGGCTCCAGCATTGCAGGCATGTTGTCAGACTAGGCCTCTGTGTGGGGTTCCTTTGCTTCATTCTGGGTGCTGTTAGTTAGGACCTGTAAACCCTGAACTGTCAGCTCTACACCACGGCTAGGAGCAGTAGAGACTGTTCCAGCCTGAGGAGTTGCAGCAGGTTTGGTCTCTGAGATAGCCTTATTTAGACTGTCAAACTTCATTGGTAACTCCTAGCTGTTTGCAGGAGCATGTTCAGACTTCCGTGGTGGCTTCTAGCTGTTGCAGAAGCGCTCGTAGCTGTGTGCACGAGCACCCCTAGCTGTTGCAGGGGCATGTGTGTTTGATGACTCCTAGCTGTGTGCAGGAGCATGCAAACTCCCTTGGTAACTCCTAGCTGTGTGCAGGAACACCCCTAGCTGTGTAGGGGTAAGTGTGTTTGCTGACGTGGGGTGAGTGTTAACCTTTGGCAGCCTTGATGGTTTCAGCAGTATTGGTCTACCTGACCAGTGAGCTTAACTGGCAGGGTTTAGTTGTACCATGTTCACATTGAGCATCGCACCACACCACTGTCACTGCAGTTTTTCACATTGAGTACTGCACCGCACCTCAGCCAGTGTGTGTTGCACCCTGTTCACATTGAGTTCAGACAAACAGCCGCCCATATGGGCCTGTGGACCTCGCTGCAGTGTCTTGCAGCCCAGAGGTTCTGTTGTTCAAAAAATATTATTGATATATATACACAGAACCATAACAATGTGTCAACAGATGTGCAGCTTTTCTTGATGTGTTATCACAAAATGATATGCTATTCTCTCTGTGTGTCTAAATGCGGCCTCCAAGTTGCTGGCTTTGTGAATTGAACTCTTTCAAAAGATTTGCTGGTGTGTTGCAATATTGTATTGAGTTAGTTTCATTAGAAATTAGTATCCTTAGCCAAATTAGAGTTCTGTTAAGTGCAGACACATCTGTATTTAACTTCTATTTCTTACTGAAAGTCCTCAATTTTAGATTTAACATTATGTAGTAAAACCTAAATTTTGATGTGGTTTAAATAGAGAACATTATTTATTAAAGTAAATTTAATTGATGTAAAATGTGCATAGTCACTCACCTGTATTTAATACAGTATATCAATACTTCTGTGTCCCAATTAACTTAACCCTAAGCAAGATTTTGTAACTCATCATATGTCTAATTTAGACTTTACTAAAATGAAAACTGTATTTTCATCCAGTACTCTTCAGAACATAGGTCAGTGAAATATGGCCCGGTAGGTGATTTGGTGAACTCATTATTAAAATTTGTAACATAGATCAGCGTGAAATTAAATAGCACTTTTGACATTAGCATTTTTTAAGCAGTGCAGAATGTTGAGAGAATGTTTAATTGCAGTCTTATATTACCAAAATAGTATTATTCAACAGCAAACGTGTGTGTAATAAAATATAAAGCGATAAATAGTGATAGAGAGAAAGATATCTGTGTAGAGCCACATACATAGTCCAGTCACATTAATGTGACCCCCTGTCAAAATCCAGAATAACCACCTCTCACAGAGCGGACCGCTGCGAGACGTGCAGGAAGAGAGGGGATGTTGTGGTGATGTTCACTTGGATGTTGAGCCATGCCGACTCCAGTGTCATGTCTAGCTGCGCTAGTTACGTGGTTGAGCATCCATGGCGCGAACAATCTGATCGAGGTGGTCCACAGAATCTCAATTGGGTTCAAGTCCAGGAAATTTTCTGGCCAAGGGAGTACAGTAAACTCATCCTGGTGGTCCTCGAACCATGCACGTACACTGCGAGCTTAATGACATGTCGCATTGTCCTGCTGGTAGATGCCATTTTCCTGAGGAAAAAAAAATTCACATGTAGGTGTGAACATGGTCTGCAAGGATAGATGCATACTTGCGTTGATCCAATGATGAGTGCACCCAGATGGCTGATGACATGTGCCTTCTGAGATTGGTTATTTAACGTTGACATCAAAATTAGGCAGCAGTCACATTAATATGACTGAACTGCAGCCTTTAGGACCTGGGCATTTTTGTAGTTTTTTTGTGGACCAGTGGAATGTTTATTAAAATGCTATTAGACTTTGTTGTTCTGATCTATCATAGGATCAGAACAATGGACTGAAAAGGCAATAAAATGATCGATGTAGACACAACAAATTCTATCTACTGATGGAAGCTTTCTTCCATCTTCTTTGTGCTATTTTTTAATGGAAGAAAAAATCCAGACGTTCCTTCCTAGTGATATTTACTGATAAACATTTACTGTCATATTCATAACTTTGGGTCTATAGTTGACATTCTGTTCTTCTCAGTAGCTTTCTCCCATATGATCTCATTAAGTGCCCCCTTTGAATCAACTCTATATTCAGATTTAAATTATCCAAATCCAGCCAAGTGAATGCTTCAAGTACATCTTTTCCCATGAACGAATGTAACCAGGTACGGATGTGGGAGTAAGAGAATCTAAGTATGATCTACAGCTAGATAATTTCCTGTTGAGTCTCGTGCCAATCACCAAGGATTTCTCAAAGACAGTGAGGTCTCTATACAATCTGGGAGCTGTGGTCAGGGAGGAGGCAAGTCGGCAGTAATGCATGTAATGCAGAAAAGTGAAATTTGAGTTAGGGCAAAGGGCATGGAGTGAGTCCTCAGAGATGGGTTTGCCGTTCTGGAAAATGTCATTTAGCGTTTTATGCCGGAGATGAGACCAAAAAGTTTCATACAGTTCCAAGGTCTGACTGGAGAGGTAAGGGAGGAGGTTCGCGGGGAGGATTTTAGATGGCAACGGGACCAGTGCCGGTCCTACTTCCTTCCAAACAGAGCAAGGTCCTAGAAGTAACTGGTTCTCCGACAAGCGCTTAAGCAGATCCGGAGTTGGAAGCGATAGGAAGTGGTCAAGTTGTGGCCCATCTCTAAATTCAGCCATGTGTCTGATGATCTTGCACTTTAGGGGAGAAACCAAGGTCTGCCAGGCTGCTAGTAAATTCGCTTTATAGAGAGCAGTAGGGTCCGACAGAGAAATACCTCCTAGATCTCGTTTTCTCATCAATAGACTTTGGGCGATGCGAGCTCTTTTACCTTGCCAAACAAACTTTCCAAACATCGTGTTCCGTTGGAGATCTCAAATGGAGGTGATAATGTATCGTTCACTCTGAGTCTTGCGTAGGGAGCAGAATAAAGGGACAGAACTGCCGTGATGAAGGGTTGAGGGATACCAAATGCTACTAATGACTCTTTCATATAGGTCCAGTTCACCCTGTCGAACGCCTTCTCGGCGTCCACACCGAGAAGGACTAACGGCAGTTTGGTGGCATGGGAAAAGTCGATGGCGTGTAACAGGCGGTGAACATTATCCTTCCCTTCTCGACCTTTGACGAAGCCTGATTGATCGTCCTGGCATTGCACAAGGAGGAAAACTGAGGGAGTAGAATGTCTCTGAATTTTTTGTAATATGTTAATGAAAGTCCATCCGGGCCTGGGCTTTTGCCCGAAGGAAACGTCAACAAGGTCTTCTGCAGTTCTTCCACAGTGATCGGCTCGGTCAGACGTTTGGCATCGTCAGGGTCAACTTGTGGGAGACCTAAAGAACCTAGGAAAGTCTGGACTGCCGAGCGATGTATTTCAGCACTTCGGTCGGAAGACTGGTCAGATAAATTATATAAAGAAGAGTAGAAATCTTTGAATGCTTCAGCAATTTCAGGCGTAGATTGGAGTGCTTCAAGTACATCTGTGCAAAATTCCCTGCTCAAATATGCCCTGAAAGCTGGCATATTTGATGGCCTGCAAATTAGACTTCTAACCGGAGACAAAGAGTTCCTTGACATCATGAAAACCACAGAAAAAGATGCATGGTCTGCTTTTTCCAACCTCATCACAAACTTCCTTGGCAACTTCAGAGTCAAAAATTATGACCTTTTAGTGGAAAAATTGTTGATTGCTTTTCAGAAACTGGGAACAAACATGAGTGTCAAGTTGCATTTCCTTCATAGCCACCTTAACTACTTACCTAGCTACGAGTGAAAAACATGGAGAATGATTTCATCAGGATATTAAGACCATGGAACGCAGATACCAAGGAACACAAACATGATGGCAGAAAACTGTTGGTGTTTACAAAGGGACGACTATGATCATAAGTAAACCAGAGCATCAAAGAAGAGAAAATTTCTGCCTCACAATAACATTTGGACAATTATTGCCCTCTTAGTTTTACGACAGACTTGTTTTCTGCTTGGAACCAATATTTTACATGTTATAACTTCTGCAGAACTTCTTATTACTCCTGATATTTCACTTGAACACGTTTAATGTGGGATGTGTTATTTGCAAAGAAATGTAGAAAAGAACACCGTGTGGCACCTTGCGCATTATCCTTGTGATGATTTTCTCAAAACAGTGCACTAATTATAGTCACCTTGATTTGCTGTGATATTGATCACAGCACTCAAGCCAAGTGTTTCAATAACCGATAGCAAGCAGATCTAAACCGTGTTATCCACATATAAAGCAATGCAATAATATAGACCAATCCAAAGAAACCCTTCTGTAGAAGTTACCAATGGACAATTAGATCCGCGCTTACCAGCTGCATTCTTTGTTGTATTCGTTTATTAATAGCCTTTCACACAACGCGTTTCAAAACCATACAAGTTTCTTCTTCAAGTGAACAAAGGACAATGTTACAAACACTGCTAAAACAGAGTATAAATTGACTTTTTGGGGACCGCCCCCATCATGACCTCATCATCTGCATCATAAGGAGTTGTCTCATATAAAACACAACATATATTCCAACTTGAGATAAAAGATAAAATAAATGTGGTAGACGAACCTGTTTTCTGTCTAGCCGCACCTTCGGGGTGTTACTCACACAGCTAGTATTTTTCCTCCAAACCGGACCGCATGGAAGTTTCCGGGTATGTCACTTCCGGTTGTCTTGGAACGCATATGCGCTCCAGGTCTCCCATTGGAGTATAAACGCCGTGATAGTTATTCACAGTGGTGATCCATGTGTAAAAAACCACTACTTGTAGTGGTTTTTTACACATGGATCACGTAGTGGTCCATGTGTAATTAGATGTGGCCCCTTGCCATGGCACCATTATACTATTCTAACCCTAGGATCACGGAAATTTATTTAAGAAAAATATTAATAGCAGTTTTTGTACTTTGAGATTTATTTTATGAAATATTTTGTTCTGGTTACAGACTCTTACATATTCCCATGATAACAAGATAAATTTTTATTGTTTGATTATTTGATTATTTTGACTTAAAAATTGCCTTTCCGTGTAGATAAACTTTATTTATATTCATGTAGATTACTGTTTTTTAGAATTACTGACACAATCCAAGACATACTCATAAATGATATGCATTGCTTAAGAATTCTTAAAGTAATAATAAAGACACAAATGTCATTTTGTCATAGTAAAAGATACATTTTACCAAGCTTCACACCACACACTGTCTTTATGTTCTTCATTTGCAGATGCTAGAATTCCCATTTAGTAAAATGATATGTTTCTAATTATTCCTAAATCATTTATCTGGTGGGAGAGCTTTAAATTCCCAATGACTTTATGCCATACACCACTCAGTGATTAACCTGCATAAAATATAACTCTGGTTTCCTAAAAAATGTATGAAAATATAATGTTTTAACTTTGAATATCATATATAATTGGAAATAAAAAATTGACAAGTTTATTATGGTTTTTTTTTTAAGTCAAGCAAGCCCTTAAAGTATACCTAACCAATCAAAAAAACTCTGTATAAATCAATAATATTTGAGAACAACCCCAATTTGTACATACAACAGGATTGCTATTTTGAAGAAAAATTTGCAGTAGTGTGCCTGAGTGGAAAACTGATGAAGCGGCTTTCCAAAAAAAGGTACCAAAAATTGTCCCTTTATTGGAGCAGAATTCTGCACCGACAGGAAACTGATAATTGAAAAAAAAAACAATGTTTCCTTGTTAAGGCAACAGTGTAGCAGTGGCAAGTAATGGAGTATGTTAAAAATAACACATTTTCCCTGAGGATTGCTGCATGCAGCAATCACTCACCTCCTTGTGTTACTGAGATTTTCCAGAATGCCACACCATGCACCATGCTAGTTGACTAACATTGTCTAATTACAAATTTTTACTGTATGATATATATCAAAGGGATAACAACACTGATGCTTCAGATGGTCCAGATGCTTACACATTTGGTGGCCTGAGCCTCCTGAAAGGGCTTTAGAAGGTGACAAAATTCCCTCATAATGCTCCATTGGAGGATTTTAAAATAGAATGTGCCTTACTCAAATTTCACTATAAAAGCTTCTTTAGGGGCATGACCTAATTCCTGTCCTAATGCCGTTAGTCACATTGGCTATCAGAGTAAAACTATTCATTTTGGATTTTTTTTCAAAGACAGTCCTATTGTGCTGTTTATCTTGGCATAACTTGACACACTTGATACAGGCACATCCGTATGTCAGAAAGAAATAACAAACAACTTGTCCCTAGTAGAGATGAGCGAGTAGTATTTGATCGAGTAGACATTCGATCGAACACTATGGTATTCAATGTACTCATACTCGATCGAATACCACTCACTATTCGCAGTAAAAATTCGATTGAGAACCAATGTTGATTGGCTGAATGCTATAGAGTGTGTAGCATTCGGCCAATCAACGCTGGTTCTGCAGAAGACTCATGTTTGATGAGGCGGAGTCTAAGATCGGACCACAATGAAGACTGCTCTAATGTTAAATATACAGTCTTCATTGTGGTCCAGCCAATCAACGTTGGTTCTGCAGGAGGGATGCTGCGGATTGCAGGAGGGATCCTGCGGGTCTACAATTCTCCCCATGCTGTGTCCTGCTTTGCATGGTTCTTTCTCTGTATGTGGGCCCGGACTCCTTCCACTTTACTCGTCTAATGTTCGGGTACTAGGCTAGTTTTGACAGTCGATAATTGCGCGTCTTCTGTGCTGTCCTGGTAATATACCAAAACCACATCCGGCCCTAGATAGTTCCCGGTGCTGACTGCCCAAGTACTGCACTCTCCTTCGCTCCTCCTCAACACTCTCCTTCTGCTACTCGTGGACTTGGTGACTCCCATTTGTTGAATTGTGGTTTCCCCTGAAATGAGCATTTCATTCCCAAAGACTATAATAGGATTCGATATTCCATCGAGTAGTCGAATATTGAGGGTCTACTCGAAACGAACATTGAATCTCAAATATTTCACTACTCGCTCATCTCTAGTCCCTAGCATCTGTCCCAGCAAGACCCCCATCTTTCATATATAATGTTTTATACTTTAGTAAATGTTATTCCAATCATATTATACCAGAATAATCCTTCAAGAAACGTCTTGATTATAAATAAAGATGCAGGTAAAGTAATTAAAATATTGTATTTGATTCTTTAAAACGATGAAAGCACGATAAAAAAAAATGATAGTCAATAGTTTTATAAAGTCAATTTCAAAAGAGCACTTTAAGTTGCCTGAGGCTACTCTGAATTGATATTTAAAGATTTTAAAAAATATATCAGTGATAGAATCTTGTGTTTCGAATGCAGTGTCAAGTTAGTCACATTAATTCTTTGCTGAATAAGCAGTCATTTCATATTTATCAGCAAATAATAGTGTATCATTTCTAGATTCTCAATGAATATAAACCAAATGAAATTCCAGAGGTATTTAGATGGAGCTTGAAGCAATAAAAACGTTGACTTCAATTATTTTATTAACTGAACAATAAATGTTTTTTCTACATTGAATGAAAACAATATGTTAGTGAAATGTATCGGGACAGTCTATTAATAGCCAATTGACTACTACATTTACAATAGTTCAATATAATAAGCAGATTATAGGTGTAAGAAAATGTTTAATTACTATGTCATACTCATGTTGTTTTATATCCTCATTAATCTTGCTGGTTGGGTTCTTAATCAAAAAGATTAATTACTTGACAAGAAGTGGAAGAACAGATTTATACCAGTTCAGTGCCTATATTATTATTGCTACCTAACTGTATTTTATAATGGCACTTGAACATTGTAAATGCCTCATTTATCTGGTAGCAGTAACAAGTAGATTATTCTGTTAATTTTAGGCTTTGTTCACATCATCAATGGCCAGCAGAGTTTAAGAGTGTACTTACAAAAAGAAAGAATAAAAAAATAATAGTAGGCATGGTACAGATTCATATTATATTCACATTTACCACTATGACTTATATGGTTTATATAAAGGTCAAGAAATATGACTGTGTAGCATAGAAAGAGATATGAAAGTTCCTAGGATACTTAGCTTTACCTGTAAAAATAAATCTTAGCAGGAGAATACCTTAAATGACTTAAGTGAGTACCTGGCAAGATGTATGCTTGAACATTTTGGAATAAAGCTTACATTTTAAGGAAATGACTTGGTCTGTGCCCCCTATATTTTTGCTCTTCATTGATGTGAATATACAAATTTTGCTTACCATATGGGGTGTGAGCACCACTATTAGAGTATTCACTTATCCTCTTAGTGCTAATCCAATGTGCTGCTAGTTATTTTGTGCCTATATATTTTGGAGCAGTGCCACTCTTTTCTTTCTTTGTGAATAATTTGTATGTGTTTTCTAGGGAAATTTTTACATTTTTTTTTTAATACTTTATTTATTAGAACCCTTAAGGATCTTGAAGCCCAGGGGGTATGATCACTAATGCAATGCATTACAAGGCTAATGAATTGCAATGCATTGCAAATATTGGTATTTGTATGACAGGCTGCATAGGGTAGCCTGCCATATAAATTATTGCCAGACAGGTCTGGGAGCTTTTAATGGGCTTCCAACTTTCATGGCGATGGATCACCGACCCATTTGTCACAGGGAAAATTGCTCCTTAATCCACTTTGCCAGAGGCGCCAGGAGCCTTAGAGCTTGTGATCAGTGTGAGAACTGATAGTGGGCATTACTGCCGAGTCTTTACTGTATAATACAGCAAAGACTTGGTGGCCATGGCAGCCGCTCAGCTCATGAGCAGCCAGCATATTTTAATGGGGTTTTGGTGAGGGGAGCAGAGGAGTGGGGCCATAGCATCTCCCACTGCAACGGACGCCACCAGCTTCTTGCAGTGAGGCTTCCTGCAGCAGCAGGAGTGGGGTCATGCTGTAAGCCCTGTGCTTGGAGGAGAGGGTGTCCTAGTGGTGCTATTATGGTGGATGGTGGGTTTGTAAAGATGATGGCGGCTGCTCCGCTGCAGAACAGTCTCCACAGTTACCAGGTCTCAGATGTAATGTACAGTGGAGACCCGGAGCTAATTTCCACAATCAGAGTCCACTCTGGTTGCGGGCATTAGTATCTGTAAGCCCCCTAAAGATATTAAAACTGCCCCCAGGGCTAGTGAGCACCTTTTTGTTGCAGGAGTCGACCTGTTCCTTTGACAGCCAGGAGCCTTATGAAGGCTTCCAGGCTTGTCATAAGAATATTATTGCAGCTCGTCTATGACCAGCCTCAATAGTAATGTACAGAATTTCCCAGAGACTGCAATACAGTTGTATTGCAGTCTATTGGACTTGCAATCAAACAATCTCAGGTTCAAACCCCCTATGGGAGCTAATAAAATAGTATATATATATATATATATATATATATATATATATATATATATATATGAAAAGTTCTAATCATCATCATTTCCCTAGAATACATATAAAAGTAGAAAAACACTGTGAAACACATACACATTAAGTATACCTGTGTCTGAAAATGCTCAGTCTACAAAAATATTAAACAAAACTGGTGAACTTCCCATTTTTTTTCACTGTTTCGCCTCTGATAGGAATAAAAAGTGGTCAAAGCAATAGATGTTCCCTAAAATGGTATAACTAAAACATAAACCTGGCCCCACAAAAAAAGATGCCTCATGCATCCCTCGTACATCCCGCTATCTCCCAGTACAATATTATTATTATTATTATTATTATTATTATTATTATTATTATTATTATTATTATTATTATTTTCCTCCTCTAAAACCTGGGTGCGTTTTATGGTTCAGTGCATCTCATAGTCTTCAAAATATGGTAAGTATCAAGTTAATGTTACATAAATAGAGAAGTCATAACAGATAATATGTAAATAACCAAATGAACTACACTTTAATTTGACTTTTTCCAATGGCTTTTGCCGCGTGATATCGCACTTCAGCATTTTATCTGATATAAGTTAAATGGTTGTACCATACATGTGTATTTTTATCACGTTGAAATTTCTAATAATGTATACAAATATACTGTATAGAAAGGATAGCTTTGTTGTTACTATACGTTTTTGGTATATGGGAAGAATATTCAAATCTGACTTCCATGATGTAATTAGGAAGCCAGTGCTTCAGGCATGCACACCAATAAAGGGCGTTCACTGAGAATGTGCAAGTCTGTCTTCCATGTTCCTTTGCACAGTGGAGCGCTCATGGCTTAATAAGAATCCACACACCTAAATGGTGGTCTCTCCCTATGGAGTGACGATATCCCCCCAACCCTGTCTACGCCTCTCACCTCTGCCAGGTCAGTCCTCTCTGTGCCAAGCTGATGAGATGCACTAACATTGAAACAGCTGTCCTTGGCTGAGAGATTACCTGGTAAAATCCCAACATCATTGCAAACAAAAGCCTCTGAGAAGGTCGGTATTATGTTAACCTTTTCGCTGCGAAGGGTCTCTGGAAATTTTGCACCTCCAGTAGCCAGAGCAATTTTCACAGTTTTGAGATGGACAAATCAAACCTAAATTGCAACATTAAAAAAGCATCCAACCCCCCCCATACCTATATATTTTCTTAAAGTAGACACCTGCAGCATTGTCAGAATGCCACTTGGTACTGTATACGAACAGGCACCTTCATGCAATTTTGATTTAAAGTGAATGTTTTATGAAAAAATGCAAATAAATGTATATTAGTTGTTAAAAGCAGAAACCAAACAAAAAATTAAATGCACCAAACCTCCTAAAAATAAGAGTTCAACATGTGCAGAGTTCATACATATCACTATGGCCTGCACCCGCATGCACGTGTCTTCAGAAAATCGCTAGAACTGGAAGGAACAAAATTCTGCTTTGAAGCTGGAAATGTTAAAAAAGTATCCTCCTATAAAATGTAGGGATTACACACCATGAAAAGTAAGTGAACCCCTAAACCCTATATATTTTTTGAAAGTAGACAACCTGAAGATTACATATGTCTCAATGGGTCATCAATAGCCACATCCACCTTCATGCAACTTTGCGACCAACACAAATTATTTTTTTTGAAAAAATACGCTAAAACACATATTTGCACCTAAAACTCATGTTCAACTCACATTCATATACAAAATACTTTTAAAATAATAGCTTATGGTGTATACAATGTGTATATATACTATATGTACCGCAAACATCAACTACAACAAGAGCTCGAACTCCCAAAAACACGAATACAGAAGACAAGCAGGATTTTGCTGTTGTTCACTAATATGTTAAAAAGCTATACTGCACCTACCAAACTGTGACTGTGATACCAAAATCAAACTTTTTTCAGAGTACACAGCATACCGTATATAAAAACACAATTTAATAGTTTATATATACAACCACCTTCATTCAACTTTGCCGCAAACAGAGATTACTAGCAAAAATTGCGCAAAAATTCAAATTTGCCACTAAAGTGCGGCTCAAGAAATCCCTTTCTGCAAACATAATGTACTGTCCATAAAACTGCAATATGTGAGGAGTTCATACATACCACACATGTATATATTTACAGGGGCGGGTGTTAAAGAATCGCCAAAATCGCAGAAATGCGCCATCCCATTTTGTGCATGCAAATTAAATAGGACTTTACATAAAAATGTTATTTTCCATCCCCCTATAATAATTTTAGCAATCTATACGTTCATCTCTAGTGATAATTAGAGATGAGCGAACAGTGTTCTATCGAACACATGTTCGATCGGATATCAGGGTGTTCGCCATGTTCGAATCGAATCGAACACCGCGTGGTAAAGTGTGCCAAAATTCGATTCCCCTCCCACCTTCCCTGGCGCCTTTTTTGCACCAATAACAGCGCAGGGGAGGTGGGACAGGAACTACGACACCGGGGGCATTGAAAAAAATTGGAAAAAGTCATTGGCTGCCGAAATCAGGTGACCTCCATTTTAGACGAATAGTGGATTTCAAATTCGGGTCATATGAGAATGTGAACTTTGTGACTATGAGACAGGGATAGCTGTACAGGCAGGGATAGCTAGGGATAACCTTTATTTAGGGGGGAATGTTATTAAAAATAACTTTTTGGGGCTCTATCGGGTGTGTAATTGTGATTTTTGTGAGATAAACTTTTTCCCATAGGGATGCATTGGCCAGCGCTGATTGGCCAGAGTACGGAACTCGACCAATCAGCGCTGGCTCTGCTGGAGGAGGCGGAGTCTAAGATCGCTCCACACCAGTCTCCATTCAGGTCCGACCTTAGACTCCGCCTCCTCCAGCAGAGCCAGCGCTGATTGGCCGAATTCCGTACTCTGGCCAATCAGCACTGGCTAATGCATTGTATTGGCGTGATGAAGCAGTGCTGAATGTGTGTGCTTAGCACACACATTCAGCTCTACTTCATCGGGCTAATAGAATGCATTGGCCAATCAGCGCTGGCCAATGCATTCTATTAGCTTGATGAAGCAGAGTGTGCACAAGGGTTCAAGCGCACCCTCGGCTCTGATGTAGCAGAGCCGAGGCTGCACAAGGGTTCAAGCGCACCCTCGGCTCTGATGTAGCAGAGCCGAGGGTGCACTTGAACCCTTGTGCACCCTCGGCTCTGCTACATCAGAGCCGAGGGTGCGCTTGAACCCTTGTGCAGCCTCGGCTCTGCTACATCAGAGCTGAGGGTGCGCTTGAACCCTTGTGCACCCTCGGCTCTGCTACATCAGAGCCGAGGGTGCGCTTGAACCCTTGTGCACACTCTGCTTCATCAAGCTAATAGAATGCATTGGCCAGCGCTGATTGGCCAATGCATTCTATTAGCCCGATGAAGTAGAGCTGAATGTGTGTGCTAAGCACACACATTCAGCACTGCTTCATCACGCCAATACAATGCATTAGCCAGTGCTGATTGGCCAGAGTACGGAATTCGGCCAATCAGCGCTGGCTCTGCTGGAGGAGGCGGAGTCTAAGGTCGGACCTGAATGGAGACTGGTGTGGAGCGATCTTAGACTCCGCCTCCTCCAGCAGAGCCAGCGCTGATTGGTCGAGTTCCGTACTCTGGCCAATCAGCACTGGCCAATGCATTTCTATGGGGAAAAGTTAGCTTGCGAAAATCGCAAACTGACAGGGATTTCCATGAAATAAAGTGACTTTTATGCCCCCAGACATGCTTCCCCTGCTGTCCCAGTGTCATTCCAGGGTGTTGGTATCATTTCCTGGGGTGTCATAGTGGACTTGGTGACCCTCCAGACACGAATTTGGGTTTCCCCCTTAACAAGTTTATGTTCCCCATAGACTATAATGGGGTTCGAAACCCATTCGAACACTCGAACAGTGAGCGGCTGTTCGAATCGAATTTCGAACCTCGAACATTTTAGTGTTCGCTCATCTCTAGTGATAATCATTATTACTATATTTTAGCGTGTAACGGACATCACTAGAGACGTATTTTACTGTAGAAAGCTCAGGTATAGACAGGACAGGGATTGGGTGAAATGTAAACTTTATTTGCGACTTTATGTATATGTTGTGTAAGTGTTTGGTGCGACTTTTTTTTTTTTGGCTCTGCGACCAGGACAATGGTAAACGTCTGGGTCACAGTGCCAACAAACTTCCTGGTTATGTTCAGGAGGTATAACATAAGAATACCCCACTAGTAAAGCTCAGGGGGGAATTACATTATAACTGTATGTGACAATCAGAGACAAATGTATAGTATACACTCTGATTGGCAGGAGAAGGGTTAATAGGGACAATAGAGTCCCTGCCACCCCCCTCCTGCTGTCACATACAAGTTATGCAGAGAGAGAGATCGTTTCACTTTCTCTCTCTCTCTGCTGCACAGCTCCGTGTCCCTCTTCCTTTGCAAATTGCTTGCTTAGACAGGGGGGGACACTTTGGAGCTCTATATCTTTGGACTGCATCAACATATCTTGATGCTTTTAATTGCATTTTAAAGAGGAGAATCTCGTCTTTAAAATGATATCAAGAACTGGATGATTGGATGTACAGTTTTGGAGAAATTCACTGTTGAAATGCTGTCGGGAATTGAGATCTGCAGTTGGATCTCAATGCCAAATAGTGTTTTCAACAGTGAATCACTACAAAACTGTAAGTAAAATCATCAAGTCCATGGTATCATTTTAAATATGAGAGTCTCTTCTTTAAAATGCATTTTAAAGCCTCAAGATATGTTGATGCAATCCAGAGATATCGACATTAGTAGGGAGGACGTACTAAGTACGTCCTCCGCTACTGAAGTGCCACCTTGGGAGCACGTACAGTGTATGTGCCTGGCAGCGAAAGGGTTAAAGGGAGCGCCCTCTATTGGTTTGCTTGACTGAGGCTCTGTCTTCCTAATTACATCATGGAAGATAGACTTGCACATTCTCAGTTAGTGCTCTCTATTGGTGTGCATGCTTGAGGCACTGGCATCCTAAATACATCATGGAAGTCAGATTTGCACATTCTTCCCATGTTCCTTTGCACAGTGGAGCGCTCATGGCTTAATAAGACTCCACACACCTAAATGGCGGTCTCTCCCTATGGAGTTACAATATCCCCCCAACCCTGTTTTTGGTATACTAATGTAGTGAACAGAATATTTTATTCCAATATTTTACTCTTAATGACTCCCTATACTGTATGGAAAGCAGTGATGGAGCCATTATATTGTGTGGGGGCAGATATCCTGGGGGGGATGAAATTAAGCTTGGACAACCCCTTTAATATTCCCCACACTGTTTAATGTTCTCCCACCTCCCCATAGGATATTAGCCTCCATATAATGGTCCAAAATAATGGCCCAATCACTGTTCCACATACCCATGAAGTGGCCTCTGTTTGGTGGAACCAGTGAAGTGGCCATAAAAAATTAGGTCTACACAACCACTTCAATTTAGAGCAATCCCTGTGGCAGTCAGGGAGGTATAATTAATTAATTAATTTATTTTTTTTAAAAAAAGCATACTCACATGTCCCCCACAATTGTCGATTTCAAGGCAGTGCCTCATTTCTGGAAATCCTGTGCCTCCTGTACATAATCGTTCTTAGCGGTCACATGAGATGCAAAATTTTCAGCAAGAAGATGCCAGCATGAAACTGAATGGATACTGGCGATGGACAATGGAGTGCCGGGGGCAGGTGAGTATGCATTTTTATTTATTTTTTTATTTTATACCTTTTGTCTGCCACATGGCTTGTGCCAATCCTGAACTAGGATAGGATATCAATATTACACCTGTAAGGGTCTGACAACCAGGACTAGAGATGAGCGAGTAGTACTCGATCGAGTAGGTATTCAAAATACTCGTACTCAATCGAGTACCACTTGCTGATCAAATGTAAAAGTTCGATGCAGAACCAGCATTGATTGGCCGAATGCTATACAATCGGCCAATCAACGCAGTTTTTTCTCCTACCTTTAGAAGTCTTCTCCATGCAGCTTCCCCGCGGCGTCTTCCGACTCTTCATTCACTCTGCCAGGCATCCGCTTGTAGTGCGGGCATGCGCAGTCGGCTTTGCCCAGGCCCGATGCCTGGCAGAGTGAATGAAGAGCCTGAAGATACCGCGGGGATGCTGCAAGGAAAAGACTGCTCGGAGGATCCAACCCGACCCTCACTCGTGGACTTGGTAAGTATAATTTGATCGAACGTTGCCTACCCCTGAAACGAGCATTTTCCCCCCATAGACTATAATAGGGTTCGATATTCGATTCGAGTAGTCGAATATTGAGGGGCTACTCGAAACGAATATCAAACCTCAAACATTTTACTGTTCGCTCATCTCTAACCAGGACCTCTTCAGATCAGCTTTTCCAGGACAGTTTGGCTACAGGTAATAGTAACAATTCCAGGAGCCACGCTGCTGTCTTGCCATACAGAGTATAGTGGTGGGTTTAGGTAGTGTAGTGGTGCACATCATGTGGTGGGTGAGCCATACTCAGTATAGCTGATCTGCAGGGGTCCTCTCTGTGGGCCCCTTGAAACAATTCCACTGGTGGGCCCTAGACATCCCAGTCCGACACTGGTCGTATCCTGAACATATTTTTCTTTAGTGGCCTAAATGAATAATAAATAATAGCAACACTCGCAATAAGCTAGTATGGCAAAATAATACTGCACAGAAAAAATATAAAAATGGGGAAAAATGGGAAATTGTTTTGTTTAGTTTGCTTAAAGAATGCTGTTATTTTGACAGATGTCTAAGTATGGAAATGGCCCACATTTTTGCACTTATGAAGTCGTAATCATTGAATGCCATAGTAAGTATCCTTCTGTAATAAGCTGCTTAATCTCTATATTAGCTTGTTCATAGAATGCAGAGTTATTAAAGCAAATATCCAGACTTACTTTCCTTATCCAGCCTTATTTCCCTAAGTATATGTGTGGCCATTATCTCTTAATCCGCTTTCTCTCACTGGTGGTTTAGTTGCTTATAGTTCATAATCATTCTGTCCTTACTGTAATGGAATTCAGCTTAATATACCCAGACTTCATACTGAGCATACGTTTTTATACAGTAGGTTATCTATAGAGACAAAACTGCAGCAGGAATGAGAGAACAAGAAGACAAGAAGTAGCCATCAACCTACCACAGATGCCCTGTAGGTGCCGTAGCTAAACTATAGTCATGAATCTCAGCTATGTCCTAATGGATAAGATTGAACATACAGGTTTAAACCTCACATCTTTATTTATTGTTGATAGAGATGAGCAAGTCAAATTTGTTACGAATCTGAAACTTTTGAGATTCATTACTCTATATGGCAGCCATCATTTGTTACTCATAAAAAAGGAATACATTTTGCACTGTTTATTGCGTTGTTTGCATAAACAACAGCAGGCATCTGCTAAAAAGGATCATTTCTTGACATAGCATCAAAATCCAACACTGCTGTGTCCCTTTAAACAGGTTGTTGGTTACCAACGACTATAACAATGACAAACATCTGTAATGCACTTTTCTCACCAAGGGACTCAAAGCACAAAGAACATTGTGGAGTAGGAGAGTTATGGGATGCTGTATTGGTGCCAGTTGTTTTTCACATTTAGGATGAAACCAGAGTAACCAAGAAAACCCACACAAACTAGGGGGAGAACTTACCAAGACAGATGTTGCTATATGTCAGATTTGAACTCAGGACCTGTGAAGGTAGACCATGTCTATTCTTATTTTTATACATGCTTTATACTGCTTAAGAAATTATATTTTTCTTTGTGCAACATTTATACATTAAGATGGCGCCTGTATCCAGTACCGCACCCAGATGCTGACGCACATGATCGTCATGTGGTTTACAAGAAAGACAGTATCATTTCCTGGGAACTCGAAAGCTAAGAGCTGTTGAAATTTAACAGCCAATGACTGATCGTCAGTGTATTCGGATACAAGACGTATATGCTTACAGCCTGCCTTTTTCTTATCTTTCTTGCATTCCTGTATAAAAACTGTAACTTCCTCAATAAACCTCAGTTCTGTGTGAACAGGCATCACGCTCGTTGCATGGACTGGGATTAACCCTGACATATGTGTCAGAATTAATTCTAGTCAGCGCGCACATGCATGATTGATTTGGAGCAGGTGACTGACCACTGTAAGTGACCCGTACTCTGGCGGGGGTTCTCCCTCAACAAGTGGTGCCGAAACCCGGGACCACGGCCATGGGACCACCGCGGATGACCGACCCGCGCAGGACCCTGGACGCCGGACGACGTCTCACCGACCCGAGGCCTGATCACCCTCATTAGAGTCACGGTAAGTGTATGCATATTCATATGAATACGTGTCATTTGCCTGTGACTGTCGGTGTGTCGTTGTCTGGCTGACAGGTGATCCAGTTGGATCGATTGTCTGGTCTGAGTGATACAGATAGGTGGGTCCTAGAGCCGTAGTCTGAACTTGTTTTTCCTCACTGGTATATATATATATCACCGAGTGTTCAGTCACCTGTGGTGCTGCAGATTCCAGGAAGTGAATTTCTTGCCCTCTTTGATGTAGAGTAGTGCATGTGACCTTTTGGACGATTGCAGCATTTGGTCTGGGCACGGGCCGTCAGTAAAGAGGACGGGTGCTGTAATTTATTTATTTATTGATCCCTAGCATAAGGCTGTCAGCTGGTGGATTGCTTCTGCTTATTCTTTCCTATCTGATATTGCCCAGTGACCGCAACCTTTGGTCAGCGGAGGACCTGTCAGCAAGAGTCTGAGACCGGTAAAGGTGACTTTTGTTGGTGGTTGTGGGGTCACATATCTGCCGTGCGCACGCAGATAAGCAATATTGGGACCGTAAGAATGTTGCGGTTGTTCAAGAGGGAACATGTTCTGCCTGACAGGGCACAGACTGCTGTTGATTTAGTTCGAGTCAGGGAGGGCAAGAAATATGTGAAAGAAGCTTTGAGAATGTATAAACTGGCTGAGGTGCCTCCTACGGACCGATTGCAACCTAGTATGTGGAGAAAAATGTTAGAAGAGTCACGGGGAGTGTTAGAAGATAAAGGTTTGCTGGAAGCTGCCCAAGCTCATTACAGGGTCGCAAGGACTCTAGAACGTGAGGGATATGAAAATGCTGAACCTTTGTTTCTTTGTTTGGTTATCTGAAACTTGATGATAAAAAGAATATGCCGAGTATAATTGCTTGTGCGCCACTGCCCTAAAATGGCGCCGAGAGTAGTGGAGATGGGTGGATCTGTGACGTCTGTAGGCAGCTGAATCCTGATTTGCAAGATGTCTGTGTAGCCTGTGGATCTCCCCGCCCATGCCCCTGTTGTCTCATCTTCCGGACCAACGCCCAGGGATGGCGGAAGTGAGGTTATGGCTGTTCCCACTGGCAGCCATGTTAGTACACCCAGACCAACATCTCCGGCCCCCACCGTCCCTCAGATCACGCCCCCTTTATCCAGTGATTCCAGTGATAGCCACATCCAGTTCCTATCACAAACCCTCAAGCCCGGAAGGTCAAACCCCTGGTAGCCCCCTTTCCGAGTGTCCGAGTGTCTATGCCCAGTTCAGCTATAAAAGACCTCACTGTATACCACTATTATGATGTTTAGAGGATTATACGTTCAAAGCCAACCTACAAGTTGGGGTTTTACCTCAAGTTAAAATCTTTGTGCAAAGGTTCACGGCACACAGAGATTGGATTACTGGTATCATCTATGTATTACAGAGAATATTCAGATTTGTACTTGTTTGTTTATATATCTATGTGTTTATGTTCTATTTATGGGAATGGGGAATAATGAGATGAAACTTCTTCTTTGTGTCTTATCCCATAGTTATGTGTTGAAACCTATGTTGGAATTTTATATCCCGTTATGCTAATTATTCTAACGTGTCTTCTTCTTGTCTAAAAATTTACCATAAGAGACCAGAATCCTTTTCCTGAGCTGACTCAGATCACGGTTATGAGGGAAGGTAACTCATCTGGTCTGTGCTGTATTTTAATCTTTGTATATTAATCTTTATAATTTGTATAATACAGAAGTGTGCACAATATCACACTAGCTTCCGTTCTCTTTTTATGTAGTCACTGATCCCACATAGAATTGTCTTAGTAAAGGATTTGGTGTTGCCTTCTTTAAAGCCGTACCCAACCCCTTAAGATAGTTGGAAAAACATATAGTGCAATAAGAGGGGTACGGTAGAAGGTTTTTCTTGTTAGGACTGTGTTGTTAGCAACATTTTGATCTTAAAAGTAAAATTCTAGGTAAATTCTGATAATCTGGAATTTTGAGACGTCCATCCGATAATCCGGAATATAGTGTGAAATTGTGTTAAACATGTATTTTGGTCAATGAGCGGTCACAATGTGTTAGATTATGTGAATCATGAAATGAATGGTTGAAAAATGTTGATGTAATGAAGAGGTGCCAGAAAGTGGAAAGAAACAGGAGGTTTAAGTATGTTGCCTAAGTTTAGGATGTCAAAGAGATGGAACTTGGAATGTTGAACCATAAAGTGATGTGACAATATGCACATAATAGGATGGGTATCAGATTTTAGGGTGAAGCAAGTGGAGAGATTGCTCCAGCAAGTGAAAGGATTGTGCAAGAAAGTGAACATAGGTTGAGATAAGCTGATTGAAACCAGGATTGTCCCCATTATAGGAAAACTGTTATTAAAACTTAGAAACTCAGTAAGGTGTCCGAATTTGAAAACGTGTATGTGTATGTTGATTGATAAAAAGACGTAGCACATATTATCTTGGTAATGATGTTTTGGTTTTAGGAAAAAGGAAAAAAGAGAGAAAAATTCCTTTGAGTCTATACTAAGTGAATTAGAAGTCCCTCTCGTATCTGTTGTGTAATGTTCTGTGTGTATGATTGTGTTGTGTGACCAGGAGATTGATTTGATCCCTCAGTTAATGTTTCTGCTTTCTTTGCTGATATATATATGTTCTGAATATGTACCTAACCTTATTGTATTGATATTATGAGATTGTACACATGTGTTTCTGTTTCTTTAAGAGAGATTGCTGAGGTCTGTAGTCCTACACAAGACACAGCTATGAGATACAGGGGGGGATACCCAGCCGCATCTATGAGTGGGATAGGCAGCTATGTGAGCTGCAGCATGATAAGATAATACTGGCTCTTCTTGTATTGTCTAGCTTTGACCTTGCAGAGACTCTCTCACAGAACATGAAGTACTTTTGGGAAAAAAAAAAAAAAGGTCCAGTCCACGTAACATTAAGATTGTGTTAAAGTTCATTTCTCTGACAAGTCACATTTGCTTGCTGCATTAGAAGGTTTTTGTTTTGTTTTTGTTTTTTTTGTTTTTTTTGTTTTTTTTTTTTCCAGGGGGGAAAGACAGCACAGCCATTGTTGTTTGTTTTCCAGCACGCCCCATCCTATTTGTTACCGTTGGCAGCTGCACCTATTCTTTCATTAGGGGTGACCATCTTTAGTATCCCAGTCCCTAGCCTCTTTCAGCTCTCACCCCACCTGTCTGCTAGGTCTTCGTGTTTAGAGAGCCAGAAGTTGTCGGGGCCAAGCTTAGCTTGGGAACAGCTGACCAACACCCGCAGGCAGGGCCTAGTCAGCCAGTAGCGCCAGGGAGAGTTTTCCTACCCCATTCCCATAGAGGTGCATGCAGCATTCAGTATATGGTTGTTTGGGCATTGACACAACCGAACCGTGATGTTATCAATATCTTCAAAGGGGGGGGGGGGGTGAAGAAGCCTAAGATAACTTAAGAAAATTTTGCTGATATGAACCTATTGATAACTTTTTTATTGAGCTCTATTATAGATGGTCTTATATTTGGGAAAGATGGTGGATCCTGCATCAGATATGCCACAGTCACCGTATATGAGGTAAACCAAGCGTAAGGAGACCTATTATGGGACTCCACGGGTCTCAGGTGAACTTGAAGCCATCGCTTGAACATGGTACAATGTCTGAGGGTAGGTGGTTGATATAGTAGAAGTATGGTCCGATCTGGAAGGCAAGAACTTTTGTGTGATGGAGACCCTGCGGCTGCTCATAGGTTGGTATAGTCAGAAGTCATGGCACACACCAAGGCTGATACGAAAGAAAGTAGAGGTAGCATGTGGGCAGACACTGCCATTAGCCCAGCTGTGGAAGCCTAGGGGACATGTTTTACTGATAAGACCCAAACCTTTAAGCTCTCTTTTCAGGTTTCATGACACTGATGCACCGAAGATGGTCCAGGAGGAAAGGAGACTTGGAAAGAGGATGTACAAGTCCTGGTGTCTGGTGGTAAGAGAGTATGTACTGAGAACATTGTTCCCACTTATGGCATAAGCAGCTTATTACTAAGTGCACTGTTTAGAAGTAGCCGTGTGTGACCTGGTGAGCAGAGGATGGGCAGCTGCAGGATTTAGCATCACTATAGTCAGATATATATGTGAGCCCGCACGGCATGTGCTAGGCCAGTGAGCCAGGCCTGAAGCCCTTGTACCTGTTCCAGAGATTGCAGTATATACAGTGAGACGGTATGAGTACGTGCTTGTGTGTAGTTGTCTCCCTTCAGGATGGCTTGGGGCATATCTGGTGAGGAAAAACCATCACAAACAGTCTGTGTACAAAGTCCACTAGTTCTGGGGCAGACGTGTCTACGCGTGTCATTATTGGTTACCTGAATCTATTGTCCATAAGTATGCGGTGTGTTTCACACTAGGTTGAAAAGAGGAAAATTGATATTTAGCCCTGTCTTTGGATTGTATTTTTTATAAATGTTCCAGATGTAATATGTTGTGCTGACTGACTATGTGACGAATCATCAAAGACATATGATTAATGTATGTTCTCGAGTTTTTCCCTTTTTCCCTCCAGATTCTAAGTCAGTGGAAGGAACTTCTAAACTAAAACCCAAAGATTGGATGGTGATAAGGAGATATATGAGATTCAATGGTCACTTCCGGTTCCTGTTGATCGCCAGTAGAGCTGTGAGAGTATAAGGAAAACCTTAAACCTTTGCCCACTTGATGATGTTCTTGAAACCAAATGGGACAATAAACTGTTAGAGGATATGGACCTTGAGAAGAGGAAATTTGAAGACTGTTGGATCTATCTGAACTTATATTCCTGTTATGTTTCTATAGTTATTATATTCATATTGTTTATAGGTCTGACAATAGTCAATGTATATGGTTTTTATAAGATCTGAAGGGTATTTTCTTACAGTCCGGTAGTGAGAGATAGGGACAGACATCCCACCCTGCATTCCCTTTGTCTGGAGCTGTTTCAAGGGGGGACTATTAAGGTCATGTGTATATACATGCTGGTAACTATACCTGTTTTACTGCCAATGAAACATCTGGAGTCAAACTAGGCATATTTGGCTCTGACTTCTGCATGGAAAACTCTACCACACCCTCCTCCTCTCTCCAAACCCGACTAGCTATAGATATGATCACAGCAAAAAGAGGTGGAGTCTGTTCCATGATTGGTGAAGAATGTTGTACTCACATTCCAGATAACACTGTGTAGGAATTTCAGGGAAAGAAAAATATAATTTAGGGGGGAATGTGAAGGTAGACCATGTCTATTCTTATTTTTATACATGCTTTATACTGCTTAAGAAATTATATTTTTCTTTGTGCAACGTTTATACATTAAGATGGCGCCTGTATCCAGTACCGCACCCAGATGCTGACGCACATGATCGTCATGTGGTTTACAAGAAAGACAGTATCATTTCCTGGGAACTCGAAAGCTAAGAGATGTTGAAATTTAACAGCCAATGACTGATCGCCAGTGTATTCGGATACAAGACGTATATGCTTACAGCCTGCCTTTTTCTTATCTTTCTTGCATTCCTGTATAAAAACTGTAACTTCCTCAATAAACCTCAGTTCTGTGTGAACAGGCATCACGCTCGTTGCATGGACTGGGATTAACCCTGACATATGTGTCAGAATTCATTCTAGTCAGCGCGCACATGCATGATTGATTTGGAGCAGGTGACTGACCACTGTAAGTGACCCGTACTCTGGCGGGGGTTCTCCCTCAACACCAAGTGGTGCAAGGATGCAATGCTAACCCCTAAGCCAATTTCGGGAAGTTTGCTTTCCTCTAATTGTTCTTTATATCAAGTGTTTAGAAATCACTATGAAAATTGACCATACACCCACAATTGTTGAAATTCACAAAAGTTTCAATTTCCAATAAATATAAGAATTGTTTCAAATATAATAAAAATAACTGTCACCATTTGAAAAATACAGGGAGAAGGAGGTTCACATGATCTGTGACCTAGGTGGGCTGTCCATTAATTCAATAATGTATCAGCCTCTCAGTCAATAATTATGGGGCTGTGGATATAGAGATCATTTATTATATCATAGACACTATATAAGAACTATACAAAGACACTCACGAGATGGCTTTGAACTTCAAAGCCATCCTGGCCAGTATATTTGTACTCGATAAAGGACCTAAGGGTCCAAAATGCGTTGTGCCATATCCTTTGAGTGTTGTTCAATAAAGAAGGTTCCTTAAGAATTGGGTGAGAAGTGGGAAGCAGAAAGTCCACAGAGGGGAAAAATGTGATGCGTTGTTATGGTCAGCAGGATTTATTAAAAAAACCTAAACAACTGAAAAACCCTGCGGAGCCCTCTGGGCTACTGACTGCTAAAAACCTGGTGTGAACAGTGTCTGACAGTTGTTGTCACTGCCAGCTAAGTTAAACAACCAGGTTTGCTCTGTTACCAATCACAGAGCCCTGTGCAGTCAGAGCATCCGCACAAATAAAACAAACTGGCTAGCCTGAACTCCAGGACAAGCCAGAAACCAAGTAAACCCTGTGTGTGGTAGTTCCACCCAACCACCCAGGTAACTACTCCCAGTCACCCTGTCTGAGAAGTAATGCTAGCTAAACCTACTGAGTTCCATCACACACATACAAGGCCTGACTAACTGTGGCATTGCTACCTCAGGAGTAAATTACTAGCTAGGGCAATTAATGTTTACAGGCTGGAACCCATACATATGCACATATATATGCACACACACATTATTTCAGGTTTCAGAATGCGATCATAGAGCGCCGGGCGTCCAGACCAGCCCCCTTTATATAGGCAAGGGGCGGTCACCAGCAAATAGCCCAGCTGCCCAATCCGAGCGTCTATTGGTCGATACCTATGTCGATCAACCAGTCAACCACGCCTGGCTGCTGCAAGGCAGATTAACCCCTGCAACCCTGAACTGTTCAGAAGAACAGGCAGCGACGCCCATCTCATGGCCGCAGCTTCTGTACAATCCTAACATGCGTTTCCACTGCGGTTTTTTCAGCATCACTTTTTGCCTACTGCCCACTTTGTTCAGCCTTTTAATGACTTTTATTAAACTTCCAAGATTCCAGATTAGATATATGGTTAAACAATGATTATTGTAACATTTTGCAACTAATCTACTTTATATGGTCATTTCAGCAGTTTCAACAATAATGCAAAATAATGACGTAATTTTAGTTGTTATATTGTTTTTTAAAAATAAAAAAATATATGGGCATATTTCTTAAAATAAACTTACTTTTGGACGTAGAATAAATCGCTTGATGAAAGACTTTCAGCACCTGCCGTACCTGGAAGTAGTTAACGTGCTTGCAAGGCTGTTTAATCCAAGGGAAAGCTCCAGCTACAAATCAATATGAATAATATATTAGTCACAGTTCTTTTATTTATTTTTAATAAACAGAATCACCACATTTAAATGCAGTCTTGGAGCAAGTAATCTGTGAGGAGAATTAAAGAAAATGATAAAGAATGCAGAAAAATACATATAGCATAACAGGAATTATGCAGGAGTTCTGGCAATTCCACTGAATGGCACCAATAATGAGACAGATTTCATTTTTATGAATATATTTAAGCCTAACAGAAAGCTGAATAATAACCTCAAGGTTTTTAAAAATTGTCATGGCGTATAATAAAACTAATAAGCAACTCTGCTAAAGCTTTCATTGGCATTCTTCTTGCATTATGCCTGAAAGTAAATTTATCAATGGTGGTTATTGTCTCAGAAACCAAAATGAATTACAGAGGCATGAAAAATAAATAGGAACGATCGAGGAATTCCAGCATGTCAGTCATACAAATATAAGAGATAAAATAATGCTTCAAACAATAGAAAATATTAGAAATAGATACATGGGGAGTGTGGATCTGTATAGATACCTGTTACAATCCACCGCCGGAAGAAGAGGATGAAGAAGATGCTACTGACGAATATGGAGGCAGCGCTGGAGAGAGTTCTCTCACAGCATTGGGGACGCCCCCAGTGTTGTTTGAGTGCTGGGGCCCGCCCCCAGTGCTGCAAAAGAACTCATTTGCATACTGACAAGAACCGAGATTCCTACGGAATGGTGGCGCAGAGAAGACAACGAAAGGTAGGGGAAGAATAGCCTTTCTTAAGGCTATTCCGATGTGTTACTCAGGAAAAAAAGGGTTTATATGATAGGATCTCTTTAATCTTATTTACTATGTACCTTAATTTACCTCTAAAGACACTATTGCCTTTATTCCATTGGGATGATTAAAATTCCATCAGTTTTAACCCCTTTCTGCCTTATCAAATTTTCCCATTTTTTTCCTCACTGCCTCAAAGCCATAAATTCTATATTTTTCCATTCAAATACCCATACTGTATGAGGACTAGTTTTCTGCAAGATTAATTGTGCTTCCTATTTTTTTTAAATGTAGATTGTGAGCCTCATATAGGGATCACAATGTACATTGTTTTTTCTCCTATGAGTATGTATTTTTTGTAGAAAGGTAGGAAATCCACACAAACACAGGGAGAACATACGAACTCCTTGCAGATGCTGCTCCTGGTGGGATTTGAACCCAGGAACCCAGCGCCGCAAGGCTGTAGTGCTAACCACTGAGCCACCATGTTGCTCCTAAATTTACTTCCTATGGCACCATTTAATATACCATAATATGTAGTAAGAAACTATGAACATTCTGAATTGGAGAAAAAACTTAGTAGCACTATTTCACTATTCTTATGTTTTTGGTTTTTAAGGACTTTACTGGGCAATAAAAATTACAGGTCACCTTTATTCTGCAGATCAGTATGATCATGGTGATATCAAAATTATATAGTTTTATTATTTATTATTGTTTTAAAAATAAAATGGTAAAAAATAGCAATAATAATAATAATAATAGTTATTATTATTATTATTATTATTATTATTATTATTATTATTATTATTATTATTACATCTGCATCTCCAAATCCTCACTCATACTGAGCTGAGGTGCTTTTCTTGTGGGACCAGCTGTCTTTTTTTATTGGTATCATTATAGGGCACATATTTTGATTACTTATCATTAAATTATTTTTGGAAAATTTCAGTGGCTTAAAAATAGCAATACAAAAATAATGCAGCATATTGTCTCCTATATTGTCTCCTATATTGTCCTTATACCACAGTTCTATTAGAAAATAATGACAGAAAATCTGTGATAACAGGCTTGAAAGACTTTGATAGACTCCCAGCTTTCATGACAACTAATCATTGTAGTGGTCACAATTATCTACAGCATCTAAGTGGTTAACAGCCATGACTCTGGCACCATTCATGGCTATTACCCCTTATTTCCCCCACTCAACATTATATTGTACATGTACATTTCATCAGCCATCACACTGAGAATGTGGCAGTCAATAATCTTGACAATGCCATATACAACATTGTGTAGGAATATAATCAATTGCTAAGATGTTAAAATGGTCCATGGCCTGAGGCTGGGAATGTTACCACAGCTGTGGAAATCATCTTGTGTGGTACAAGTGCCAAACACACCTCATCTGACGGACCTTAATGGCTACAGACCTGTTGCATTGACATCTCATTTGATGAAGGTCTTAGAGAGATTGGTTCTCACAAATCTCCGCTCTCTATTGAGCTTGACTATGGACTTTTTCCAGTTTGTTTATCAGCCGGGCATTAGAGTGGATGATGCCACCATCCACCTTCTACACAGAGCTCTTTCTCACCTAGAGAAACCAGGGGACATTGTGAGAATAATGTTCTTTGATTTCTCAAGTGCTTTTAACACAATTCAGCCAGGGCTACTGAGGGACAAGCTCGCCATTGTTTTGCAGGAACCAAGGGATCCTAGACAACCTCAGTATGTGAGAGCCCATGGCTGTGTCAGACACTGTGATATGTAATACAGGGGCACCTCAAGGTACAGTTCTTGCCCCTTTCCTCTTCACACTGTACACTGCAGATTTTAGGTACAACTCATCTAGCTGCTACTTGCAGAAGTATTCAGATAACTCTGCAATAGTAGTCCTCATCACAGATGAAGATGACAGGGAGTACAGAGAATTGAACTGCACTTTTGTGGAATACTGCCAGTGGAACAACCACAGGATCAATGCTAGGAAGACCAAGGAGATGGTGGTGGACTTTCACGAGCGGAGATATGCTCCAAAACCAGTGGACATCCAGGGGACGGGCATTGAGATAGTCAGTCACATGCATTCACTGTACAGATTGGGCCACAGCAGGCTCTACTTACTTAGGAGGCTGAGGGCCTTTAGAGTCCAGGGGGTGGGCACTTATTAGGGCCTTTTTCAACTCTGTAGTGACAGAGGTTTAGTGGCCACAGGTTCAGTGAACTCAGGTTCAGTGGCCTCAGGTTCAGCCATCTTCTTCGGAGTGGCCTGCTGGGGGAGTAGTAGATCAACCAATGTAAGGATCTAACTGAATTTTACAAGGGCCAAACTCTTATGGCTAGACAGCTGTATCAAATCATCTTCAAAATGGCATATCTTGTGGGGGTTTCCCAGTATTAAATGTTTAGTAGCTTCCAAAACTGGTCCAAGGAAGTATTACCCTTGTCTGCACAGTATATATCATCACCAGAACTGGACCATGAAGAAATGCTGTGAGGAATAATGATTTCTTTTACATCATGTTGTTGGTTAAGTGTTTGTATGTATCCAGCCAATCCAGCAGAGGCAGTGATGATCTGGGACATCTTCTGCTGGAAAACCTGGAAAACCTTGCATCCTAGTGGACATGTGGATGTAACATCTACAAGTACCACCTATCTAAACATTGTTGCAAACAAAGTGCATTGTTTCATGGCAGCAGTGCCTTTCAGCAGTATAATATACCCTACCAAACAGATAATAGTAAACAGGTATAAAAAAAAAAAGTTTTATTTGACTTCCAAATTACGTCAACTTCCATTTGATCAAGTACTTGTAGCATGTGTTGGAAAAACATATCCTATCCATGAGACCTCCTCCTTACTTCTTATTAGGGCTAGATGATATGCTGCTAACATTTAAGTGACAGATACTACAGGCCACCTCCAGAGGTCTTGAAGAGTTCATTTCTCAATGGGTCAGAGCTGTTTGAGGCTGAAACCCACATAGCATCCCAAAGCAAAAAAAAAAAACACTGTGGGGAAAAAAACGTGTTGGCAACACATTGTGGTCCTTCCTACAGAGCTTTGCACAAAATTTTGCAGAGGTTTCCTCTGTGGACTTTTTGCTTCGATCATATCTATAGGTAAACCGCCGGCTCAACGATTTTGCAAATTGGAGTATGTCTGCTGCTTGTTTTTCCCCGCAAACGGGGATGGGATTCACTAGAATCCCATCAAATTTTCTGTGACTGTAAAATGCCAGATTTTTTTCTGTGGCATTTCCATTGTGGGTAAACCATGGCGTTTACATCACGTGGAGCCATAGCCTTAGCGATATTATTGCAAACCTGCAGTGTATTAGGCAGATGTCTTTGGTGTTATGGTTGCTCAATGTACTTTCCTTTAAAGGGGCTCTATCATTAGAATTTGGCCATTTCAGATATTCATATGCTGCTAATTGTTTCTTCAACCCCACCTGCCACCCCCGTTTTTATTACATACCGATAAAACCGTTAAATGAGCCTGTCCATGCACCCTACGCATTCCTCCAAGCCTCCGTGCACCCCCTGTGTCATACCTTCAAACCGCCCCCTCTTTTGCTTGAGCTTGAGAAAATTCTTCCTCCTGTCTCCCTGTAACCGCCTCCAGCATCTCTCATATCACTCCTGTACATTGACATGCGCAATAACACTCCTTTCTGAGCACTCTGCACATGCCCGTGTGCCATTTTCTTGCATGCTTTCTTCCAGGCATGTGCAGTAGCGCTCAGAAGGGAGCGTCACTGCGCATGCCGGACATTTCAATGTACAGGAGCGATATGAGAGATGCTGGAGGCGGTTACAGGGAGAGAGGAGGAGAAATTTTCAGAGCTCAAGCAAAAAGAGGGGGCGATTTGAAGGTATGACGCAGAAGGAGAGGGTGCATGGAGGCTTGGAGGAACGCCAGGGTGCACGGACAGGCTCATTTACATATTGTTTTTACCGGTATGTGATAAAAACGGGGGGGGGGGGGGGTTGAAAAAACGATTAGCAGCACCTGAATAGCCTTTTTAAAGACTATTCAGGCATGTGAATATCTCTAATGGCCAAATTCTAATGATAGAGCCCCTTTAACAGATACCTCTCCTGTCTTTGGGTAAAAAATAGACAAAACCAGATGGACAGTAGCGAGAATGCATTGAAGGACTCAGTCGGTTTTACGTAAAAACACTTCTGATGAATGACAAATTTAACACTGCTACATCTGTAATTTAATCCCTCATCTGATGTTAACTCATGTCTTTACTTACCATAACAGTCTTTAAGGTAAGTATGCGCAAATCCTTAATATCATGTGGAAAGGTTGCTGTACTGATGGAGCCCGAATCACATTACGTTTTTTAGTAATTGTATACACAATAACATTTCACAGATGAAAACAAGCTGAGAGCCAGGCCTTAGCATTATGTAAAGAAACTTTTCTTTATCTCAGGCACAGAGCTAGCTATGAAACTGGGAAATGGCAGTTTCAGAATGAATAAAATATTCATGTTGATAACTTACATAAAACAAAAGATGGAGTATTTTCTTCAGGGAAATTACTTTCTCTGATGAGGCTCCATTTATGCATGATGGAGTTTTACATTTTTGAAAACCCCTTTGGTTATTTTTTTCTTCCTTTGAATTCTGGCAAGTTTAATTTCTGGCTCACAAATAGAAAGATGTAGCAATGCTTTCTATTATGTAGAATGCTATTTGGAAAATATAGTTTAGTTCCTTGAAAATGAAAATGTGCCAAAAACTAACATTTAAGACATTAGCCTTATGGATAGTATGGCACGGTTACAAGGATTAAGTTTTCTTACTGGTTATTTATTTTATCTAGTATTCATTATCACTGTGATAGGCTTGAAGGCTATAAATTATTTAGTCGTGTCTAACAAGCATGCAGATAAAAGCAGTTTAGTACACTGCAAAAGGGACTAGCTGAATTATTTCTAAAATTGGATTTTATCTTTGTATATGGATTTGTCATAATATATTTTATTGGATAGAAAAGCTTATAGATTCAGTGCTATTACAGAGGGCTGAGAACTGCATAGATGCCCAACAGAATTACAGTGTAAAAAGAGATGTGTTGCATTAAATACTTTATGCTGCGGGATTCTTGTTGCAGTTTGGTTCATAAAAAGTATCTAGTAATTTTTTCTTTAAAAAAAAAAAAAAAGCACCATGAGGTTTGAGAAAAATACTGTTCATGCTTGTGGAGAGAAATATTTTGCAATATGGACAATATAAGGTTATGTTTTACATAGTTACATAGTAGATAAGGTTGAATGAAGACATCAGTCCATCAAGTCCAACCTATAACCCTACAGTCCCCTACAATGTTGATCCACAGGAAGGCAAAAAAAAAACAAAAACAAAAAAAACATGAGGCTCATGCCAATTGCCCCATTTCAGGGGGAAAAATTCTTCTCGACGCCAATCTGGCAGTCAGTATAAAAACCCTGGGGGCTGACTTGCTGCGAATACAGCGCAAGGGCCAGTTCACACGGAGTTTACGGGCGCGTATTTTGGCACGTATTCACATGTCAGAATGTGAGAACTCAAAACAGATCCTATTCATTTCAATGGGTTGTTATTGGCTTTATACGCCCGTAACGACCCATTGAAATGAATGGGATCTGTTTTGAGCGCTCACATTCTGACATGTGTATACGTGCCAGAATGCGCGCCCGTAAACTCTGTGTGAACTAGCCCTTAAAGATGATGTAACAACTGACAGTCCTAAAATTTTTGTCTTTTTTCTTTTTACTTGAGAATATATCACATTTAGTCCGTTTCTGACTATTTCACCTTATAATAGCTGCCATTTTGTCACCTGTTCGGATGGAGGGGATCACAGAGGGTATGCTATATTTGTACATTGTCATTGCACCTCTTCTACAGCCTTGAAAGAGTTATAGCAGGGCCCCTTTATTCAAAGGATTATATAATAATAATAATAATAATAATAATAATAATAATAATAATAATAATTACAATACAGTTTCTTTATGTAATTCCCACTGTAGCACTTTACCCTTCCTTTTGTGTATACACAAAATCAGACATTACAGAATAAAAAATTGATAAATAAAAAGCAGAGTATAGAGCGTCCTGCCCCCAAAAAGTATGACACAATAGGTAAAAGTACTTGTTCTGTTCCGCTACAACCCTCTAAACCTAGTTCTTCCCAATTTGAACAGATCTATATGACTGATCCATTTGGCAGGGGTACAATTTCTCTACTACACTCTATTTTTAATGGTCCCTCTCCTCTGGTTAAATTTCCAGCTCTATAACATTGGGAATCTGACTTAGGACATATGCTTTCTTTAGCTAGAGGGAATCACTGTTGCAATAATGTATTTCTTTTACTGAAACATCCCTTAAATTGCTCCATAAGACTTAGTATGTACCTGTGCAATTAAACAAGTTCTATCCTAATGTAACTGATGTTTTTGAGGTTGTGATGCTGTCGATGATTGGCATACTTGGTGGGCATGCCTTGGGCACAAACCTTATGGCAAAAAATTAAGGACCCTGTCACCACTGTATTTGCTAGATGTTTAGAACTGACACCCTCGGTCTTTCTTCTTGAATATAGACCTCTTGGAGTTAGCAACAAGATGGTTTGCCTGTTTCCGTATATCACTATGGCCACCTGCATACATATTTCTTCACAGTGGTGCACCCCCAGAATATCACACTTTGCCGCATTACATAGGATTCACCTTGTTATGTTATATGAGAAGATAGAGCTCTCTCACATGGATACATTTGAACAATCTGAGAGTATCTGGTGCCCTTAGCTGGACTGTGAAGCCCCTCAGGGCCTGGAATTAACTGTTACCCTTTCTCCATGATATTTACCATTCCCATATAGGGATATTGAATGATGATATTGAATAATTTTTCTCTATTCTCCGTCCTTTTTATTTCCTTTTTTTTCTTTTTGGTTTTATTTTGGGAATTTTATTATAATTCCCCGTACATTATGATTTCTATTTCATTTTTTTCTTATAAAAATGTAAATATCACATGTGCTTTTTCGTATATATTCTTTAGCCCCCTGCATGGGGTCTCTGAACATTTGTGCTTGTGCAGCATTTATATTTTATTTCCCTTTCTTTAGTAAAACCTTTTTGACACTAAAAGTCATGCAATGAAATTACAGCGTTGAACCATAGAAGTAAATTCTGCAATGCTGTAATTACATTGCATAGTCTCTATGGAACAAAGCAAAGGGCATATAATGTCATGAGTGCTGCGGGCCTGGTACTTGTCCCTTCAAACAGCTGATCAGTGAAAGTCCCAAGTGTTGGCCTCCCACTGATATTATATTGATGACCTATTCTGAGGATAGGTCATCAATAGAAAAAGAACTTGAAAACCTGTTTAGCCCCGTGACAGTTTTTACCATATCCTCGTCTGGGTTTGAGCAAAGTACATCATGGGTCACCCTGAGCAAAAAATATTTAGTGAAGTTGTGAAAGTTGAAGTCACTTAAACAACTGTAACTCCAGACTCATGGGGGCTAGAGTGCCAATACTGGTCTTTTTTAAAAAAGCAATGTATATTGTGTCTGTATCCCCTGAAGACCTGGATATATCACTGATTGAAGAGGAGCTGCATACTATCACACCATTTATGTCAAGAGAACATGTGTAGCTGCAGAGAGAGGAGAAGGGGTCCCCTGTGACTTCAGATAATCACTCCTCCATCATCAATCAGAAAGAATACTTACTGTTTAACTCCTTAGATACTGCAGTTCTCCAATTAACCTAAAACGTTGTTACACTCTAAAGTCTTCTAGAACTATATCCAACCTCTTTCTAGCTCTTTAATGATAAGAGAGCATTAGTAAGGTCAACGTAATAGGAACATGTGTGGCCATTTTCTAAATGGATGGTAACTGGTGGTAACAAGGAGAGTATTTAAAAAAAAAAAAAAAAACTGCACTTTTGGATGTGTATGCTTTTTGACAATATGATGCCATCTTCTATGTCTTCTCTTCTGTATAATAGCAGCCACTATTTTGAACTATTTTTGCAGGGTGAATTCCAAAGGTTTCAGATTTGAATCTTCCTGAATCACTACAATCATCTCTATTATCTAGTTAAAGTTCATACCACATATTGGTTTGGCTTACTTGAGGACAGAATTTTGTAAAAATTAGGGTGTGCATAGTCACATCTTAAACCATGCCTCATTTTCATCTAACCCATGCCCCTTTGTCAAACTTGGGTCAAAAAGGTCCAAAAATCCTTTTAAATGGATTCGCCACCATTCTGTTGACATTCTGTTTTTCCCAGTATGCAAACGAGTCTCTAGACAGCACAGGGGGCATTCCTCCTGTGCTCAAATAGCACAGGGGTGTCCCCTCTGCTGCATGAAGACTTTCCAGCGACACTTCAATCCTCTTCGGCCATGCCTCTCCACTGTGTCCTCTATGTCGTTATCGGCAGGCAGAGTCTGTTCGGGATGATAATTACACGCATGCTCAGTCGGCTCTGCCATTGGGCTTTGGGCAGAACCAACTGCACATGTCTGTTTGACCCTTTTACTGTAGTCGCTTATAGTAACAGTATGCTTGTGTAAGTGTACACAGTAAAATGGTCAAATAGATATGCGCAGTCAGCTCTGCCCAAATCCCGACTGAGCATGGGATGCGTGGGATTTCCATCCAGAATGTAGGCTCTGCCCAGCGATGACGACACGGAGGATGCAGTGGAGAGGCATTGCTAAAGAAGATTTAAGCATTGCTGGAGACTCTTCAGGCAGCACAGGGGATGCCCCTTGTGCTGTTTGAGCACAGGGAAACTGTCCCCTGTGCTGTCTGGAGACTCATTTGCATACCGGGAACCACCATAATGTTAATGGAACAGCAGTGTGGAGCCGATTTATAAAAGTAGGGGATGAATACCCTTTCTTAAGGCTATTCTGATTTGGTATTACCTAAAAAAAGGGATTCTAATGATAGATTCCCTTTAAAGTGAACCTTATTTTATGCCAGAATTCAGATGCAGCCAGGTACGCAACATGTGCATGATATAAAAAAAAGCATGTATCTATTGAAACTTGTGTGGTTATAAATATCTACTTGATAGTCGGCAGTGCATTCATTTTGTGCACATAGTTTATGCCGAATGTCCTGTATTATTTATTTGTGTATTCGTTTTCTGCTTTGTATAAATTGTCAACTACAATGTACTGATTTAAAACTGTTCCCAGTGACTTAAGAATACATTGTTCTACCTTACCAGTACTTTATTCCTTTCTTATTTACAGTGATATAAATGAACTTTTAGGTAATCAATACTTTTCTTTATAAAAGATGTAAGATTTCAGATTTCTATTTGCAGCATTTCCTTTTTTCTCAAAGGGCATTATCTAAAAAATGAAGATAAAAGTTATTCCTTTGGATTGTAGGAGGTTCTTCCTTCCATCTTTGCACTTGTTTTCACACACTGCAGGTTGCTCAGTGGCATACAGCCCAGCAGGATCTCATCTTTAAATGCTTCTTTTCACCTGTTAATAGCGTGCTGCTGACAGGGCATTTTAAAAAGGTCTTGAACATGAACTGGTCAAATGTTTTATACAAAACCCTTCACCTTTGATGTTATTTGTTGTTTTCTTTTTTCCAGCATTTCATAAGATAGAAAAGATCCTGTGAATTAAATGACCTATTGAGCAATACGTTCCTATGAAATAGAAAGTACTGTTGAATGATATATGCGTCATGGAGTTCATTGACACTCATTAATTGGTAAAAGGTCACTTTCTTCTTTTATCTTTCCGTTTCAAAGGAAGGTAACATTTTCAGAATCGCATCTAGTAAATTTCTTAGAAAGATAAGTTTAAAACTTTTGTACATTATTAGTAACGTCTAAGGTTAAAATATGTAGGTGGGAATTACAGGCTTTCAAGTGTTTTGTTAGCGTGCTTTGATATTGTGTTGAATTGGTTTAATGAGCAATTGCATTAGTTAACTAAAATGGAGATCAGTTAAATCAGGTCACATTGGCATCTTCAATTCTGTGCAGAAATGCTTATCTATCGTATAATGCACTGTCTCCCAATTAGTATTTGCATACCTGTGGTCTGAGTGGCAAAAACGGCAATTACAGCCTCAACCCTCCGAGACATGCTTTCCATAAGTCCTTGTATGACAGCTAGTGGTATTTTATTCCATTCGGCTTGGAGAAGACAGGTAAGTTCTTTCACCAATTTTGGTCGGCTGCTGCACCCCTTAGTTCAGTGATCCAACTCATCCCAGAGGTGCTCGATAGGGTTCAAGTCTGGGCTCTGGGAAGGCCAGTCCAGTCAATTAACCTGATTGCCACTGTACCAAGTCATGGTAGACCTAGCTACATGACCGCTGGTGTTGTCATCCTTAAAGTAATATGAGTCTGACCCATAGTACCGCCATAATATAAGAAGCACAGTCTTATCTAAAATAGTGCAATACTCGACGGCATTGAGTTTACCATGCACTGGGACCAAAGGTCCAAGTCCACACCAGGAGAAACACCCCCAGACCATAACTCCACCTCCGCAGAACTTTACTGGGTGTCCAAATACTTATTGGTAGACAGTGTATAACATAGTGCACAACTGTTTTTCTAAATAACTTGCAAGAACACAGATTGAATACTTAAAGCAGTTATTTCAAGCATTATACAATGTAGAACAGTGCGTCTGGTGTCATATAAAAGTTGGAATTTTATTCCAAGATTGTAGTTGTACCTGTATTATTTCCAGATATGTCACAAGTTGAAAAGACAGTCAGGATTGGGAACATCTGCAGCTGCAAATACAGTTAGGCACAGAAATATTTGACACAATCTTCATGATTTGGGCTCTGCAGCCACCACATTGGATTTGAATGAAACAACTGAGATGCAATTGAAGTTTAGACTTTCAGGTTCATTGTACGGGATTGAACAAAAACCCTGTAAAATGTTTAGCATAATTGCACAAATTAATATTACCATAAAAATGTAAATTTTTAATACTGTTAAGATTTGGCGATTGACTTCGCCACTGCAGAATATTACACTTCTTTGCCTTAAAAACTCCATGGTTACTTTCATAGTATGTTTTGGGTTATAGTCCATCTGTACTGTGAATCGTTGTCCAATCAACTTTGCTGAATTTTGTTGCATCTGAGCAGAAAGTATAACCCTGTACACTTCAGAAATCATCTGGCTGCTTCTGTCTTCTGTCACATCATCAATAAATATTAGTAACCCACTGCAATTGGAAGCCATGCATGCTTATGCCATCACACTGTCTCCATCATGTTTTACAGAGGATGTGGTGTGCTTTTTGATCATGAGCATTCTCCATACTAAGTATTCTCCATACTTCTTTATCTAACATTCTAAATTGTTTGGCTTTCAGCAAAAACTGAACAAATGACCACTCATTTTGGACAAGCAAAATTGGCCGTTACAAGAAAATGACCACCTGTCAACTGGTTGACCACTAATACAGAGCAGACGTGTGCAATGACTGACATATGTCTGACATGGTAGCAACATCTCACGGCCTCTCAGCCAATGGAAAGTGGTAAGTGGAACATACAGTGCTGTTGTCGTATGGAGTATAAAAGTTTGTGCATTTGTTATCAGCATTCATTTACTGTAAAGGGTATACATCTCACTGCATCATGGACTATAGGCAACATGTTAGAAAATTCAGGAATTCCAGCAATTCCAGTTATAGGACTAGAAGAACTTAGAGAATCAAGCAATTATTACACAGGTAGATTAGCGGTAGTATTCAATAGACAGGACAGGTTCATAGACAGAGACTGGAATCTGTGCTACTGCTTACACAGACAGTTAACCCTTTCACTGCCAATAATCTAATAGTGTCTAACAGTACTTGCAAATTTATCTCTATACACATTCTTTAAACATACTTTTTTACTGACAACACAATCATGTTAGTTATCACTGTCAGAAGGGCTATGCTCATAGCTCAGCGTCATCACTAAGCTGTGAGGAACATGCCCCGGACTGTACTCCTCCATACACTTGTACTGGAGGGGAGGATTCCTCACAGCTCAGGGTCATCACAGGACAGTAAGGAATGCCCCCTTCCCTCTTTCTTTGACAGTACAAGGCTATGTTAAAGTATTTACAGTCCAGCAATGATGCTGATCTATGGGGAACATGCTTCTGACAGTAGGGAGAGATTGGGGCCGAAACTAACAGCACCGATATCTCTTCCACCCAGGCACATACCAGTAAAGCCAACCATGTACTGAATTCAGTGCACTGTCAGCTGCCTAGCGGTATATAAAACCACAGTTTCATGAGGACATGAAAGGTCCTTTTTAAGTACTAACATTACATGTTAAAATGTATTACTTACTAAACAACTACAGACAAATTTTTCTACAGACAATTTTTTAGCCTACCTGAAAACCATGTTGTAAAGTAATTATTTAGTCGGTGTAATTAATTAAACATTTGCAACTAGTAATCATAATATAGCGGCCCTGTCAGGTGATTGACTGCGTCATCATCAATCATTACTTGGTAGTCAAACGAATAACCATTTAATATGGATAATGAATGTCTCACTTCATTAAATGGAGCTTTTAGACACATTTTAACAACCTAACCTGTCTGTAAGCAAAATACATCAACAAATCAAAGGGCTTTAGTGTAAAATATAGTGGAACAGTAATTACTTCAGTGAAAGTTTAGCATGTCAATGCACAATTTGAATCGTATTGCTTTGACAGACTGCTCATGTTTAGCGTGTATAAGATTTTGTATAGGCTTTATAAATCATGGGAACATTGTTTACTACAATAAGTATATGCCTGAAAATATTAGTTAGAAAAATATTTGCTAAATATACTTGAAATTCTGCCGATGTAGGACTCATAGAAATCCTAAATGTATTAAAGAGCTGTATAGTGATACAAACATTATGTCATTCTAAGCAAGTAACATATCAACAAAATAACATGTTATGGACCCTGTCAAATAAAATCTCTTCATAGGATTCTATGCATGTATTCATAAATGCATTGAATGAAGTGCGTGACATTGTTGACAAAAGTGGAGAAAAACTATTACTTACTCAATGGCTACAAATCCTACAATAATATTTATAAAGTAAAAAACCTCAAGAGAGGGACGTGTTTTGATGAGTAAAATAAATATTTTAGTAAGAACCATATGAAAAAAAGACATATAATTTAATAGAAGTGAAGCAACAATCATGGTACAATATATAAAAATCTGAGAAATGGAACGTATAATCTTTACTGACAAAAACAGTTTGATTTTATGTCTAAAAACAACATTTTATTGTTAAGCTGTGTTTGTGTGTAAAATAAACTATTTTCAATAAGAAGTGGAAGAAAAAAATTGCTTACAGTCTTCAGTATGAAATAACTGCTAATGTTCTCAGTTCTAATATATGTTGTTTTCCAAGACACCTGACGTGCCACAAATATACCTAAAATAAGGGAATCTAGGCTCAAATGGGATTTCTCATCTCAGCCTTTAACGTGCCCTCCTGTCCCCTTCACTTTTTGGATTTCAGATCAGTCCAACAACAAGCTCTGAACCCTTTCTAAATGAAACTATTACATTCAGTGGTGTAACTATCGGGGTAGCGGCTGCCACAGAGCCCGGGACATTAGGAGGCGACAACAGCCGCTACCGCTGCGTTTTTTATTTTTTTTTCTTAATAGGCCATTACCGGCTGGAGTTACTCCAGCTTTCAACAGGCCCTATTTACTTACCGATCCTTGCAGGGATCAGTAAGTGACACCACGGCCCCACAAGCACTATTATTATACCCTGCAGCCACTTTGTCCATCCTGAAGATCTTCTTGTCTTCTCTCTACCTCTAAAAGAGTGTTAGAGGTAGAGATAGTAAATGAAACAAAGAAATAAATCTATGGAGACCTCTGAGAGTTCAGGAATGTCTGACAAATGTCCCAAAACAGGTAGTCTTAAGTCAAATTTCTGGCAACCAGCCATCAGAGCATTCTCTTATAATCAAAGTTATCCTCATAGGAGAATAAGCAGAATTATACATGTAGCATAAAGTTAAAGGGTAGAGATGAGCGAGTAGTATTCGATCAAGTAGGTATTAGATCAAATACTACGGTATTCGAAATACTCATACTTGATCGAATACTACTCGCTATTCGAATGGAAAAATTTGATGCAGAACCAACGTTGATTGGTTGATACAGTCGGCCAATCAACGCTGGTTCTTCTCCTACCTTTAGAAGTCTTGTCTGTGTAGCGTCCCCGCGGCATCTTCCGGCTCTGAATTCACTCTGCCAGGCATCGGGCCTGGGCAGTGCCGACTGCGCATGCCCGCGCTACAAGAAAATGGACGCTTTGACTGCAAGCTGCCATTTTCTTGTAGTGCGGACATGCGCAGTCGGCTCTGCCCAGGCCCGGTTCCTGGCAGAATGAATTCAGAGCTGGAAGATGCCACGGGGATGCTGCATGGAGAAGACTTCTCGGAGAATCCAGCCCGACCCTCACTCATGGACTTGGTAAGTTCTATTTGAATGTTGCCTACCCCTGAAACGAGCATTTTTCCCCCATAGAGTATAATAAGATTCAATATTCGATTCCAGTAGTCGAATATTGCGGGGCTACTCAAAACGAATATCGAATATCGAACATTTTACTGTTCGCTCATCTCTATTAAAGAGGAGTTCCGAAAAAAAATAATTTTACAAAAAAGGTCTGTTAGTTCTATTACTCAATTAATAAATGCCACCAAATACCTTTAGCAGTGTTTTGAGTTATTTCTGGGGTTCTCAGTGAGCTCCTGGCATCCTCTGTGTGTTTACATCCATAACTTCCTCTTCTGTGTTTCATACAAGTTCCAGTATACCTCACTTCTCTTCCCTCTCTCACTAACAGAACCCCTCCCTTTCTCCCCCCCTCCCCCTCCCTGTTTCCTTAGCTAGCCCACTCACTACACCCTCAACAGCTATAATTAGAATACTAGTTATCTCTAACCACAAATCCCTCTCACAATCCCTGACCCTCTCCCTTTTTTATCTAGCTAGTCAGCTCACGCATGTGCAATACCTCGCTGCGTACACATCGCTGATGACGCAATCAGAGAGGAGACGGCAGGAAGGAATGGTAAGTATGCCAGGTCTGGTGTTTTGAGGGGAGGGGATGGACAGTGAGGAGATGAAAGGGAAGGGCTAGAGACAGGAACAGTGTAGTGAGGGGAGGAGATGAGAAGTGAGGAAATGAGAGGGCAGGGCTGGAGACAGGAGCAGTGTAGTAAAGGGAGGGGAGGGAAAGTGAGGAGATCGGAGGGCAGGGCCGGAGACAGGAGCAATGTAGGGAAAGGAGTGGATGGGAAGCAAGGACGTGGGAGGGCAGGGTTGGAGATGGCAAGAGAGGGAATGAGAGAGGGGGGATATAGTATGTAACCCCCATCTCCAGAAGTAAATTTCTTTTTATCCCAGACAATCCCTTTAACTCTCTTCAATGCAGCCCTTATCAACTATTTTGACTCATCTGGACTCACAAGGTTCCAAATGAATTAGCAGTATACATATATAACATGTGATTACAATATAAAAGCAACAGATTATTAGAATAAACTATAATGATTATTTTTCTTAATCAAATCTATACTATTTCTTCTATCATCTATCATATATCACATGCTTCCTCATCTCTCCATAGGCTTCTATAGATAAGTTATCTGAGTTATGTCATCTGCAGCCCATCAGGGTAATGATTTTTAGACTAACAGATGGTTTAGCAAGGGAAAGTGAAACAGTTTCACAAGAGCAGAAAGATAAATTTCTCACTGATAAGACTTATTGCAAAGTTTCTATTAGTCACTTGTGCTATTAATTTATACAAAGTTTATTAAAACAACAGTTCCTATTTATATTCCTATTTTGATCTTCATCTTTGTGTCTGGTATGAAATAGTTGCCTAGGTAACTTGACCACCTAATCTGCATAATTTTGGCAGGAGATGAGAAGGAATACATTACTGCAGGTATTTTTTAATGTCAATATTTAAAATAAAATCTTCCTTTAAGCTTGAGGTTTTTATCATAATACTCAATATACTAAATATGTATTTTTCTCTGACGAGGACATATTTCATATGTTCTGGTAGGGAAACACTTCAGTAACCAAGGATTTATTTTATATACCAACTAAATGCTCTATCTTGGAGTGGATCATTGCTATAATCACATATTTGGTCCTGTTTAACCATTTCAGGACTTGGACATTTCCTGTTTCCATACGTGACGTTTTGAAGGACATGATATTTTTACTTTCAACTAAAAAAAAAAAAAATTTGCTTCTTTTTTCAGTGACAAATAGGGCTTAATTATTATCTTATTTTTATTTTTCAAATTTTTTATTCTAATATCCAAGAAAATGGAAATAAAAAGGAGGGTGAATTTGTTTATCACATTTTTCATATTTTAAGATAAGATAAGATAATCCTTTAATAGTCCCACAGCGGGGAGATTTCAGTATGTTATAGCAGCACTGTAATACAGATACAGGATAATAAAAAGTAATATATTACAGAAGGAGACACATATGCTGAGAAGATAAGATATACTAGGAATCCATAGCAGTTAAGAAAAAAAAGAAAGGAGACTTCAGTATCATTTAGTTCTCTTTGCGGAGTGATCTTCGCTTGGTCTGATGTAGATTATACAGCCTGATCGTGGTTGGGAAGGAAGACTTGCGATAGCGCTCTTTCTCACACTTGGGGTGAAGCAGACGGTCACTTACAGTGCTGCCAAGTGCCATCACCGTGAGAGCAGGAGACAGCTCTCTGGTGTCTGCTTGTTCACAAAGCAGGCTGAGAATCATCTCCGGACACTGGCAGGCAGGGCCACCGCAGCCCTGACTGCGAACGAGTGCAAGGCCCCGGCCTGCCAGTGTCCGGAGATGATTCTCAGCCTGCGCTGTCAACAAGCAGAAACCGATCCGGCAATCGACCCATACGTCCTTCGCGATCGACTGGCAGATTGCGATCAACGTATTGGGCACCTCTGGTCTACATCATCCTGAGGAAAGCACATCCCTTTGTCTCTCGGTGCTTATAGTTCTACCACTTTACATTAATTCTTCCCCATTCCCTTACTCGTCCACCTCCTCTCTCTTCAACCTATTACCCCACACCTCCTCCACTATCCTCACCCCCCCCTCTTTTCATAAGACACATCCTAGCCTGTAGTATTGCTATTGACTTATAATATTTCTTATGACATTGCTGGTATTCTCTTTTTAACAAGATATCTGTGTTGTGTCTGTTTTTGCTTCCCTCTTTTTGTAAACCTGAAAAGTTTCAATAAAACTTGTTGAATTAAAAAAAAAAAAAAAAAAAAAAACCACAGCTCCGTGTCCCAGGAATAATGTGTCTCCTTCCTCCTTTTCCTTGTTCACAGATTGTAACCTGTGCTATGGTGACTGGATGACACACTAAAGCTAGGCTCCCCCTTCCTCAAGATGCTACTGTCACTGCCGCTACCTCTATACCAATGACACTGACAGTTACGTTATCACAAATAGAAGACTAATTTAGAAAATTAAAACCTAAACAAAAAACAACTTTCATTCATTTAAAAGATGAAAACAGTGAAGATATAATTAAAGTTATATTCTAAATGTTAGCATTTGTGTATAAAAAATGTTTTATTTGATAGGCCAATTGACTTGCTATGTGCATATTCAAGGACCATAAAGCCTTATTACTCTTGAACTTTGCAGAATCATTAAAAACAAATCTTGCTGTAAAGCATTGGCATTCAGAAAGTTCAACTATACTGTTATGTACTGTCACAATGCTTTCAAAGTAAGCAAGGACTGAAATTTCATAAGAATTGAATGACATTTAATTTAACCTTTCTGACTAAAATGGTATGAGTTTTTATACACAGTTTATCTTTCTGAATTGATCAGCCAGCTAAGTTGATTCTTCAGTTTGATACTGCAATGATCTTTAGCTTATATTATGTGAGATTCATGTTAAATCTAGTAATATGTGAAAAAATACACAGAAGCTTTTATACCAGTTGCCAGTCAAATCATAAAAAGGTAAAATAAATATCAAAAGAAATAATAAACATGAAAATATCAGCCATTTCTCCTTCACTGTCCGGGAAATAAATATTTATATTTGCACAACTTTTGCAAAAAATAGTCTTTAGAAAGAATGAGAATGCCACACAAGATTGGCAAATAAAATGAAAATCAGAATTTATTTGGATATATACACTGCTTTTAAAATGAAGTATAGCAAGACGAATTTAAGAAAAGGTTATAGTTTAGCAGAAACATCTGCAGAAAGTATGAAAATCTGACTGTTCCATTATAAAATGATACAGATATGGTATGTTCTAGCAGATAATATAAACCAACCAAATATCTATACATTATGTAACTCTAGAACCATAAATCTAATGATCCACTCATAAACCTCTTAGGAACTAGACTTCAGAATGTAAATTTGTGTTTCTATTCTAGAACTGAAACAAGAGAATAAGAATATATAAAACAACATATATATCGTTCCCCCCTATGTCCATTATCTCCCATTTAATGAAATACTAGGGTGCAGAGAAATTATCCTGTTGTGGGAGGTTCAGTGAGGGATCCCAGGCCTGTCACCTTGGTGCTCCTTTTACATCCTGAAAAAAGCTTAAATGGTTACTAACTTTTCAGACAACTTAACCTCATTCCATAGAGCATGTGATTCTAGACTAACATGTAATGCACTTTAGTTAAAAAGATGGAGGCTTTCTGCCTGACAAATCTCTCAAAGGCTAAAGCCCCACATTCCGGAAAAACAGCTTTTTTGAGCCAAAGCCAGGAGTGGATTCAGCAGAAGCAGAAGTACTTCTGTATTTCTCATTCCATTTGTAGCCATTTTTGGCTTTGGCTCAAATAAACACTAGTACTGATACAGTATCATGTATGAATGTTTATACAGTGTTACAAGGTGACAGAGAGTGGTGGAGTCACGGTATATCTCCTTCAGATTCTTGACTTATGTCTGATCCAGGGTGGATCTTGAAGAGCGGCATACCAGGTGTGGGGCATAGGCTCCTTACAGGGCCATAAACAGCTGCAGAGCCTGCACTTCAGAGCAGAATCTGGGAGGAGAGATATTGACTGGGTCTGTCCTTACACTGAGAGCATTGTGTTATGGTACAGTGTTGTTTTGATTGATTCCTGTGGCTTAAAAAATATAAAAAACAAAAAAAAACTTTGCAAGTCTTCAGTAGGTGATACCTTTTTTAATGGCTAACTCATAATGATGACAGAATATGACGTTTCGAAGCTTTCCTCTGAGCTTCTTCTTCAGATATAACTAAAAAACACTCTGTAGAGGCTGCATATTTATAACTGGACACAGGGCTAGAATTACAGGAGGGAGGGGGGGAAGAGGCTAGTTACTATATACTTATAACAACAAACAATCAATTGCCAGATCCCCCAGTTCTTATCTTAATGGCTGTCTTAATGATGTGTATAAAAAGACATAAACCCACGTGAGATGTTCATCCCATTGTCCAACGTCTGGAATAGGGTCATGGCCTTGTACTCATAAATGAAACTAAATGAACATAAATGAAAAGGCCATGACCCTATTCCAGACGTTGGACAATGGGATGAACATCTCACGTGGGTTTATGTCTTTTTATACACATCATTAAGACAGCCATTAAGATAAGAACTGGGGGATCTGGCAATTGATTGTTTGTTGTTATAAGTATATAGTAACTAGCCTCTTCCCCCCCTCCCTCCTGTAATTCTAGCCCTGTGTCCAGTTATAAATATGCAGCCTCTACAGAGTGTTTTTTAGTTATATCTGAAGAAGAAGCTCAGAGGAAAGCTTCGAAACGTCATATTCTGTCATCATTATGAGTTAGCCATTAAAAAAGGTATCACCTACTGAAGACTTGCAAAGTTTTTTTTTGTTTTTTATATTTTATAACCACTGGCTAACACGGTACCAAAACAAACATTTTCCTGTGGCTTAGTAACCCACACGTACAGTTAGGATGTACTATTTAGTTAGTGCTCAGATGAGCAGGTTTTGTTTTGCCTTTTTGCCTGAAGTTAAGACTATATTTTATTTTACTTATCCTGTGCTGACGTAAAGGTTTATTTATTTTGCTGTTTTTTTTTTTGTTTGTTTTTTAAATAAAGCGATCTTTGCTGCAAATTTGTGTCCCTGTCTCTAACTGGTTGGGTCTGAACCCCTGCTCATACCGAGCTACCTTCCCCACAACAGTAATATGAGAGATTGTTCTTCAAGACCCCACAGATATTTCAACTTTTCATGAAAACTCAGGTACCCTTTAAGTAAAGTAAAATAATAATTACAATGAGGCCTGTCAGTGCTGGGCTTCTGGGTTTGAATCCATCCAAGGACAACATCTGCATGGAGTTTGTATGATCTCCTCATGTTTTTGTAGTTTGCCTTTGGGTACTCCAGTATCCTCTCCCACTTCAAAAACATATTGAAAGGGAATTTAGACTGTGAGCCCCAACTAGGACAATGAGTGATGACAAAAAAGAACAAACAGAATTATTCACATTTTAAATATTAAAAAAAGTCCAATAAAAGCAAGCTAATTCTATGCATCTGTCTTTATGCAGTGTGATTCCTTAGGGGTGGACATAATGAAAACTCTTTGACCATGTCAGGAAGCAGCTGAAGCTGTTTGGTGGATAAAGCCCTTACACCCCTTACACCATGGACCTCCAAGTCACCTGCCTAACTTACAGGGTGGACTCATTCTAATAATCATATTTATTTTTAGTTTTAATGTGAACGAGCACCCCCAACGAAATCCAACAATATTACTTGGGATCTTGCAAATATAAAACATTATCCTCAACGGTCCGCAATTGAATTTAAGTTGTTTTAGCCAAACATTTTTTATCTTTATCTATGGATATTAAGTGACACTAATGCTCATCCTCCTTCCCTTTCCTTTCAAAGTCTAAACAAATCAGTATAGATTGATACATTAGATGATAATAAAGGTGGCGAGAAGAAAAGAAAAAAAAGAGAAAGTTCACGATGTGTGGAAATATACTGTGTAATATAGTGACTGTGAATCTAGATGAACACAAATGAATGCAGCTTCTGTGCTGTTAATTACATCCAATGCATTTCTACTATTCAATTCTAACTGCTTTAGCTACAGTTGAATTACACAATACTAAATGACATTGATAGATCAGCTCAATTAAGAGTTGGGCAGTGTCGGGGTAATGCTGTGAAATGAACTTATACTTACTGATCTTTCCTAAAAATGTAAAACCATTTCACAGTTTTGTACATTTTGCTGAAACCTGGAGCCATGAGACTGGAATGAAATCCAATTCAATTATTGCAAGTGTATTTACTTTGCATCAAAACAATATATATTTTTTCCAATTATCAGCTATGGCATCTTTGAACCGGGCAGGATTTAAATTGAACTCTAGCAGTAGACAAAAATGTATTTATGTTATTTACTCAAGCAGACAATAAAAAAATCCCATACGATTAAAATGGTTACTTGTGCTTTAATGCTTTGACATTTTTACATAAATAATGTATAATCTCTTTTCTACTTTTATTGTTCAGAGTTTATATATCGGCAAGTGTTTTTTTGTATTTGACCAAGAAAATCCTGTTTAGATGATGCAGTTTTGTTATTGAAAAAAGAGAACAATGGGATATAAAAGGAAACTCTTTGATAAGCTGCTTTAGTACTTCATTAAAAGACTTAAAGGTAACAAAGTCATGCCATTTGATTTCATATAGTGCTATTGTCTCCCCTGAGCTAAATGAAACAATGTAGCAATACAATATGCACATCAACGGTATTATTTTCACTGCAGTGATGCAATTAAAATAGCATTAGTACTTGTTGGCGAGTAATCAAGATGGCAGTTAAACATTTCTAAGCATAAGAAGTGTCTGAGGGTGTCTGAATCTTATAAAACATTCATGGCTATGGCGGGAGAATTTTCACATAAAATTAACATTTATATAAACAATAATAAAAATATAACAGGTAAAAGATGAGCCAAATTATATTAAAGCGTCTATCATCGTTCTAATTGACTTTGAAAAGAAAGACACTTAAAAATCGATACAAGCTGTACAATAAGTAAAATTTAATTTGAGGATGTAAAAATATTAATTCTGCAATTATATTTTAGCAACAATTGCAGATGACTATTTCCTGATCTTAAGATGTCTTTTTTGTAATAGATGGGATTTTGTTAGCACACCATTATCAAGTGCAGCTAAGTTTGCTAAGTACTTCTTCTGTAATGCTCTACATCAAGACAGTTTTCCAATTTGTGTTTTATGCAAAACTCAAACTAGTTGCCTAAATCCGAACTCTCGGTATACCAATTGCCAAAAACTTACAAGTTTGTGCATATTCAAGTTGACTGTTGTCAGACTAGGGTCAGAAGTTTCACACAATTTCATTACATTATGTGTGTACCTTGTGTGAGAAGGTGACAGGCAGAGTGCTGGAATCTCGCTATATCTCCCCCAGGTCCCTGACATATGTGTGGTCCAGTGCGGGTCTTGAGTAGGCCTCAGCTCCAGGTGTGAGTCATTGGCTCATTAATGGGACAGAAAAGGCTGCAGATCCTGCACTCCAATGCAGTTCCCTGGAGTGAAAGGAGGTGTATGGGTCTGTCCTGCAACCCTGAGTCTGGTAAGACAAAGTTGTGTTTGTTTTGTTTGTGTGACTGGTAGTAAGTCACACATATAGCTAGGTTAACATTACTGTTTAGTTAGTCACTCCGACGAGCAGGTTTTTATTTCATTTTTGCCTGAAGTTAAGGCTGTATTTTGTTTTGCTCATTTTGTGTCTGAAGTCAAGGTTTATTTATTTTCCTGTTTTTCTCTAAATAAACCAGTTTGCTGCATACTTTGCATCCCTGTCTTGACTGTATGGGTCCACACCACAGCTTCCACCAATCTATATTCCTCATACTTGTATAAATAGATAAATAAAGATGAATGTGTCTATACATCCAAAAGATATTGTCCAAACCTATCAATATTGCCAGGGCCAAACAACCCTCAAATATACACATATAGGGGTATCACTGATATAGTTTTGTTGTTTTATGTTTTGTTGCTGTTGTCAAAATCTAGAAACATCTTACAGTGAAAATCAGGTGTCTTACAGATGTAAGACACCTGTAATAAATTCTAATGATTTTAATGGACCATCAAAATTGGTCATGTCCTATTTCGATCTGTTTTGATGGATTCTTCAATAAACTTAAAACAGCTTTCTGACATGGATGTGCGAATCTAGGGTTACTCCCATCTCTTTATTAAAAGCACACGGCCAATTTGCTGAGTATGGGGTTTGGTAGGGATTAGAGATGAGCGAACAGTGTTCTATCGAACACATGTTCGATCGGATATCAGGGTGTTCGCCATGTTCGAATCGAATCGAACACCACGTGGTAAAGTGCGCCAAAATTCGATTCCCCTCCCACCTTCCCTGGCGCCTTTTTTGCACCAATAACAGCGCAGGGGAGGTGGGACAGGAACTACGACACTGGGGGCATTGAAAAAAATTGGAAAAAGTCATTGGCTGCCGAAATCAGGTGACCTCCATTTTAGACGAATAGTGGATTTCAAATCCGGGTCATATGAGAATGTGAACTTTGTGACTATGAGACAGGGATAGCTGTACAGGCAGGGATAGCTAGGGATAACCTTTATTTAGGGGGGAATGTTATTAAAAATAACTTTTTGGGGCTCTATCGGGTGTGTAATTGTGATTTTTGTGAGATAAACTTTTTCCCATAGGGATGCATTGGCCAGCGCTGATTGGCCGAATTCCGTACTCTGGCCAATCAGTGCTGGCCAATGCATTCTATTAGCTTGATGAAGCAGAGTGTGCACAAGGGTTCAAGCGCACCCTCGGCTCTGATGTAGCAGAGCCGAGGCTGCACAAGGGTTCAAGCGCACCCTCGGCTCTGATGTAGGAGAGCCGAGGGTGCACTTGAACCCTTGTGCACCCTCAGCTCTGCTACATCAGAGCCGAGGGTGCGCTTGAACCCTTGTGCACACTCTGCTTCATCAAGCTAATAGAATGCATTGGCCAGCGCTGATTGGCCAATGTATTCTATTAGCCTGATGAAGTAGAGCTGAATGTGTGTGCTAAGCACACACATTCAGCTCTACTTCATCGGGCTAATAGAATGCATTGGCCAGCGCTGATTGGCCAGAGTACGGAACTCGACCAATCAGCGCTGGCTCTGCTGGAGGAGGCGGAGTCTAAGATCGCTCCACACCAGTCTCCATTCAGGTCCGACCTTAGACTCCGCCTCCTCCGGCAGAGCCAGCGCTGATTGGCCGAAGGCTGGCCAATGCATTCCTATGCGAATGCAGAGACTTAGCAGTGCTGAGTCAGTTTTGCTCAACTACACATCTGATGCACACTCGGCACTGCTACATCAGATGTAGCAATCTGATGTAGCAGAGCCGAGGGTGCACTAGAACCCCTGTGCAAACTCAGTTCACGCTAATAGAATGCATTGGCCAGCGCTGATTGGCCAATGCATTCTATTAGCCCGATGAAGTAGAGCTGAATGTGTGTGCTAAGCACACACATTCAGCACTGCTTCATCAAGCCAATACAATGCATTAGCCAGTGCTGATTGGCCAGAGTACGGAATTCGGCCAATCAGCGCTGGCTCTGCTGGAGGAGGCGGAGTCTAAGGTCGGACCTGAATGGAGACTGGTGTGGAGCGATCTTAGACTCCGCCTCCTCCAGCAGAGCCAGCGCTGATTGGTCGAGTTCCGTACTCTGGCCAATCAGCGCTGGCCAATGCATTCTATTAGCCCGATGAAGTAGAGCTGAATGTGTGTGCTTAGCACACACATTCAGCTCTACTTCATCAGGCTAATAGAATACATTGGCCAATCAGCGCTGGCCAATGCATTCTATTAGCTTGATGAAGCAGAGTGTGCACAAGGGTTCAAGCGCACCCTCGGCTCTGATGTAGCAGAGCTGAGGGTGCACAAGGGTTCAAGTGCACCCTCGGCTCTCCTACATCAGAGCCGAGGGTGCGCTTGAACCCTTGTGCACACTCTGCTTCATCAAGCTAATAGAATGCATTGGCCAGCACTGATTGGCCAGAGTACGGAATTCGGCCAATCAGCGCTGGCCAATGCATTCTATTAGCCCGATGAAGTAGAGCTGAATGTGTGTGCTAAGCACACACATTCAGCACTGCTTCATCACGCCAATACAATGCATTAGCCAGTGCTGATTGGCCAGAGTACGGAATTCGGCCAATCAGCGCTGGCTCTGCTGGAGGAGGCGGAGTCTAAGATCGCTCCACACCAGTCTCCATTCAGGTCCGACCTTAGACTCCGCCTCCTCCAGCAGAGCCAGCGCTGATTGGTCGAGTTCCGTACTCTGGCCAATCAGCGCTGGCCAATGCATTCTATTAGCCCGATGAAGTAGAGCTGAATGTGTGTGCTTAGCACACACATTCAGCTCTACTTCATCGGGCTAATAGAATGCATTGGCCAGCGCTGATTGGCCGAATTCCGTACTCTGGCCAATCAGCACTGGCTAATGCATTGTATTGGCTTGATGAAGCAGTGCTGAATGTGTGTGCTTAGCACACACATTCAGCTCTACTTCATCGGGCTAATAGAATGCATTGGCCAATCAGCGCTGGCCAATGCATTCTATTAGCGTGAACTGAGTTTGCACAGGGGTTCTAGTGCACCCTCGGCTCTGCTACATCAGATTGCTACATCTGATGTAGCAGTGCCGAGTGTGCATCAGATGTGTAGTTGAGCAAAACTGACTCAGCACTGCTAAGTCTGCATTCGCATAGGAATGCATTGGCCAGCCTTCGGCCAATCAGCGCTGGCTCTGCCGGAGGAGGCGGAGTCTAAGGTCGGACCTGAATGGAGACTGGTGTGGAGCGACCTTAGACTCCGCCTCCTCCAGCAGAGCCAGCGCTGATTGGCCGAATTCCGTACTCTGGCCAATCAGCACTGGCTAATGCATTGTATTGGCTTGATGAAGCAGTGCTGAATGTGTGTGCTTAGCACACACATTCAGCTCTACTTCATCGGGCTAATAGAATGCATTGGCCAGCGCTGATTGGCCGAATTCCGTACTCTGGCCAATCAGCACTGGCTAATGCATTGTATTGGCTTGATGAAGCAGTGCTGAATGTGTGTGCTTAGCACACACATTCAGCTCTACTTCATCGGGCTAATAGAATGCATTGGCCAATCAGCGCTGGCCAATGCATTCTATTAGCGTGAACTGAGTTTGCACAGGGGTTCTAGTGCACCCTCGGCTCTGCTACATCAGATTGCTACATCTGATGTAGCAGTGCCGAGTGTGCATCAGATGTGTAGTTGAGCAAAACTGACTCAGCACTGCTAAGTCTGCATTCGCATAGGAATGCATTGGCCAGCCTTCGGCCAATCAGCGCTGGCTCTGCCGGAGGAGGCGGAGTCTAAGGTCGGACCTGAATGGAGACTGGTGTGGAGCTATCTTAGACTCCGCCTCCTCCAGCAGAGCCAGCGCTGATTGGTCGAGTTCCGTACTCTGGCCAATCAGCACTGGCCAATGCATTTCTATGGGGAAAAGTTAGCTTGCGAAAATCGCAAACTGACAGGGATTTCCATGAAATAAAGTGACTTTTATGCCCCCAGACATGCTTCCCCTGCTGTCCCAGTGTCATTCCAGGGTGTTGGTATCATTTCCTGGGGTGTCATAGTGGACTTGGTGACCCTCCAGACACGAATTTGGGTTTCCCCCTTAACGAGTTTATGTTCCCCATAGACTATAATGGGGTTCGAAACCCATTCGAACACTCGAACAGTGAGCGGCTGTTCGAATCGAATTTCGAACCTCGAACATTTTAGTGTTCGCTCATCTCTAGTAGGGATAGCTTTCATGGCTAACATCTATCTAAAATAAATGGCTAGCTGAAGTTGTCCCCCTGGAAGTCTTCCCCTGGAAAGTAACCACTATGAGACAACACTTAAATATCTATAAGGTGAACACTGTGAACACATATTGATTTTTTAACAGTCAACTAACTTGTATCTTGTAATGCCATGCAATTTAGTTCTGGGTTAGCATCATTTTTCAGAAGTCATTACAGTATGCAGTTCATTTTACAGAGAATATAACAAATGGTTTCTTTAAATTATATATAATTTAGACAATCAAGTACTAAAGACTAAAATAATCAACAATGCTATAATAACAAATAATAATAATAATAATAATAATAATAATAATAATAATAATAATAATAATAATAATAATAATAATTAGATGCTGACATCTCCCAATATTTCTAAGTACACAAACAACTTAATAAATATGTTCAGGGTCCGTCTGTGAAGACCCCCCACCAATCACGGGAATGTGTCTGTTTTGTACCCCAGTCTGAATTGAGTAACTGGTTCAATAACATACTATCAGTCCATTCATTTCATTGGGTACCATCAATCATCAACTTGCAGTCAAAATACTCCTATTTAAGTATATACAGTATACAACTCATATAATTATTTCCTAGCTCAGTATTTTATGTCCTTAAAAAACCCTAAATAGGGAAAAGCCTTCAGAAAATGAGGTTTTGAGTAAAAAGCAACAATTTTCCTTTTTTTTTTTTTTTTTAAATAATGGTAGAGAATGTTAATACATTTATTTGTAAAATCTGTGGCGTTTAAAGGTGAGGTCTAGTGAATACCCTCTTCCCCAGGCTTGTCCTCCTCCCATGGCATGAAACTGAGAAATCAGCATGTACCAAGGCGATAGCGTTAATTGTAGCAATCAGAGGATGGCAATATATCCATAAATGTTCAATGTTCAAATGATCAAAGTTTTAATAAAATCACTAGAGATTGATAAGGCGCCCCATACAGGCAAATGTTGTATCTTCTCACCCCACCCCACCTCCTCACAGTTTTTTTCAGATATTACCTTGTTAGGCAGCATTCACACTAAGTAACGCTAGCGTTTTTTGTGCTTATTTTGGCACGTAGCGCCAAATGTGGCGTAAACGCTGCGTTTATGCGGCGCTACGTGCCAAAATAAGCACAAAAAACGCCAGCGTTACTCAGTGTGAATGCTGCCTAAGACAAAAAATTATACATCTCTAAATTTCCAGAGGGGCAGAGGTCACGGCCAGAGAAATGAGATAGGGTGCTTGATCTTGTCTGGATGAAAGTAGATGGGTTCGCTGCAGTGTACCTTCAGTGTTACATGCCACAGCCCCTCTTGAGATATCAGATGATTTTGCAGCTTCCCAGCATACTTATAAATGACTGATACGTAAATGTTCTGGATGGCTGTAGCTTCTTGAGACATACTAACTGTGCCCTGGCCTGAGCTGCCCACTTCATTAATATTCACTGAACTTATAATTCAGAGGTCAATGAATTATTATGAATGGGCTCAGAGTCACAGCTACTCCTCTGGTGAGCACCCATGACTCTTCCCTATGATCCCTGCAATGCCCGTGACTCATCCCTGCCTAAAGACAGGCAAATAAATAAAGAGGGGGCTAGTTTCAGAATTTAAAATCATGCTTGTTTACATGCCTGTCACTGGGCCCTATTTCTATTAGAGCTGTGACTGGACCCCTGACAACAATACTGACCGTACTGCCCTGAGGGTGGCTCTGGGTAAGGAAAGGAGCAACAGGGGATAGTTACAAAATGATTGTCCTTCTAACAACTAACCTGAGGGATTCAAGAGATACCTTGTGAAATGGCCACTTTGGTCACCATTAGAACTTATCCCACCATTGTGGCTTAGCACCAGTTTATTTATTTACTATGCTAACTTATATAGCGCCATCATATTCCACAGGGCTTGACAGTCATTGTCCCATATAGGGCTCACAATCTACATTCAATATCAGTATATCTTTGAAGGAAAGAAAATACCCGTAAGAAACCCATGCAAACACTGAACATACAAATTCCTTGCAAATGTTGTCCTTGGCAGGATTCAAACCCAGAACTCCAGTGCTGCAGTGCTAACCACTCAGCCACCATGCTGCCCTAGTGCCTGCCTGTGAAATGACAATGCATGAATAAAACATTCTGGTAGTGTAAAAAAAATATCTGAAATAAAGAGAACACAAAATAAAGTTTAACTAGTTTCCTTCCCAATGTTTCAGTATCTTAGCTTTCCTGATATAATAAAGGGCAGCACCACATTATCACTAGTAGCTGGAAATTGAAAGTTACTCCCCTCCCTCCTCCAAACTAGAAACCAGTTATATAGGGGTAAGGAAGATACTAAGATACTTTCCAATATTCTTTGTTACCACATGTACTGTGCCATTAACTTAGGTTACCACCTTTACAAACTTACTCTCACATAAGGGGTTATGCACAAAGATCATTAATCACCTAACCATAGCATTAGTAATAGATGTCTGATTATTGAGGGCTCAGGAAATTGGGGGACTCAAAGCCCCTATTCATCTTTAATGTATATGAAAAGAAGATTAAAAGTAGCAGTGGTCATTCACTGTCTATGAAACAAAATGTTTTCATCTTTTTATACATTTACCGCTTCTTAAAATTTACTGTATCTTTTTACGCATTACTCCAACTAGTTTAGTTCAGTTGCTAAATGTTGCATTAACTTGATCCAAATACGTACTGTATAGACATATAGAATAATTAAAACAATATAAGTACTTTTCAGTGAAGAAAATTCTGCCATGCAATAGCTACATATAAATGTGCCCTACATTTTCCCATTTTGATGCATTTACTAACATATTATTCTAATAGGCCATTGCTTTGGAGAAACCCCATGATGGCAAACTCAGACACAATGTGAATTCAACTTCTTTTACTCATTGTATATGATTTGTGATAACTATTTCTGAAAACCTTATTTTATATGTTCAATAAAAAGTCAAAATACATGATCATGTTAGCAATTTAGAGAGACTCGTACCATAGTATTGAGATACTGTACTTTTTTCTTGGCTAAGCAAGTACCCTACAGCTCAGTTTTTTTTTCATGTGGCAAAAAGATTCATTTAGCTTAATAAATAAGTGTAAAACATATAATTAGATGTCCGAGGCAGAGGCTTAATGTGGTTAACACCATGATATAAGGAGTCATGCAGATTCTTTGGTTTATGCTTGGCTGGGTCACAAAACAAATGCTTACACAGGAAACTTCTACTCTATTGAAGAGAAATGGACGAACATTGATTTTCTGGAGTTAAAGGGGTATTCCCATGAACATAACTATTTTTAAATTTGTAAATAATCAAAAGTTAAACATTTTTGCAAATATAAGTAATTACACATTTTGCAGAGTTTTAAAGATTTTCTCGAAATATCTTGTTTCACAGTCTGTTGTCTTGATCGGTTGCCAGTGGATATGACCACGAATGCAAGAATTTTCTAAGGTCACAAAATGAGCTATGATTTCCTTATTGTGGCCGAGATATCTTCTGATACAGGCAGTGCCCCGCCTGATAACACAGCTACAATAAGAACATCATGGCTGGCTTCCTGACAAGTCCCAGACCAAAGAAAGTTTCTGCATTCATGGTCCTATCCATTGGCAACTGATCAAGATAACAGACTGTCACCACTAAGATGGTTAGAGGAAATCTTTAAAACTCAGCAAAATTTTTAACTACTTTTATTTAAAAAAATATTTAACTTTTAATTATCTACAAATATAGATATAATTATGTTCATCGGAATACCCCTTTAAGCTTCCCATGCTTTTGTCTCTTTTTTGTGTTTTCACTGAGGCATCTGGTTCTTTTTTTTAATGTTTAGCTCCTGAAGGGGCCGTGAACATAAATACACTTTACTTACCTTTCCCCAGGTCACTATTTGCACCAGCTAGAGATTTGGTCTTCAGTTTCCAGGTCCCTGTTCTGTTTCTGATAGAAGGCAGCTACATCCAATCACAGGCCTCAGCAGTCACAAGCAACACGTCACAGCCGACACATCCCGTTTGTGAAGAAATCACCATGATTGGCTGCAGCAGTTACCTAGCACAAACAGTTAATCATTGATGATATCAGCCAGTGGACCTGTATACAGGAGACCAGAGCTACAGCCAATGTAATCTGAGGCTCAAGGAGAGGTGAGTAATGTTTGTTTATGCTCATGGTTCAGTCAGCAGCACTGTTAAGCAATAGAGATGAGCGAACAGTGTTCTATCGAACTCATGTTCGATCGGATATTAGGCTGTTCGGCATGTTCGAATCGAATCGAACACCGCGTGGTAAAGTGCGCCATTACTCGATTCCCCTCCCACCTTCCCTGGCGCCTTTTTTGCTCCAATAACAGCGCAGGGTAGGTGGGACAGGAACTACGACACCGGTGACGTTGAAAAAAGTAGGCAAAACCCATTGGCTGCCGAAAACATGTGACCTCTAATTTAAAAGAACAGCGCCGCCCAGCTTCGCGTCATTCTGAGCTTGCAATTCACCGAGGACGGAGGTTTCCGTCCAGCTAGCTAGGGCTTAGATTCTGGGTAGGCAGGGACAGGCTAGGATAGGAAGGAGAAGACAACCAACAGCTCTTGTAAGAGCTAAATTCCAGGGAGAAGCTTGTCAGTGTAACGTGGCACTGACGGGCTCAATCGCCGCAACCCAGCTTTCCCAGGATCCTGAATGGAATACACTGTCAGTGTATTCCCGTATACCCGATATATACCCCGATACCCGTTCCAACGGTGTGCCCCCCCCACCTTCACCCCAGAAATACCCTGCAAGTCCCCTAGCAATAGAATTGGGGCTATATACACCCACAATTTTTACTACTGGTATACAGTGCCATTGTCTGACTGGGAATTCAAAGAATATATTGGGAATACAAATACCCTCATTTCTTGCTACTGCCATATAGTGCCAGTTTCTGACTGGTAATTCAAAGAATATATTGGGGTTACGTGCACCCACAATTTTTACTACTGGTATACAGTGCCATTGTCTGACTGGGAATTCAAAGAGTATATTGGGAATACAAATACCCTCATTTCTTGCTACTGCCATATAGTGCCAGTTTCTGACTGGGAATTCAAAGAATATATTGGGGTTACGTGCACCCACAATTTTTACTACTGGTATACAGTGCCATTGTCTGACTGGGAATTCAAAGAATATATTGGGGTTATAAATACCCTCATTTCTTGCTACTGCCATATAGTGCCAGTTTCTGACTGGTAATTCAAAGAATATATTGGGGTTACGTGCACCCACAATTTTTACTACTGGTATACAGTGCCATTGTCTGACTGGGAATTCAAAGAATATATTGGGAATACAAATACCCTCATTTCTTGCTACTGCCATATAGTGCCAGTTTCTGACTGGGAATTCAAAGAATATATTGGGGTTACGTGCACCCACAATTTTTACTACTGGTATACAGTGCCATTGTCTGACTGGGAATTCAAAGAATATATTGGGGTTATAAATACCCTCATTTCTTGCTACTGCCATATAGTGCCAGTTTCTGACTGGTAATTCAAAGAATATATTGGGGTTACGTGCACCCACAATTTTTACTACTGGTATACAGTGCCATTGTCTGACTGGGAATTCAAAGAGTATATTGGGAATACAAATACCCTCATTTCTTGCTACTGCCATATAGTGCCAGTTTCTGACTGGGAATTCAAAGAATATATTGGGGTTACGTGCACCCACAATTTTTACTACTGGTATACAGTGCCATTGTCTGACTGGGAATTCAAAGAATATATTGGGGTTATAAATACCCTCATTTCTTGCTACTGCCATATAGTGCCAGTTTCTGACTGGTAATTCAAAGAATATATTGGGGTTACGTGCACCCACAATTTTTACTACTGGTATACAGTGCCATTGTCTGACTGGGAATTCAAAGAGTATATTGGGAATACAAATACCCTCATTTCTTGCTACTGCCATATAGTGCCAGTTTCTGACTGGTAATTCAAAGAATATATTGGGGTTACGTGCACCCACAATTTTTACTACTGGTATACAGTGCCATTGTCTGACTGGGAATTCAAAGAATATATTGGGGTTATAAATACCCTCATTTCTTGCTACTGCCATATAGTGCCAGTTTCTGACTGGTAATTCAAAGAATATATTGGGGTTACGTGCACCCACAATTTTTACTACTGGTATACAGTGCCATTGTCTGACTGGGAATTCAAAGAGTATATTGGGAATACAAATACCCTCATTTCTTGCTACTGCCATATAGTGCCAGTGTCTGACTGGGAATTCAAAGAATATATTGGGGTTACGTGCACCCACAATTTTTACTACTGGTATACAGTGCCATTGTCTGACTGGGAATTCAAAGAATATATTGGGGTTATAAATACCCTCATTTCTTGCTACTGCCATATAGTGCCAGTTTCTGACTGGTAATTCAAAGAATATATTGGGGTTACGTGCACCCACAATTTTTACTACTGGTATACAGTGCCATTGTCTGACTGGGAATTCAAAGAGTATATTGGGAATACAAATACCCTCATTTCTTGCTACTGCCATATAGTGCCAGTTTCTGACTGGGAATTCAAAGAATATATTGGGGTTACGTGCACCCACAATTTTTACTACTGGTATACAGTGCCATTGTCTGACTGGGAATTCAAAGAATATATTGGGGTTATAAATACCCTCATTTCTTGCTACTGCCATATAGTGCCAGTTTCTGACTGGTAATTCAAAGAATATATTGGGGTTACGTGCACCCACAATTTTTACTACTGGTATACAGTGCCATTGTCTGACTGGGAATTCAAAGAGTATATTGGGAATACAAATACCCTCATTTCTTGCTACTGCCATATAGTGCCAGTTTCTGACTGGTAATTCAAAGAATATATTGGGGTTACGTGCACCCACAATTTTTACTACTGGTATACAGTGCCATTGTCTGACTGGGAATTCAAAGAATATATTGGGGTTATAAATACCCTCATTTCTTGCTACTGCCATATAGTGCCAGTTTCTGACTGGTAATTCAAAGAATATATTGGGGTTACGTGCACCCACAATTTTTACTACTGGTATACAGTGCCATTGTCTGACTGGGAATTCAAAGAGTATATTGGGAATACAAATACCCTCATTTCTTGCTACTGCCATATAGTGCCAGTGTCTGACTGGGAATTCAAAGAATATATTGGGGTTACGTGCACCCACAATTTTTACTACTGGTATACAGTGCCATTGTCTGACTGGGAATTCAAAGAATATATTGGGGTTATAAATACCCTCATTTCTTGCTACTGCCATATAGTGCCAGTTTCTGACTGGTAATTCAAAGAATATATTGGGGTTACGTGCACCCACAATTTTTACTACTGGTATACAGTGCCATTGTCTGACTGGGAATTCAAAGAATATATTGGGAATACAAATACCCTCATTTCTTGCTACTGCCATATAGTGCCAGTTTCTGACTGGGAATTCAAAGAATATATTGGGGTTACGTGCACCCACAATTTTTACTACTGGTATACAGTGCCATTGTCTGACTGGGAATTCAAAGAATATATTGGGGTTATAAATACCCTCATTTCTTGCTACTGCCATATAGTGCCAGTTTCTGACTGGTAATTCAAAGAATATATTGGGGTTACGTGCACCCACAATTTTTACTACTGGTATACAGTGCCATTGTCTGACTGGGAATTCAAAGAGTATATTGGGAATACAAATACCCTCATTTCTTGCTACTGCCATATAGTGCCAGTTTCTGACTGGGAATTCAAAGAATATATTGGGGTTACGTGCACCCACAATTTTTACTACTGGTATACAGTGCCATTGTCTGACTGGGAATTCAAAGAATATATTGGGGTTATAAATACCCTCATTTCTTGCTACTGCCATATAGTGCCAGTTTCTGACTGGTAATTCAAAGAATATATTGGGGTTACGTGCACCCACAATTTTTACTACTGGTATACAGTGCCATTGTCTGACTGGGAATTCAAAGAGTATATTGGGAATACAAATACCCTCATTTCTTGCTACTGCCATATAGTGCCAGTTTCTGACTGGTAATTCAAAGAATATATTGGGGTTACGTGCACCCACAATTTTTACTACTGGTATACAGTGCCATTGTCTGACTGGGAATTCAAAGAATATATTGGGGTTATAAATACCCTCATTTCTTGCTACTGCCATATAGTGCCAGTTTCTGACTGGTAATTCAAAGAATATATTGGGGTTACGTGCACCCACAATTTTTACTACTGGTATACAGTGCCATTGTCTGACTGGGAATTCAAAGAGTATATTGGGAATACAAATACCCTCATTTCTTGCTACTGCCATATAGTGCCAGTTTCTGACTGGGAATTCAAAGAATATATTGGGGTTACGTGCACCCACAATTTTTACTACTGGTATACAGTGCCATTGTCTGACTGGGAATTCAAAGAATATATTGGGGTTATAAATACCCTCATTTCTTGCTACTGCCATATAGTGCCAGTTTCTGACTGGTAATTCAAAGAATATATTGGGGTTACGTGCACCCACAATTTTTACTACTGGTATACAGTGCCATTGTCTGACTGGGAATTCAAAGAGTATATTGGGAATACAAATACCCTCATTTCTTGCTACTGCCATATAGTGCCAGTTTCTGACTGGTAATTCAAAGAATATATTGGGGTTACGTGCACCCACAATTTTTACTACTGGTATACAGTGCCATTGTCTGACTGGGAATTCAAAGAATATATTGGGGTTATAAAAACCCTCATTTCTTGCTACTGCCATATAGTGCCAGTTTCTGACTGGTAATTCAAAGAATATATTGGGGTTACGTGCACCCACAATTTTTACTACTGGTATACAGTGCCATTGTCTGACTGGGAATTCAAAGAGTATATTGGGAATACAAATACCCTCATTTCTTGCTACTGCCATATAGTGCCAGTGTCTGACTGGGAATTCAAAGAATATATTGGGGTTACGTGCACCCACAATTTTTACTACTGGTATACAGTGCCATTGTCTGACTGGGAATTCAAAGAGTATATTGGGAATACAAATACCCTCATTTCTTGCTACTGCCATATAGTGCCAGTGTCTGACTGGGAATTCAAAGAATATATTGGGGTTACGTGCACCCACAATTTTTACTACTGGTATACAGTGCCAATTTCTAACTAGGAATTCAAAATGCGCAAGGCTCCCGGAAAGGGACGTGGACGAGGCCGTGGGCGAGGTCGGGGGAATGGTTCTGGGGAGCAAGGTAGCAGTGAAGCCACAGGGCGTCCCGTGCCTACTCCTGTGGGGCAGCAAGCATTGCGCCACTCCACAGTGCCAGGGTTGCTTGCCACATTAACTAAACTGCAGGGTACAAACCTTAGTAGGCCCGAGAACCAGGAACAGGTCTTGCAATGGCTGTCAGAGAACGCTTACAGCACATTGTCCAGCAGCCAGTCAGACTCTGCCTCCTCTCCTCCTATTACCCAACAGTCTTGTCTTCCTTCCTCCCAAAATTCCGAAGCTTTACAGAACAATAACCCAAACTGTCCCTGCTCCCCAGAGCTGTTCTCCGCTCCTTTCATTGTCCCTCAACCTGCCTCTCCACGTCACGATTCCACGAACCTAACAGAGGAGCATCTGTGTCCAGATGCTCAAACACTAGAGTCTCCTCCATCTCCGTTCGATTTGGTGGTGGATGACCAGCAACCCACCCTCATCGACGATGATGTGACGCAGTTGCCGTCAGGGCATCCAGTTGACTGGCGCATTGTGCGGGAGGAGGAGATGAGACAGGAGTTGGAAGAGGAAGTGGTGGATGATGAGGACACTGACCCGACCTGGACAGGGGGGATGTCAAGCGGGGAAAGTAGTGTGGATGTTGAGGCAGGTGCAGCACCAAAAAGGGTAGCTAGAGGCAGAGGCAGAGGTCAGCAGCTTAGGCGAAGCCAGGCCACACCCGGAATCTCCCAAGATGTTCCAGTTCGTACCCAGCCCCGAAAAACTCCCACCTCGAGGGCACGTTTCTCGAAGGTGTGGAGTTTTTTCAAGGAATGCGCCGAGGACAGATATAGTGTTGTCTGCACAATTTGCCTCTCGAAATTGATTAGGGGCTCTGAGAAGAGCAACCTGTCCACCACTTCAATGCGCCGTCATTTGGAATCCAAGCACTGGAATCAGTGGCAGGCAGCAACGGCAGGACAAAGGCCGCCTGCCGTTCACGCCACTGCCACTGCCTCTGCCTCTGCCTCTGCCACTGCCACTGCTGACTGTGCTGGCGATGCACTCCAGAGGACGAGCCAGGACACCACTTCATCTGCCTCCGCCACTTTGTTGACTTCTACCTCATCCTCCCCTGGTCCTGTCTTATCTCCTTCTCCTGCACCATCAAAGGCACCATCAGGCGTTTCTTTACAACAACCCACCATCTCTCAGACATTGGAGCGGCGGCAGAAATACACTGCTAACCACCCACACGCGCAAGCCTTGAACGCCAACATCGCTAAACTGCTGGCCCAGGAGATGTTGGCGTTCCGGCTTGTTGAAACTCCCGCCTTCCTGGACCTGATGGCAACTGCGGCACCTCGCTATGCCGTCCCTAGCCGTCACTACTTCTCCCGGTGTGCCGTCCCCGCCTTGCACCAGCACGTGTCACTCAACATCAGGCGGGCCCTTAGTTCCGCGCTTTGCACAAAGGTCCACTTGACCACCGACGCGTGGACAAGTGCATGCGGACAGGGACGCTACATTTCACTGACGGCACACTGGGTAAATGTAGTTGAGGCTGGGACTGCTTCCCAAACTGGCCCGGTGTACCTCGTCTCCCCGCCTAACATTCCTGGCAGGGACACGAGAAGAACACCCCCCTCCTCCTCCTCCTCTACCGCCTCCTCCTCCGCCTCCTCCTCCGCCACCGCCTCCTCCTCCGCTGTTAGATTGACCCCAGCTACGAGTTGGAAACGTTGCAGCACTGGCGTTGGTAGACGTCAGCAGGCTGTGCTGAAGCTGATCAGCTTGGGGGACAGACAGCACACTGCCTCCGAGGTGAGGGATGCCCTCCTCGATGAGACGGCAATATGGTTTGAGCCGCTGCACCTGGGCCCAGGCATGGTCGTTTGTGATAACGGCCGGAACCTGGTAGCAGCTCTGGAGCTTGCCGGACTCCAACATGTTCCATGCCTGGCCCACGTCTTCAACCTAGTGGTGCAACGTTTCCTAAAGAGCTACCCCAATGTTCCAGAGCTACTGGTGAAAGTGCGGCGCATGTGCGCCCACTTTCGCAAGTCGACAGTAGCCGCTGCTAGCTTAAAATCTCTCCAGCAACGCCTGCATGTGCCACAACACCGGCTTTTGTGCGACGTCCCCACACGCTGGAACTCAACGTTTCAGATGTTGAATAGAGTGGTTGAGCAGCAGAGACCTTTGATGGAATACCAGCTACAAAACCCTAGGGTGCCACAAAGTCAGCTGCCTCAGTTTCACATCCATGAGTGGCCATGGATGAGAGACCTTTGTGACATCCTACGGGTCTTTGAGGAGTCCACAAGGAGGGTGAGCTCTGAGGATGCGATGGTGAGCCTTACAATCCCGCTCTTGTGTGTTCTGAGAGAATCCCTGATTGACATCAGGGATCACTCAGATCACACAGAGGAGTTAGGGATAGCATCCGATCCGTCACAGCTGGAGAGTAGGTCCACACATCTGTCCGCTTCACTGCGTTTAATGGAGGAGGAGGAGGAGGAGGAGGAGGAGGAAGAAGAGTTGTCCGATGATGTGATGGTGATACAGGAGGCTTCCGGGCAACTTCGAATCGTCCCATTGTTGCAGCGCGGATGGGTAGACATGGAGGATGAGGAGGAAATGGAGATTGAACTTTCCGGTGGGGCCAGAGGAGTCATGCCAACTAACACTGTGGCAGACATGGCTGAGTTCATGTTGGGGTGCTTTACAACCGACAAGCGTATTGTCAAAATCATGGAGGACAACCAGTACTGGATCTTTGCTATCCTTGACCCCCGGTATAAAAACAACATCTCGTCTTTTATTCCGGTAGAGGGGAGGGCCAATCGCATCAATGCTTGCCACAGGCAATTGGTGCAGAATATGATGGAGATGTTTCCAGCATGTGACAGTGGCGGCAGGGAGGGCAGTTCCTCCAGTAGGCAACCAAGTTCTCACCGGTCCACACAAACGAGGGGCACACTGTCTAAGGTCTGGGACACCTTGATGGCACCCCCTCGCCAAAGTGCCGCCACGGAGGGTCCTAGTGTCACCAGGCGTGAGAAGTATAGGCGCATGTTGCGGGAATACCTTTCCGACCACAGCCCTGTCCTCTCCGACCCCTCTGCGCCCTACACGTATTGGGTGTCGAAGTTGGACCTGTGGCTTGAACTTGCCCTATATGCCTTGGAGGTGCTGTCCTGTCCTGCCGCCAGCGTCCTATCTGAGAGGGTGTTCAGTGCAGCCGGTGGCATCATCACTGACAAGCGCACCCGTCTGTCAGCTGAGAGTGCCGACCGGCTCACTTTGATAAAAATGAACCACCACTGGATAGAGCCTTCATTTTTGTGCCCACCTGTGTAAAGCACCCCAACATGAAACTCCATGTCTGTACTCAACCTCTCCAATTCCTCCGCATCCTCATACTCATCCACCATAAGCGTTGCACAATTCTGCTAATACTAGGCTCCCTCCAACATGATTTCCCCCAACTCTGCTGGTTAGAGGCTCCCTCCACCCTGATTTCCACCAACTCTGCTGGTTAGAGGCTCCCTCCACCCTGCTTTCCCACAACTCTGCTGGTTAGAGGCTCCTTCCACCATGAATTTGCCCAAACTGGGCTGTTTAGAGGCTCCCTCCACCATGAATTGGTCCAAACTGGGCTGGTTAGAGGCTCCCTCCACCATTAATTGGTCCAAACTGGGCTGGTTAGAGGCTCCCTCCACCATGAATTTGCCCAAACTGGGCTGTTTAGAGGCTCCCTCCACCATGAATTTGCCCAAACTGGGCTGTTTAGAGGCTCCCTCCACCATGAATTGGTCCAAACTGGGTTTTTTAGAGGCTCCCTCCACCATGAATTGGTCCAAACTGGGGTGGTTAGAGGCTCCCTCCACCATTAATTGGTCCAAACTGGGCTGGTTAGAGGCTCCCTCCACCATGAATTGGTCCAAACTGGGCTGGTTAGAGGCTCCCTCCACCATGAATTGGTCCAAACTGGGGTGGTTAGAGGCTCCCTCCACCATTAATTGGTCCAAACTGGGCTGGTTAGAGGCTCCCTCCACCATTAATTGGTCCAAACTGGGCTGGTTAGAGGCTCCCTCCACCATGAATTTGCCCAAACTGGGCTGTTTAGAGGCTCCCTCCACCATTAATTGGTCCAAACTGGGCTGGTTAGAGGCTCCCTCCACAATTAATTGGTCCAAACTGGGCTAATTAGAGGTTCCCTCCACCATGAATTGGTCCAAACTGGGTTTTTTAGAGGCTCCCTCCACCATGAATTTGCCCAAACTGGGCTGTTTAGAGGCTCCCTCCACCATGAATTGGTCCAAACTGGGCTGGTTAGAGGCTCCCTCCACCATGAATTTCCCAAAACTTGGCTGTTTAGAGGCTCCCTCCACCATTAATTGGTCCAAACTGGGCTGGTTAGAGGCTCCCTCCACCATGAATTGGTCCAAACTGGGGTTTTTAGAGGCTCCCTCCACCATGAATTGGTCCAAACTTGGCTGTTTAGAGGCTCCCTCCACCATGAATTGGTCCAAACTGGGGTGGTTAGAGGCTCCCTCCACCATTAATTGGTCCAAACTGGGCTGGTTAGAGGCTCCCTCCACCATTAATTGGTCCAAACTGGGCTGGTTAGAGGCTCCCTCCACCATGAATTTGCCCAAACTGGGCTGTTTAGAGGCTCCCTCCACCATGAATTTGCCCAAACTGGGCTGGTTAGAGGCTCCCTCCACCATGAATTGGTCCAAACGGGTTTTTAGAGGCTCCCTTCACCATGAATTGGTCCAAACTTGGCTGTTTAGAGGCTCCCTCCACCATGAATTGGTCCAAACTGGGGTGGTTAGAGGCTCCCTCCACCATTAATTGGTCCAAACTGGGCTAATTAGAGGCTCCCTCCACCATGAATTGGTCCAAACTGGGTTTTTTAGAGGCTCCCTCCACCATGAATTTGCCCAAACTGGGCTGTTTAGAGGCTCCCTCCACCATGAATTGGTCCAAACTGGGCTGGTTAGAGGCTCCCTCCACCATGAATTGGTCCAAACTGGGTTTTTTAGAGGCTCCCTCCACCATGAATTGGTCCAAACTGGGCTGGTTAGAGGCTCCCTCCACCATGAATTTCCTAAAACTTGGCTGTTTAGAGGCTCCCTCCACCATTAATTGGTCCAAACTGGGCTGGTTAGAGGCTCCCTCCACCATGAATTGGTCCAAACTGGGGTTTTTAGAGGCTCCCTCCACCATGAATTGGTCCAAACTTGGCTGTTTAGAGGCTCCCTCCACCATGAATTGGTCCAAACTGGGGTGGTTAGAGGCTCCCTCCACCATTAATTGGTCCAAACTGGGCTGGTTAGAGGCTCCCTCCACCATTAATTGGTCCAAACTGGGCTGGTTAGAGGCTCCCTCCACCATGAATTTGCCCAAACTGGGCTGTTTAGAGGCTCCCTCCACCATGAATTTGCCCAAACTGGGCTGGTTAGAGGCTCCCTCCACCATGAATTGGTCCAAACGGGTTTTTAGAGGCTCCCTTCACCATGAATTGGTCCAAACTTGGCTGTTTAGAGGCTCCCTCCACCATGAATTGGTCCAAACTGGGGTGGTTAGAGGCTCCCTCCACCATTAATTGGTCCAAACTGGGCTGGTTAGAGGCTCCCTCCACCATTAATTGGTCCAAACTGGGCTGGTTAGAGGCTCCCTCCACCATGAATTGGTCCAAACTGGGGTTTTTAGAGGCTCCCTCCACCATGAATTGGTCCAAACTTGGCTGTTTAGAGGCTCCCTCCACCATTAATTGGTCCAAACTGGGCTGGTTAGAGGCTCCCTCCACCATGAATTGGTCCAAACTGGGTTTTTTAGAGGCTCCCTCCACCATGAATTTGCCCAAACTGGGCTGTTTAGAGGCTCCCTCCACCATGAATTGGTCCAAACTGGGTTTTTTAGAGGCTCCCTCCACCATGAATTGGTCCAAACTGGGCTGGTTAGAGGCTCCCTCCACCATGAATTGGTCCAAACTGGGGTGGTTAGAGGCTCCCTCCACCATTAATTGGTCCAAACTGGGCTGGTTAGAGGCTCCCTCCACCATTAATTGGTCCAAACTGGGCTGGTTAGAGGCTCCCTCCACCATGAATTTGCCCAAACTGGGCTGTTTAGAGGCTCCCTCCACCATTAATTGGTCCAAACTGGGCTGGTTAGAGGCTCCCTCCACAATTAATTGGTCCAAACTGGGCTAATTAGAGGCTCCCTCCACCATGAATTGGTCCAAACTGGGTTTTTTAGAGGCTCCCTCCACCATGAATTTGCCCAAACTGGGCTGTTTAGAGGCTCCCTCCACCATGAATTGGTCCAAACTGGGCTGGTTAGAGGCTCCCTCCACCATGAATTTCCCAAAACTTGGCTGTTTAGAGGCTCCCTCCACCATTAATTGGTCCAAACTGGGCTGGTTAGAGGCTCCCTCCACCATGAATTGGTCCAAACTGGGCTGGTTAGAGGCTCCCTCCACCATTAATTGGTCCAAACTGGGCTGGTTAGAGGCTCCCTCCACCATGAATTTGCCCAAACTGGGCTGGTTAGAGGCTCCCTCCACCATGAATTGGTCCAAACTGGGTTTTTTAGAGGCTCCCTCCACCATGAATTTGCCCAAACTGGGCTGGTTAGAGGCTCCCTCCACCATGAATTGGTCCAAACTGGGCTGGTTAGAGGCTCCCTCCACCATGAATTTGCCCAAACTGGGCTGTTTAGAGGCTCCCTCCACCATTAATTGGTCCAAACTGGGCTGGTTAGAGGCTCCCTCCACCATGAATTTGCCCAAACTGGGCTGTTTAGAGGCTCCCTCCACCATGAATTGGTCCAAACTGGGTTTTTTAGAGGCTCCCTCCACCATGAATTGGTCCAAACTGGGCTGGTTAGAGGCTCCCTCCACCATGAATTTCCCAAAACTTGGCTGTTTAGAGGCTCCCTCCACCATGAATTGGTCCAAACTGGGCTGGTTAGAGGCTCCCTCCACCATGAATTTCCCAAAACTTGGCTGTTTAGAGGCTCCCTCCACCATGAATTGGTCCAAACTGGGCTGGTTAGAGGCTCCCTCCACCATTAATTGGTCCAAACTGGGCTGGTTAGAGGCTCCCTCCACCATGAATTGGTCCAAACTGGGTTTTTTAGAGGCTCCCTCCACCATGAATTTGCCCAAACTGGGCTGTTTAGAGGCTCCCTCCACCATGAATTGGTTCAAACTGGGCTGGTTAGAGGCTCCCTCCACCATTAATTGGTCCAAACTGGGCTGGTTAGAGGCTCCCTCCACCATTAATTGGTCCAAACTGGGCTGGTTAGAGGCTCCCTCCACCATGAATTTGCCCAAACTGGGCTGGTTAGAGGCTCCCTCCACCATGAATTGGTCCAAACTGGGTTTTTTAGAGGCTCCCTCCACCATGAATTTGCCCAAACTGGGCTGGTTAGAGGCTCCCTCCACCATGAATTGGTCCAAACTGGGGTTTTTAGAGGCTCCCTCCACCATGAATTTGCCCAAACTGGGGTGTTTAGAGGCTCCCTCCACCATGAATTTGCCCAAACTCTGCTGGTTAGAGGCTCAATCCACCCTGATTTTCAAAACAAATGTTGGTGCCAACCTCAACTTACTACAAGGGCCAAATTCACTGCTGGTGACAAGCTCTCCTCACTGCAAGTGCCAAATACACATGTTTCAAGGTGTTTTCCTACTGTCAGAGAGGTGGTATTGAGTGTGTAAAGTGTGTAGTTGTTAGGCTGTGATGTTGGGGTAATAGAGGGTCTTTGGTGTGTTAGATGCCCCCAGACATGCTTCCCCTGCTGTCCCAGTGTCATTCCAGAGGTGTTGGCATCATTTCCTGGGGTGTCATAGTGGACTTGGTGACCCTCCAGACACGGATTTGGGTTTCCCCCTTAACGAGTATCTGTTCCCCATAGACTATAATGGGGTTCGAAACCCGTTCGAACACACGAACATTGAGCGGCTGTTCGAATCGAATTTCGAACCTCGAACATTTTAGTGTTCGCTCATCTCTATTAAGCAATAAAAAAAGAATTGTACAACTCCTTTAACATTTCAAATTGATACAACCACAAAGTTCTCAGTACTTTGGTTCATTTAGTAGAAATATTCTCCAAGCACACTTTGAAGGCCTGATAACGAGCAAAAGGAGGATGCTGAAAGCAGCGTAGGTTTGTCAACCAATTACAGTTGCATATAAAGAGTTACCTGCCACGATAAGCGACAACATTAATCTTGGCTGTTAGCAGCAGTATTATACAGCCAGCATCCCCCGTGTATGGCTCCTGAAACCCCCCCCCATACAGTCCCTCATTCCAATGATATACATGTATGTCATATTGCATGAAGGGGTTAATTCTATGTCTATAGTTTTCTTGATCTTCTTTATATTATTACAATATAACCTATTAAAGCAAGGCTAAAAACTTGGGCCTTGGGGATCGCATGGGGCCTGCTGATGCCATAATACTGGGTCAGGGGCTCATTGTATCAACACGGCCGATGTGACTTCTGAGGGCCAAACATAGGTCTCAGCAATGATATCACAAGGGATATTTATTTTACATAGTTGCATAGCCCATATTCTGCAATACTTTACAGACATTGTCAGTCATTGCCCCATATAGGGTTCACAACCTAAATTCTTTATCATTATGTCTTTGGATTGTGGAATGAATTTGGAGTACCCAGAAGATACCCAAGCAAACACAGAAGGAACATAGAAAGAGATAAGCATGAAGATCTATCAGTTCAACATATCCTGTGACCCTGTAAATGTTTTCTTGAGTGATTTGAGCTGAATTAAATAGACCAAAAAACTGCCAAATAGATTGTCCTGAAAAATTTGAGTAATGCTGCTACTCAGAGTGTGTATGGCAGCTTGGTGTTGTTGACATTGATCGGTGATCTTGGAGCTCAGTGCTTCAGTGTCAACTATAAGGCAAATTTCTGCCTTTCTGCTCTTGTTCAGCTGAGCTCTACATGCTCGGTCTAAATCAGTTTGTAATATCGAGGTACTTCTGCTATGAAGGTGATTGTGTCCAATCAGTCCATAAAAAGACTGGAGCAGAATATACACCATAGACCACTGGAGAAATGGGTTAGGCGATGGAATCCTATGCAATCTAGGACACAACTAAGAGCATCTCTACCTGAAAATCTATCAGGGGTGTAAATGGGAATCTGGATGCACCCCGTAGTGATTTGGTTGTGAAATGACACATTTGTTTGTGTGGATGAATTGATGGACAGTGCACCTTGCTGGTCTCAATGTTAGCTATGTTCCCATTTTTTCTTAAAGGGGTTGGCCACTTTCAGACCTATATTCACAAACAAATGTACAATAAAAAGATATACAATTTTCCACTATACTTTCTGTATCAATTCCTCATGGTTTTCTAGATTTCGGCTTGCTGTCATTCATTCTGTTACTTCCAGAGGATAAAAGCCTGACCACGGTCATGTGATTTACAGTCCATGGTCATGTGATGAGCACACAGGTGCCACTCGTTACCAGGCAGATGTCTGATTACTGTACGGTGACTGTAATGAGCGGCACCTGTGTGCTCATCACATGACCATGGACCGTAAATCACATGACCATGGACAGAGTTTTATCCTCTAGAAGTAACAGAATGAATGACAGCAAGCAGAGATCTAGAAAACTGTGAGGAATTGATACAGAAAGTATAGTGGAAAATTGTATTGTACATTTGTTTGTCAATACTGGTCTGAAAGTGGCCAACCCCTTGAAATATATATATATATATATATATATATATATATATATATATATATATATATATATATCCTGAATACACTTCAGATTTAGGCTGGGAAAAAAACCAAGGAAATTGGTGCATGTTGGGAGGATTTACCAGTAAATACAACATTTAAAAAAAAATAAATAAATCTGACTGATGGCCATGGATTTAGCTTCTCTTTGGCTTGGTGATCATCCTTTTCACCTGGGCACCACATCTCACCACTCGTTACCCCTGCAGTCTAAAAGGGCACAAGGACAAGGTTTATCTTTAGGAGATAATCCCTTTAAAATGATTATCTAAGAAGGACAATAATTATAAAATATCTTTATCATACTAAATCTCTGTATTTAGCCCCCATTGTTCTATTGTTTATGACACACTTCAGTTTTATTTATTTTTTACTATACTACTGTATATTAAAATATGTAATTTATAATATAGCTTATATAGGAGGCTACACAGAACATTTACCATAAACAGAAGCAATGCATTTTATTGTAGTCCCCGCTGTTTGTAGTAATTAAAAATGTGTTTTCCAATTAAAATTTTGTAAATACTAAAGGGACAAATGTACATTATTATTTTTTTTTAATTCAGAACAATGCATGTACTGTAGTTAAAGTACTATACTTGTGCAAGGAGGAAAACACATAGCAGAATGTTATATAGAATTACATAGAGTAGAAGACATTTGCTGAACGTCATGAGACAGAGCAACTAAAAAATAGTCCAGTGAAATAATGAGCAGAATTTCATTCTCGAGCTATCCGGCAGCTAACTTTGGTCAGTACAGCTACAATCTCTAGTGGTCAATATATGTGTTCATACTTATCTCCTAAAAAAGAAATTGTATGTTGTGCCAATAAATGAACTAGTTGCATTGTGAACATGGTGGAAGTCATTAATATCTGATCAAAATTTTCAAACAACAACTTTATAAAATGACATTGAATTTAAACTTTACATTTTATTTTATATACAGTCACTCCCAGGCTGGTAGAACCCACTAGGTAAAAATAGAGAGTTCAGATGTTTGCTCTAGCGTCATCCTTTAACTTTAAAAAATATTGATGGCAAAAATGTTTGGTAATTATTACATAATATAAGTATAATAGTGGTGATTGTTTTTAATTTTCTAAGTTATATGAACTGTCTATTATAGAATTAAAATTATTTTTTAATTAAAAATTGCGTATTTTTGCCACTTTAAATTCAGTACGTTTTTGATTATTTTAAGTCTTTTAGATAATTTAATTTACAAATAGTAACTATCACATCTAAACACCTGCAATTGTGAAATTAGGAAACTACTGATTTTTAACAATATCAATAAATTGTGGCAGGTGGAATGCATTTACATTATCCAGTCACAACAAATAGAACCTATCTCCCTGTTATCACAGAGGCAATAAACGCTTGCATTGCATTCTTCTTCTAATTTGTCTTTCACTCTGTGCCATAAAGATAACAAAGTGCCTCTGTCTTTAACATCTCTTAGTTTATTCCACGCTTGCTCTTAGCATCTAGGAAAGGATGTTTTTGTCCTAAATTTCCTAGTAAAATGGAAAAAAAAAATCCTAAAACATCAATCAACGTCTGCAGTAATTCGGTAGGTGATAGCAGATTGTATTTATATAGCAATTGTATGTATTTTATGAAGAACTTTGCAAGAGGAATATATAGATTATTAGATTATGTACTTTGTAATGAAAACGCTATTCAAATATTCAAGATAAATAGATTAATTTTCTATAAATTGTATTTATGAACCGTTGTTAACTTGAAGACTTATATGTAGTTTAAATCTAAAGTGTCAAGGTGACTACAATTTCAATATCTCTAACAACTATGCCATGGGCAACTAAGTTCTGGGGATAATATCACTCCTTAAGGAGAGATCACCTTTGTAAGCGTATGGAGACTTACAAAGCCATTTTCGCTCCACTGGGGGATTATGGGAAATATGCAAATCTGTTTTCCAGGATGAAATTAGGAAAACAATGGCTCTTCGTGCCGCCCTCTAGGGACAGTCCCCTTAAACATCATGCATGACTTTTTCAACAAGTCTAATGCTATAATGCGAGGTTTAGCCAAACCAGTAAATAGAATATCCTTTGGTTTTGTCTAAAGTGAACTGAAGTCAATGAGTTGCAATCCCACACAACCTTTTGACATGTATGGCATTGTTTTTGGGAAAGAGCAGGTGAGTTTTTTTTTATAATCCAAGGCAATCCCTTAAACACATTACAGAAAAACAATAAGTTTCTTTAGCAAATATGATTGTGGATACAGAAAAGTCTTTTGTCTTGATATAGCCATAGACATATTTTATAGTCAGTAGCGATGATTGTTATCCAGACAATATCTAGTAGTGATAATTGTTACAAATATGACAAATTATTTTTATTAAACTCATATTTCTGGTACGTCTCAAAAAGTAAAGACAAAGAATAGCTGGCATTATCCTCCAATATAAATTCTTCTTTCAAAAAGGAAAGTAGTAGGATCTCCTTGCCCACTTCTGGTGGTGCTCAGCCAAATTCACAGTTTCCAATAGTCCAAAAAAAAGGAAATGATAGGTGGTCCTCACCATCCATTAAAGGATCCTTTATTATGCAATATAGGAAATGCTTATTATACAAATGAGCAAACATTTGAATACGTCTATGTGTCTTTGGACCATTTTTACCACTCTGCATATTTTCAGGGTCATGGTATAGTTCCTGGTTTGAAGGTGTCAGTGCTTTTCCAGGCAGCCCTTCCCAGCATCCACCCATTGCATCTCCTAGCAGTTTGTCATCTAAACATATATGCATATGTAAGTGTATGCAAGTGGTGACCACAGACTATTCTCTGTTCTCATTCTTTTTGGCTGCTATTTTGGTCATCTTTGCATTTTATCATTGCTCTCACTCCCAGAGGATGCATGAGGCAGTGTCTATAACCCACATAGGTTGTTCAGGTAGTGCAGCTCATTTAGGATGGCCTATCAATGCAAGCTGTGGCAAGAAGGGTAACTTTGTCTGTCACAACATCCTTGTGTCTGGTCAAACTGTCATAAATAGACTCCATGATGGTGATATGAGGGCCCAACATCCACAAGTGGGTGTTCTGCTGCTTACAGCCCAACACTGTGCAGGGCGATTAGCATTTGCCAGAAAACACCAAGATTGGCAGATTCTTGACAGATGAGAGCAGTTGTACAATGAGCACATGTGACAGATGTAAAAGGTAGGGGGTCTGGTGGAGACTGGCCACAGGGGTTACATTTGGCTTTGGGGATCTCACAGAAAGCAATTGCTATGATCAAAGTTAACTCTTAGCATTATCTTCAGGTCTCTGTGTATGTTTCAGAGCCATCTTTAAAGAGTCTGCATCCAACGTACTATTACAGAAGATGTTTGAAGTGGGTAAAAGTGTTTTTTTTTTTTTTTTTTTAAAAAAAACCCACTAATGTAAAAGGTGTTTATCTGCCTCTCCCTTCTGAGGCTGCATGTAGACATTCTGTAATTGCTGCTGTGACACTCTAGATGTGAGAAAAAGGTACCAGCTTCTCACCTATACATGAATAGCACTATCCCCTAACTTTTCCTGGCTGATCTGGCAGTCAATAAAGTTTATGCAGATTCTTCAGTAATGACAAATGTTTATGTTGGCCATTGCTCACAGATAAAGCCAAATGTACGTATGACTGTACATTATCAGGGCCAGCAAGAAAGTTGTCCACACATTTCTTCAAAAGAGTAGTCAATTTCTATATGATCTCAATTACAAAAGTACTTTTTTTTTTCTATCTGTAAAAAAAAAGGCTCAGAAAGCACATTTAGGAAATAATAATCGGGGACACTGGAGTACTGGGGATAGGTGAGTATGTCTTTTTTTATTATGTTTCAACTTCCCCGATCTACTGCCTAAGTACTTGTAGACAACCCTTTAAGGATAAGATGACATGGTGAAAAATGAACAGGTATTCAGTTGTGGCGTTCCACTGATGATTAGTCTCAGATGAATGGGGCCCATTAAGCAGGGAGTCTCTAATCAGCAGGGAATCTTGAGTCAGCTGCAGCATCCAAGGCGAGATCCAGCAGGACACTTATTTTTTCAGCGTCATGGTGTGATCTCTGCCTCCTATTGAAATTAATGTTAGGCACAATCTGTGGTAGACACTGGGGCTGAATCCTCCCCAAATCCATGGCAAACTATTCCCAGTGAACTTACCCTAATTGTAGATTCTATGACCAGCATTATGCTTATATGGGGTGCCTAGTTATTCTTCACTAATCTGAATTAAAGAATCTAAATATAGTTACTAGAGATGAGCGAACAGTGTTCTATCGAACACATGTTCGATCGGATATCAGGGTGTTCGCCATGTTCGAATCGAATCGAACACCACGTGGTAAAGTGCGCCAAAATTCGATTCCCCTCCCACCTTCCCTGGCGCCTTTTTTGCACCAATAACAGCGCAGGGGAGGTGGGACAGGAACTACGACACTGGGGGCATTGAAAAAAATTGGAAAAAGTCATTGGCTGCCGAAATCAGGTGACCTCCATTTTAGACGAATAGTGGATTTCAAATCCGGGTCATATGAGAATGTGAACTTTGTGACTATGAGACAGGGATAGCTGTACAGGCAGGGATAGCTAGGGATAACCTTTATTTAGGGGGGAATGTTATTAAAAATAACTTTTTGGGGCTCTATCGGGTGTGTAATTGTGATTTTTGTGAGATAAACTTTTTCCCATAGGGATGCATTGGCCAGCGCTGATTGGCCGAATTCCGTACTCTGGCCAATCAGTGCTGGCCAATGCATTCTATTAGCTTGATGAAGCAGAGTGTGCACAAGGGTTCAAGCGCACCCTCGGCTCTGATGTAGCAGAGCCGAGGCTGCACAAGGGTTCAAGCGCACCCTCGGCTCTGATGTAGGAGAGCCGAGGGTGCACTTGAACCCTTGTGCACCCTCAGCTCTGCTACATCAGAGCCGAGGGTGCGCTTGAACCCTTGTGCACACTCTGCTTCATCAAGCTAATAGAATGCATTGGCCAGCGCTGATTGGCCAATGTATTCTATTAGCCTGATGAAGTAGAGCTGAATGTGTGTGCTAAGCACACACATTCAGCTCTACTTCATCGGGCTAATAGAATGCATTGGCCAGCGCTGATTGGCCAGAGTACGGAACTCGACCAATCAGCGCTGGCTCTGCTGGAGGAGGCGGAGTCTAAGATCGCTCCACACCAGTCTCCATTCAGGTCCGACCTTAGACTCCGCCTCCTCCGGCAGAGCCAGCGCTGATTGGCCGAAGGCTGGCCAATGCATTCCTATGCGAATGCAGAGACTTAGCAGTGCTGAGTCAGTTTTGCTCAACTACACATCTGATGCACACTCGGCACTGCTACATCAGATGTAGCAATCTGATGTAGCAGAGCCGAGGGTGCACTAGAACCCCTGTGCAAACTCAGTTCACGCTAATAGAATGCATTGGCCAGCGCTGATTGGCCAATGCATTCTATTAGCCCGATGAAGTAGAGCTGAATGTGTGTGCTAAGCACACACATTCAGCACTGCTTCATCACGCCAATACAATGCATTAGCCAGTGCTGATTGGCCAGAGTACGGAATTCGGCCAATCAGCGCTGGCTCTGCTGGAGGAGGCGGAGTCTAAGATCGCTCCACACCAGTCTCCATTCAGGTCCGACCTTAGACTCCGCCTCCTCCAGCAGAGCCAGCGCTGATTGGTCGAGTTCCGTACTCTGGCCAATCAGCGCTGGCCAATGCATTCTATTAGCCCGATGAAGTAGAGCTGAATGTGTGTGCTTAGCACACACATTCAGCTCTACTTCATCGGGCTAATAGAATGCATTGGCCAGCGCTGATTGGCCGAATTCCGTACTCTGGCCAATCAGCACTGGCTAATGCATTGTATTGGCTTGATGAAGCAGTGCTGAATGTGTGTGCTTAGCACACACATTCAGCTCTACTTCATCGGGCTAATAGAATGCATTGGCCAATCAGCGCTGGCCAATGCATTCTATTAGCGTGAACTGAGTTTGCACAGGGGTTCTAGTGCACCCTCGGCTCTGCTACATCAGATTGCTACATCTGATGTAGCAGTGCCGAGTGTGCATCAGATGTGTAGTTGAGCAAAACTGACTCAGCACTGCTAAGTCTGCATTCGCATAGGAATGCATTGGCCAGCCTTCGGCCAATCAGCGCTGGCTCTGCCGGAGGAGGCGGAGTCTAAGGTCGGACCTGAATGGAGACTGGTGTGGAGCTATCTTAGACTCCGCCTCCTCCAGCAGAGCCAGCGCTGATTGGTCGAGTTCCGTACTCTGGCCAATCAGCACTGGCCAATGCATTTCTATGGGGAAAAGTTAGCTTGCGAAAATCGCAAACTGACAGGGATTTCCATGAAATAAAGTGACTTTTATGCCCCCAGACATGCTTCCCCTGCTGTCCCAGTGTCATTCCAGGGTGTTGGTATCATTTCCTGGGGTGTCATAGTGGACTTGGTGACCCTCCAGACACGAATTTGGGTTTCCCCCTTAACGAGTTTATGTTCCCCATAGACTATAATGGGGTTCGAAACCCATTCGAACACTCGAACAGTGAGCGGCTGTTCGAATCGAATTTCGAACCTCGAACATTTTAGTGTTCGCTCATCTCTAATAGTTACAATACCTACCATAAATCCACATTTGCAACACAAAAATATTATAGCCATTTTTTTGTTTAGTAAAAGTTTCCAAACATGTTTTTTCAAATTTCAGTGAGAATTAAAATAAATCTTGTTTCATTTGAACTGGCACAATAAAATAATTCTCTGTGTAAAAGATGTGATCCAAACTCTTATTAGCAACTTGTATGTGCAGTAGCTGTGTCATATTCCTTACAAAGTAACACTGTGTAAACTTTTAGCCGTCACTGGGAAATGAAGCATTCATCCAAATGTTAAGTCTGTAAGAATACAGCCAGAGTCTATAAATAACTTTTACCCTGGGCAATTGCTCCATCTGAAATATGCTACATGCATTTCTGCTCTTGACAAAAAGATCTAATAGTAAATGGGAAAATAGAAAAGTGAACTGTTCAAGTTTTTTACAGACTTTACTGACAAATTGTGAGGCATAAATATACATTTTATGTGAGTTCTGTATGTTTATATTAATCTTAGAGTTCAAAACATGATACTCAATTTTGATCAGGCCAGTCGACACAAGAATGATCAATTTTTAAAAAATTAATCATACACCCTACAAATATATATTACTGAAACTAGACATTTTTAGAAAATCTAGTATCCTATTCTTGGTATACCATACAACATTTAACTTTTCTCAAAATTGAACAAACAAAAACATAAACAGTAAATTTTGTAAGCAAAGTTACCATTCAGGAGTATTTAAAAAAACAAAAAAAAAGTAATGATAATAAAATTTAATGCTGTGCAAGTACATGAAAATTAAATAATTATAGGCTGAAAAAAAAAAAACTAGAGACAAAATTGGCAAAATTTTCACATTTTAAAAGTCTATTCAGGCACCGTAAAAGTTATATTACACTACCCCCCAGTTTTAAAATAATACCTTAAAACAGAATGTTATCTACTTATAACTTATGTTATCTGCATTGTGCACTGTGGGCAGGCATTCAGGGTGCGCTGCCTTCTTCATCCCCGCCTCTTCTTCCTCCGATGTCCTCCAGTCCCGTCCTCTGGCACTCGGAAACTGACACTGATAAAAAAAAATGGCCTGGGTGCCTGCGCAGTAGCCGTAGTAGAATCCGCGTGCTACTGCGCATGTGCCCAGGCAATTTTTGTATATCAGTGTCAGTTCGCGAGCGCCGGAGGAGGACGGGACCAGAGGACATCGGAGGAAGAAGAGGCGGGGATGAAGAAGACGGCGCACCCTGAATGCCCGCCCAGCGTGCACAATGCGTAAGTAGATAACAGTCTTTTTTAGGGTTTTTATTTTAAAACCGGGGGGGGGGGGGTGTTTAATATAACTTTTACGGTGCCGGAATAGCCTTTTTAAAGGCTATTCATTCATATGTGGGGCTCTATCAGCATGATTTTGCTGATAGAGCCCCTTTAATTCCTCCATAAACTGTGCAGAATTAAAAAATTAACACTTTTACAACATTTTTTTTTAAACATTTTTACTTTTCCAACGTCTGCCTAAAACATAATTTGGCTTACAAATTATTTGCTGTAGGTGAGAGGTGGTGGAGTGGCAGGTAAACTGGTCTTAACCAATATATTACTATTTTTTTTTTTTTATTATTCACTTTATTTACTATGTTGAAAATATTGGATAAAGAGTGACAATAACCCTTTTCCTTTGCTGGTATATTACAATATATTAGCATTGTAAGCATTGTAATACATTGCATTAGTGATCAAACACCCTAGGTTCAAGAACTCTGAAGAGGTCTAAGGCTGAGTTCACCAGTTTTTTGGTCAGTAATTTGGTCAGCAATCCGCCTCAAAATCAGCCTCCAAAAAAAGCCTCCCAATAGAACTCTATTTTAAAATTAAATACCTTCTTCCCTAGAATATATATAAAAGTACTTAAATAAAGTGATACACATACACTTTAGATATCCCTGTGTCTGTAAACACTCAGTTTCAAATTTATAAAAATATTTTTCTCATATGATGAACACGGTAGCAGGAAAACAAATCAAAAGAGCTGAACTGAAGAGACGTTGCCTATGTAGGAACATAGGTTATTCTAAAATCCTCTATGTACTGCATAATATTGATAGTGCTTTTCCAGATATGTAAGCACTACTGCAATACCATACCATCAGAGGTTCAGTCTTTTGAACTGTGAGCTAATAAAATACTGGATGTTCCCTTGTCTCTTTATTTCATAGGACACATTTGTGGTTTCTAGAAAAAAATTTCTTATGTTGATTCTTCTCAACTCAGATTTCCATATTTTCTCACTCTATTTTGAATGAACTTTGGCCCAGAGAAGACACTATTTCTGGATTGTGTTGATACATGGATTCTTCTTTGCATAATACAGCTTTAAGGGGCATACACACGGAGTAACGCCGGGCGTGTATCACAGCCGTACATGCCAGCGTTACAGCAGACTGCCGAACACTTCCCATTCACTTCAATGGGAGCGCTCGTAACAGCGGCGTTTACGAGCGCTCCCATTGAAGTGAATGGGAAGTGTTCGGCAGACTGCCGTACACGCCGGCGTGTGCGGAAGTGATACACGCCCGGCGTTACTCCGTGTGAATGCCCCCTTAACATGTATTTGTGGATTGTGGATTGTTCACAGACAATGTTTTCTAGAAGTATTCCTCAGCCCAGTGATTAACATTATTTATTCATGCCTATTTTGAATGCAGTGCCACTTGAGGGCCTGAAGATCACAAGAATCCAATACTGACCATGGCCATGTCTCTTTGTATCTTATTGAATCTTTTGTCTATATCACATACTGTAGATGGAAAGTGTTTGCAATGTTATGCTAAGAAACATTTTTTGGAAACTGTTACACAAGTAGTAAACATGTTTTTTCACAGACTGTTAGGGTCAGTGCACATAAATTTTTCACGCTGATTTTGACATTGAACCAGCCTCCAAAATTAGCCTCCAGCGGATTCAGCGTCAAAATCAGTGCCAAAAATCTGTGTGCACTGACCCTAATACTTCTGACCATCTTTTTAATTATGTGAAATCAATTGACCCTCCTATGTTTCATTAGACCACTAACTTTTCCAAGTCAGCTTTACTTAACACTGTCTGAGTTTTTGAAATGTGCTGATGCCATCAATTGGTAAATTATTATTTTTTTTTAATTAAAACTTTAAACTCTGATATTTGTGCTTTGTTCAATTGTTAATGCAATGTCGCTATCATTGCATTCTTGTTTTATTTACTTTTATATAGCATCCTGACTTTTTGAAAATTGGGATTTCAAAAGAACAAATGAAGTGTTAAAAATTATAGGTCACTATAGTACTGTTATGGTCTAGCCCCATATCTTTTCAAGTTTATCAGGGCAACCCTTGTCTCAGCCAATATAAAATCTAATGTAACAGTACTGGTTTACCTGCTAGGGATCATTTATTCTTTCAAAAATACACAATCATGGTCTGTCCCTATATATATATATATATATATATATATATATATATATATATATATATATATATATATATATATTTATTTATTTTTTTATTTATTTTTTTTGGAAGATAAAGTGGCATTGTCATCAAGGAGGACCATATAAAGTTGTGTCAGTTTATTGTTAATTGCAGGAGTGAAAGATAAATGGGAGGATATGACATAATTCAATGTATGAAAGGACAACTCCTGAGTAGAGATGAGTGTTTCAGTCAGCAGGATATATATATATATATATATATATATATATATATATATATATATATATATATATATATATATATAAATAAACTAATATCCTGCAGAGCCCACTGTACTCTGAACCGCTAGTTAGTGTCACTGCCAGCTAAACAAAACTAACCAGGTGTACTCTGTTAAAATCACGGAGACCTGTGCAGCTTCAGAGAATCCGCTACAATAAACAAACTGTCTAGCCAGAATTCCTGGACTAGACAGAGACGACCTAAATCCTGTGTGCTTCAGTTCCACCCAACCCACAAGGCAGCTTACTGCCAATAAAACTTTCAGTGTGAACCCTGACTTAGGGGAGCTCTAGTTAAGGCCAACTGAGATAATACACAACACAACACTCAAGGCAGCATGCTGCCCACCTAACTTAACTGTCATTGTTTACGTGTGTGTGATGTGGTGAGACCTCCAAAAATTACTTTTCTGGCCCTTCACGTGAGCCCTTCCAAATTAAGTTAGAGGCTCTTAAGCTGAGCCATACAAAAATGTACTATTCAGGCCCTTGGAGTGAGCCCTTCCACACTTAGCTTCAGGCCCTTGGGGTGAGATGAGCAGAGTATTAGGGCCTTGGACAAGCAGTGTTTTTGGCCCTTGGATGAGTTGAGCCTTGTAACAGCAGTGTTTTTGGTCCTTGAGGTGAATTGAGCCTTGAACCAGCAGTGTTGTTGTCCCTTGGGGTAAGTTGAGCCTTTAAACAGCAGTGTTTTTGGCCCTTTGGGTGAGTTGAGCCTTTAACCAGCAGAGTTTTAGTTTTTGACCCGTGGGATGAGCCCTAAAAATTATTTGTAAGGCCCTTGGGGTGAGCCTTAATTGGCTTATTTTAATTAGTTTTTAACCATGATAGTGGTGGTGTTGGAGGAGGAGGACGAAGAACTTGTGAGCTGGCACAGTACATGGAACTGTGTCTCGTCATTAGCACTGAAGACGGGACATGCTGGTTGCGGGTCCACAGCCACTACATCGCCAGGAGAGACAGACTGTTGTGTTACTACATGCCTGGAGGTAGTGTCTGACTGGTTGGTGCAAATGCCGCTGGAAGCAATATCCGCTATCCACTGTAACATCGATTCCTGGTACTCGGGCCTCGTCAGTGGGGTACCCTGCACTCAGCTTGACACTGTGGATGAGGGCACGGCTGGCTGCCCCTCTCTAGTAGCCATTGGAACCGCAGTAGCTCGACTGCGACCTGGATCCACAGCTGGATTTCCATGTCCCCGTCCTCGTCTTCATCCCTGTCCCTTTGTGCTACTCTAACGCATTTTCAGATGTGTTCAGGTGATGACAGTATTAAGCTTTCTTCTCACCTCTATGGGACAGTTAGAATGTATACCACTTGTAATGAATTTGAGCCCTAAAAAAGGCTTTTGTGAAATTGTGGCAGGATGAGCATATATACAGTTGAGTATATACACTCTTCCTGCTGTGTAGCTCTGAAAAGAGCTGTTTGTTTTCAGTTTTCCTGCCTAGCAGAAGCTAATCACTATCTGACCTGAGGGTGTAACAGTAAGTCTCTCCCTATCTCACTAAACTGCATCTGACACAAATATGGCTGACACTATTCTTATAAATCCGAGGTCACCTGATTTAGCCAGCCAATGACTTTTTCCTATTTTTTTTTCGATGCCTACATTTTCCTGCTTCTTGTCCCACCTTCCTTGCACAGTTGTTGGTGCAAAAAAAAGCTCCCTTTTTACTGCTTTTACCACATGGTATTCAATCAAAATTGAATGTCAAATACTTTAATATTCGATCGAATACCTACTCGATCGAACGGTATTCGCTCAGCTCTTCTCCTAAATAAAATAAATAAATTTTTCATGTACTAGTAGTGGGAAGGATGTGGCCTTTATGGAGAGGAGATGTGTGTATAATACAGAAACAAGACCCTTAGGACTTTCTGATTTCAGAATACCTATCAAGGGGTATCTAGTAAAATCTGTATGGCCTTGGACCATGTAGATAATCAGGAATTAAACTTAGTGACTGGTACTAGACCATGCTAAGACAACACAGGGGTCAGAGACTAGATTCTAGGCAGTATACAAAGTGGGGGTACTTTGTCCAATGTAAGCCGATGGCTGGTCAGGTGATGGAGGGGGTGTACATCTCACCCAGACTACTCAGGTGGGTGAGATGAGAAAACCCCAGCTTTCGTCTGCTGAGCATTTTGGTAAATGCTCAGTACTGGGCTGGATTTTTCGGAATGACAGGTAGGTTGGTAATGGGGCCTGTCATTCCACCCCCCTCCAGTCTGCACTTTGGGGATGATCCGGTAGTGACTCAGCTGCAGAGAGTCTCCTCATCAAGGAGGCTTACGAAGCCAGCTCCAGCAGCAGACCTTTGGCAGAACTTGGCTGGAGAGCAAACAGAGAGGTCATATTTTTGGAGCTGTGTCCTGAATGATTCTACTGGCTTTTGGATTTCTGTTATCCTAGGTGAAGTAATCTATTCTATGTTTAGTTAGAGCCTAGCCGGCTCTAACATTGTTGCTGCACTATATTTTTGAGTGAAAATAAACTCTACCTTTGTTTTGGACTAAAGAAACTGGACTTGTGTGTCTATGCCACCCCACCTAGCAACCCCAGACCCTGACACCAATTAACATAGATGCTAGAGTACCCAAAACTAGAATTTGGGGTCGCACTCAAAATCTTGGAGAAAGTCATGAGGATGGACTTTAGTCATGTCTAGTAAAGCAATGTCTCATATGTTGTGATTTTATTACTACTAATAACATGGAAGGGGTTAAAATAAAATATCTTCATTTAATAAACCTGATTAAATGTAAAATGACTGAGAATAATGGCTGAGAAAAACTGTTACTTTAACTCAACAAATCATTCCCCTTTTATTTTATCTGTGTTTTGTGTCTTCCAGTTCTTACAATAGTGTATTTTATAAAATACAATGGTATGGTGAATGCTTTGATTTGTAACATAACATTAGTCAGGACATTATCTGAACCTTGGAATGATTACTCCAAAATTGGACTAGATACAAAATAGCAACAAAGAAAATGATTCTTTCTAATACAACTACTACTGATATATGAAATGAAGCAGCTGAGGAAATAGCAATAGCTAGAAAGCCAGAAATACAGTAGACTGTCTCATTTTAACAGTGTACAGTAAATTTTTACTCTGTCTCTGTAACCTAATAAAATAATCTGAGGAATGTGTATTGTTTTACATTGCCATCATTTATAACACACAATGGGATCTTTATTTTATTTAATAGAGTGAGAAAATTATGCTTTCAATATTTTTTCTTTCTTTGTGTAGCTATAGAATTGTCTAAAAATATTAACCAGCATATATAACATAATGATTATAGGTGCATAAATCTGGTACAATGCTGGAGTGATGTTTATCCTACGATAACAATAAATACATGATAATTACACGTATAGCCATAATAAAATAGAACATATGTATTTAATTCTATTGTCTTAAAGCACCAGAGACCACTCAATTCAAGAAGAAAGTAACACAACAAAAACTTAAAATGCTATGCCCATAGGGCTGCAGAAAGAACATGGATATGAAAGTCCAACATTATCAGCTATAAAAAAAAAAAAAAAACATGGGAAGCGATGGCATGATAAACTTGATTTGCTACTTATTTGAAGGTAATGTATCTCCATTTTTTATGTATTAAAATCAGACGATTATGAGGCTGCCATTGTGCCTTAGCCTCTCTGCTCTGTTAACAACAAACTAGTGATATGCTTTACAGCAGTCTTGATGTCTATGGAAAGTTTTCTTGACATGCTCCGTACAGAAGCAAAGTATATAATCTGTGACATTATCTATTGTAAGTACTGGATCGATGATGGGTATTTGGTGTTATCTAGAGATGTCATCTTGTATTGTATCATCTTCTGTAATGTAAATGTTTAAGCTTAATGGCCAAAGTCAAAATTGAAAGGGGTTTTCTTAAATATATATTTAGCATAATAGATTGGTAAAAAAAATGGGTCCTTTTTTGGTGCCACACACGTTTAACTGCAGGTATTGTAGAATCATGTAAAGAATGGCATTTTTATTTCAAATAGATTACCTGCTAAGTATGCAACACCATACTTATAGTATATGTTAATAATGGGTCCATCAGAAGAGGTAGTGAATTGATTTGGCAGAAAATGAGTTCTCTACATGTTTCCCCAAAATTTTGGATTCTGGAGAAAGCTAAAATTTTTAGATTGATTTCAGACGCATCATTCAAATCGACAGTCACCATTTTTGACATCAGAATAAGACAGAGAAGGAGGAATGCATGATCGCAGTTAAGGTGGGATTGTCCATAAAGCTTTTGCAAGTAGTCCTTTTCAGGGAGTTAAAGCCACTATACTCTTTGCAGGGAGTCAAACCAACTATAACGTGGCTCAAGCATGAAACATGCAACTTGATACAATAGGCATGTAAGATAAGATAATCTTTTAATAGTCCCACCATGGGGAAATTTCGGTGTGTTAAAACAGCATGATAGTACAGATACAGGATAATAACATTTATATATTACAGAAGGAGACACACATAATCTCAGAATAGCAGATAGGAGAAAAAACTAGGAGTTATAGCAGCTAAAGAAAATGAAGACTTCAGGATCATTTAGTTCTCTGTGCAGACTGCTCTTTACTGAGCCTGATGTAGATTATGTAGCCTGACCACGGTTGGGAGGAAGGACCTCCGATAGCGCTCCTTCTCACACTTGGGGTGAAAACTCGGTCACTGACAGTGCTGCCAAGTGCCGTTATGTACGTAGGTTTTATAATTTTATTGGCTAACCAGAGACATTTGGAAGCTTTGAAAGCACAGAGTTTAATTCAAATTAAAAATAAATGACTGAGAAGACAGCACAACACTGGCAAGATACTACCCAAAAGCACTTAGTTCATGAAATGATATGTTATTAAGATAAGATAGATATGATGTCAGCATGAGGCTAAATATAATTTTTATTCTAAATATGTTAAAATTACAAAAAACAATAGAAACCATGAGGACCAATCTTTTATCAATGAAAATATCCACAAAAATAACTAATCACAAAAGAAGAAATAAAAATATACACCCAGCCTGACCATTGTGGAATATAAATCCTGTGATCCACCGCAAAATGAAGCAGTCTTATCTCAGATTTAATTATTTCAGGTAGAAGGATTGAATGGGGTGGGATACTTCATCACATTAGTGGGAGTTAGTGGTCCCAGAACTGAGTCTTTTCATCTATCTGTCCCTCTACCTCCCTTTGATAAGGTCTCAAGGGCACAACATCCACACCCGAATAGACCCCTTTGTGTCTCCTCCAGGGGTTTTCATCGGCTCTATTACATGGTCTGATTGAACTGACTACCATAGTAGCAACATCTAACAGTCTCTGCCAATAGACAGTGGTAGGTGGACCTTACAATGTTGTCATATAGAACTATATAAGCTTGTTCACTCATAACCCGGACTTTATTTGCTGTAATGGTGGAAATGAACACACATCTACCTCAATGCATCACATAGTTATCATATTAGCTAGACTATGGAATTGAAAACTGAACAATAGTTATAGGAGTATTCAGAGACAATCAAGCAATATACATAGGCAGACTAACTGAATAAGCAAACATATATGGACATATAGGACAGGTTTAGGCGGTGAGTCTTCAGAGCAGTCCCTTCTATTGCCAGGTAATGATACTGTATATATATGTGTGTGTGTATATACAGTCCTATGAAAAAGTTTGGGCACCCCTATTAATCTTAATCATTTTTAGTTCTAAATATTTTGGTGTTTATAACAGCCATTTCAGTTTGATATATCTAATAACTGATGGACACAGTAATATTTCAGGATTGAAATGAGGTTTATTGTACTAACAGAAAATGCGCAATATGCATTAAACCAAAATTTGACCGGTGCAAAAATATGGGCACCTCAACAGAAAAGTGACATTAATATTTAGTAGATCCTCCTTTTGCAAAGATAACAGCCTCTAGTCGCTTCCTGTAGCTTTTAATCAGTTCCTGGATCCTGGATGAAGGTATTTTGGACCATTTCTTTCTACAAAACAATTCAAGTTCAGTTAAGTTTGATGGTCGCCGAACATGGACAGCCCGCTCTCAAATGATCTGAAAACAAAGATTGTTCAACATAGTTGTTCAGGGGAAGGATACAAAACGTTGTCTCAGAGATTTAACCTGTCAGTTTCCACTGTGAGGAACATAGTAAGGAAATGGAAGAGCACAGGGACAGTTCTTGTTAAGCCCAGAAGTGGCAGGCCAAGAAAAATATCAGAAAGGCAGAGAAGAAGAATGGTGAGAACAGTCAAGGACAATCCACAGACCACCTCCAAAGAGCTGCAGCATCATCTTGCTGCAGATGGTGTCACTGTGCATCGGTCAACTATACAGCACACTTTGCACAAATAGAAGCTGTATGGGAGAGTGATGAGAAAGAAGCCGTTTCTGCACGTACGCCACAAATAGAGTTGCCTGAGGTATGAAAAAGCACATTTGGACAAGCCAGCTTCATTTTGGAAACAAAAATTGAGTTGTTTGGTTATAAAAAAAAGGCGTTATGCATGGCGTCCAAAAAGAAACAGCATTCCAAGAAAAACACATGCTACCCACTGTAAAATTTGGTGGAGGTTCCATCATGCTTTGGGGCTGTGTGGCCAATGCCGGCATCGGGAATCTTGTTAAAGTTGAGAGTCGCATGGATTCCACTCAGTATCAGCAGATTCTTGAGAATAATGTTCAAGAATCAGTGACGAAGTTGAAGTTACGCCGGGGATGGATATTTCAGCAAGACAATGATCCAAAACACCGCTCCAAATCCTCAGGCATTCATGCAGAGGAACAATTACAATGTTCTGGAATGGCCATCCCAGTCCCCAGACCTGAATATCATTGAACATCTGTGGGATGATTTGAAGCGGGCTGTCCATGCTCGGCGACCATCTAACTTAACTGAACTTGAATTGTTTGTCCAAAATACCTTTATCCAGGATCCAGGAACTGATTAAAAGCTACAGGAAGCGACTAGAGGCTGTTATCTTTGCAAAAGGAGGATCTACTAAATATTAATGTCACTTTTCTGTTGAGGTGCCCATACTTTTGCACCGGTCAAATTTTGGTTTAATGCATATTGCACATTTTCTGTTAGTACAATAAACCTCATTTCAATCCTGAAATATTACTGTGTCCATCAGTTATTAGATATATCAAACTGAAATGGCTGTTATAAACACCAAAATATTTAGAACTAAAAATGATTAAGATTAATAGGGGTGCCCAAACTTTTTCATAGGACTGTATATATATATATATATATATATATATATATATATATATATATATATATCTTGTAATATTGTAATAGAACAATTTTATCTCTTCTCTATTCACATAATGCTTTCATTCTAGCATTGTAAATTTGAACAGAATATTTTAATCCTTTCTCTGTATGCATTGCACATAAGTAATTCTAGATATACGTTACACACACTAATAAGGTGGTAGTGGTGGTCATGGTACTAGTAGTAGTACATCCTTTGCTAATGTAAAAAGTGGAATCTCACATATTTTGGCCTTTTTTTTTTTGGTGCATTCACCCAATAAAGTCTAGCCTACTTTAATCCTTAAAATCACATTTAAGAATAGGAATTTCATGGTTTTTTTTTTCCACTCTGTTCTGATCTGGTGTCTGATCCCTACACAGTGTGAAGGAGTCAAAGCAATGTTGTAAATCTGAACAAAATATTTTCAGCGTTTATCTGTGCACTGAATATACTTATGTAATCCTAGATATACATCACACACAATAGTAGTGGTGGCAGCGCCGCACCTCCCATGAGGCGACCTGAAGCAAGCGCTTCAGGCGGCGCTATGTCAGGGCCTCAGGGAGGGCGGCATTTTTGCTTCCCTAAGCCAGTCCAGGACAAGCTGTCTTGGACTGGCTTAGCACCGAGCGGTGGTTTGGGGAGGCCACTGGAGCAGCGCTGCTCCAGCAGCCTCCCCTCACGCTCAGGCAGAGAGCAGGCAGCCTCCGGGCCTGTTCTCTGCCGGCGAATGGTGCTAAGCCCCGCCACCTCCGCTCGGCCACGCCCACTCCTCCCGGAACGGGGGGGGGGCTTTTTGTAGTTCGCCTCGGGTGGCAAAAGGGGAAGGTTCACCCCTGAGTGGTGGTTGTGGTACTATTAGTAGAGCATCCTTCACTAATGTAAGAAAAGAAACTCTTTTTGGTGTCCTTTTTGCTTTATTCATCAAATACATTCTAGCATGCTGTAATCATTAAAAAAAAAAAATAGCAATAGGAATCAGGAACTTTATGTGGTTTTTCCACTCTGGTCTGCTGTCTGATCCATACACAGCGTGAAGGAGGTGAAGCACTGTTGTAAATCTAGACAAAGTATTGAATGCGCAGAGGAACTGTGTGCGCATATGTCATTCTAGTAGTGGTGGTGGTAATGGTGGTTGTACTACTAGTAGTACATCCTTCACTAATGTAAGAAAAAATTCTACATTATTTCAGTGTTTTTCTGGTTAAAAATTAAGCGTTGTGTGCATGAAAAAAATTGTGGAATAAACAGGGCAGGCAACAGACAAAAAGACGGGGAGGATTAAACCAGGGGCGTAACTACCGCAGTAATAGCGATAGCAGCTGCCACAGGGCCCGGGACATTAGGGGCCCGGCAACAGCAGCTACGGCTGCATTTTTTTCTTTTCTTAATAGGCCGTTACTGTAATGGACTGTACTCATGAAGTGAAAGGAGGTGTATGGTTCTGTCCTGTAACACTGAGTCCAGTGAGACAATATTGTACTTGTTTTGTTCATGGGACTGGAAGTAAGCCACAGGTATAGTTAAGTTATCAGTTCTGTTTAGTTAGTTGCTCAGACAAGCAGGTTTTTATTTTGTTTTTGCCTAAAGTTAATGCTGTATTTTGTTATACTCATTTTGTGCCTGAAGTCAATGTTTATTTATTTTCCTGTGCTTTTTCTAAATGAACCAGTTTGCAGCACATTTTGTGTCTCTATCTTGACTCTTTGGGTCCGCATCACTGCTTCTACCTAGCTAACTTCCCCACACCAGATATCAGTGGGGTTAAATTCATAGGCAGACAATGCACTACTGACCCTGACCAACCTTCACATAACCCTTCACAACCATCATGGTATGTGTACTTCTCACCAGAAGGCTGATTCTTTCTTTGTCTCTTCTTGGCCAGATAGCTGCAATAACCATGACTGTCTTGCCCAAGATGCTTTACTTATTCGAGGGCCTCCTAATCCTAGTCCTTTTGAAGGCCCTTCGGTCATTATACACGGCTCTATTTAGTTCATCTGGCCCACTCTATTTTCTGTGGTCTTTACGTTCCCATACCTATGGATTATGACAAACTTTGCAAACATGAATGTTCCACAGCTGGCCTTCAGAAATCTACAGAGTTCTCTAGGAGAGACTTTGCTAGAAATGTTGTAAGTAGAGATGAGCGAACAGTAAAATGTTCGAGGTTCGATATTCGTTTTGAGTAGCCCCTCAATATTCGACTACTCAAATCGAATATCGAACCCTATTATAGTCTATGGGGGGAAAATGCTTGTTTCAGGGGTAGGCAACATTCGATCAAATTATACTTACCAAGTCCACGAGTGAGGGTCGGGCTGGATCCTCCGTGCAGTCTTCTCCTTGCAGCATCCCCGCGGCGTCTTCCGACTCTGAATTCACTCTGCCAGGCATCGGGCCTGGGCAGAGCCGACTGCGCATGCCCGGACTACAAGCGGACATGCGCAGTCGGCTCCGCCCAGGCCCGATGCCTGGCAGAGTGAATGAAGAGCCGGAAGATGCTGCGGAGAAGTTGTATGGAGAAGACTTCTAAAGGTAGGAGAAGAACCAGCGTTGATTGGCTGACTGTATAGCATTCGGCCAATCAATGCTGGTTCTGCATCGAACTTTTACATTCGAACAGCGAGTGGTACTCAATTGAGTACGAGTATTTCGAATACCGTAGTATTTGATCGAATACCTACTTGATCGAGTACTACTCACTCATCTCTAGTTGTAAGTCATTATATGGAGGCGAGCAGAAAAAAACCCTGGTTATGTTACATGCAGTATAGAGAGAACTTGTATAAGATGTTTCTGCACTGCACTTATCATCTTAACTTGCTGCCCAAGCATTTATGGAAACACACCCTGCAGCTGCTATTGTATATATGTTCTTACTTCAGCTACATCTTATAACAAAACATTGGAGACAAATCCCCGTCCATCACTGGAGGAGTTGTACACCAGTGTAAGAGAATCTAGGACACTACAATATTGTGGCAGTTGAATTGAACTGAATTGAATTATATTGTAGAAAAATTTTGTCCACTACACATTTGTAGTTATATGCATAGTTAAAAAGTAGTTTCAAAATAAAAAAAAGTCAACAAAAATTATCAGCTTATGTGATGCTAAATTAAATAGGTTTTGCGTTATCTTATGCCAACACTGTGGCACCAATAGTGTGGTATAGTGGAATGTGATGGACCAGACTATAGAACATGTCTGACTGAGTGGTTACAGGAAACGTCTATTGCCACAGGAAACGTCTGTGCTCCAGGGGCATAACAATTGCACTCTCAGGAGGAGCAGGGGTCAAGAGTATAATAATTAGAGGCCCAGGGAAGGTGAAGCACAATTTTGCTATTTATGCTATAAATATTGTGGCATTCTCTGCCACTTAAAGAACCTAATAAATGTATTCACTGGATCGATATGATTAAATTGTTACCAAATTTCTAGCATTTTTAACGTTTAACTACTTTTTCCAAGTAAAAACCCATTTTGTTACTGCCATTTTTTCCTTCACCGATTTCCAAGACCCATAACTTAGTTATTTTTTTGGTAATGGAATTGTGAAAGGACTTAATTTGGATAAAAACAAAAACCAGCATAATTTGAAAATGGTGGCGAAGACCTGCAAAGTAAAGGCCTTTATAAATGCTATTTCTATGTGCTATCGGTTAAAAATCTTTTTATTCAATGATAGACTCCCTTTAATTAGCAATGATCCTTGCATCCAGTGGAAGTATTCCTTTTAGGATTGATAGGTCCACACCTATTTAAAATTTTGTTCACACTTTTTTTTTTTTGTTATACGCTTATTTTCTTTATGTCCCTCTAGGGTTTCTTAGTGAACACTGTAATACAAGTGTGTGTGCATTGTATATAGGAAGTACTTCCTGTCATTCCTCTTATCTGGTCGGGATCATTCAGGAGTGTGGCACTGGCAGACCAAAGGGTCACTAATCAGACCCCAGGCTGCCCAAAATAGGTATTGACACCCCCCGAATTTGCTGCAGGGGATGGAGGGCAATGGGGAACAGAATAAAAGATAACACTCACCAGCTCAGTGTGTGTATACTACACCGTGTGATGCTAAGGTATTAAGCCATATTGTTTCTGATAAACATAATATAACATCTTGTTTTTTTTCTCTTTTAACAGAAAATAATAGAAGGTCAAAGAGTATAAATAAAAAAAATCTATATAATTACACATAAAATAATCTAGTGTGTAAAATTCAAAATGGTAAAAACATAAAGTATAATGTCTTTATTAGCAAGTTTTTATTCACAGTTTCAGCTTTCAAGTGTGTAGATACTTGTGACTTACTAATGCCAATATAACCTTTAAAACCTCTATATAAAATGTGCCGCATACTGCCATAAATTGTGATGCTATCAATTGAAGACATTTTCTAATGTATGCATATTGTCAGCTAATTATTTCATTAAATGACTGAAATTAATATATTTGTTTGCCAGGAAGTTTCAAGCTATAAAATAATTTAAGGAACAATTTAATATCACAGCTAAACATTAATATGGCATTTCCTTAATGATCATGTTATTTGATTCTGTTCTAGTTTAAAGTTTAATTGTTCTGATGAAGCCATCTCTATATTATTTGTTAATCGGGGAGTCATGTTAGTTTTTTTTATACTTTAATATTCTTAGTGGTTGTCCTTTAAAGGTTAGACAATTGCAGAAAGCAGACAAATAGGTAATAGAGAATAGACAGTATATGTGGCTCACCAAATTGACAAATTAGGTAAGTTCACATTAGCCAATATCAATTTCAGTCTGTTGCTGATCTGTCATAGGATTGGAATAAAGGACTGAAAAAAATGATATAATGATTGATGCAGATGAAGCCCAGTCTGTCCATATCTATCATCATTCACTTAAATATAAAAAAACAAGGTAAAAGCTTTCTTCTAAAGTGAAATTAGAAGATGTTAGTATAGAGGGTCACCAATGTTTAGGGTCAGTCTGTTCTTGTTCTTGTAAGGGATTGCACTAAAGATATTTGGAACTCTAATGCTGTTTTCAGCCCCAATACTACCAGGAATGGGCCAGAGTCCCTGCAACATCTTCCCCTCACTGGATGACCTGATAAGGTCTTCCCATTTCGCACATAACAATATGATACATTTTAACTTGATAATGATGGCTTGTCCATCACATGACTTGCAGGCTTTGCACAAACTGGTCACAATTTTGTTTTGGTTGTCCTGTCTTGTGTATATAGGCCTGTTTTAATTTTTAAACTGATATTTATTAAAGTTTAAATGTTACTGCCCATGCTGAATATTATTACAATGTTATTAGCAGTGATACTGATGCAACATTTGGTTGGTGTCTTGATATTCGTTAAGTAAGTGAGAGAGCTCTTTTAGTACTGATCTTCATGACTCTTCCACTCTGCAGAATGAGGCAATAAATAAATTAACAACCCCTTCCTCCTCCCTCCTTTTCCATAGGCTTCTGTATGTGAGATAAGTACTTAAATTGATTGTATATAAATGAACAGTATATCACCAAAGCATGTAATTACAAAGTTGTCAGAGCCAATGCACTTACTTCTAAGTATGAGCCTAGTGGGGAGTAAAAGCCCTTCAAACTGCTCAACCATATGTCTCCATAGCTCTCTAGTTTTAGGGCTATAGAGGTGGATGCTCCACCCTGAGTGCAGGAGAGCCTTTGTGTCAGCAGTGGTCCTGCAACTGAACCATGGACACAGCTTCCCTCACCATAAATGTAAAAAGCCCCCCCCCCCCCCATCCTTCCTGGCATTTTCACCAGGACACTAAGACTAATCACCCTTGGACACATCAGGGGAGAGGCTTGACTCACCATTCTGAATGAATAAATGGTGGACTTGCATCCACGACTTAATCATAGTTTATTCTCCCCCATGTATTTCATTCACATGTTTGGCTACTGGTGTCTCCCTTTTATGTAGGATATCACCAAGATGATCACCTATTTGGTTATGGAGCTCCCATTGCGTCTTGCCTACATATTCTTTGCCACAAGCACATGTTTGTCTATAATTTTCTTTCTAAGTTCCTGAGACAACTCTTTCCTTCACTTCCTCTGGTCCATGTTGAGTGCGGTACACACCATGTCAGCCACTGACTGATTACAAGATTGTAGACACCTCTGATGCTAATTAATAGACACACCTTGATGTAACATGTCCCATTGGTCACATTATTTTCAGGGGAACCATCATTTCTGTCTACGCCTGTTTCATGTTTTTTGTTTTTTTTTTTTAATTCTGTTGAAGTATGGTTGATAAGCGATGTCTGACTTTCATTTGTTCATTTTCATAAAATTTTTATTTATTACTTTTGTCAGATTCAAGTTATTTCTGTGACCATTGTGGGTTTTTCTTTCATTAAACGAGGGGTAGCAACAATTTTGTCCACGTGTGTATATTGCAAAGTCTGTTATATTAACATGTACTATTCATCTAAGAAAAGTTGTTCCATAATTGGAGACACGTTTTATCTACAGCACTGTAAGAGATCACTGGTATCATTTCAATGACCATTCTTTCCTTTTCAAGTATTACAGGTATTAATATTTTCTGTGTAATGACATTGTTTCAGTACAGATTACTAGAGATGAGCGAACAGTGTTCTATCGAACTCATGTTCGATCGGATATTAGGCTGTTCGGCATGTTCGAATCGAATCGAACACCGCGTGGTAAAGTGCGCCATTACTCGATTCCCCTCCCACCTTCCCTGGCGCCTTTTTTGCTCCAATAACAGCGCAGGGTAGGTGGGACAGGAACTACGACACCGGTGACGTTGAGAAAAGTAGGCAAAACCCATTGGCTGCCGAAAACATGTGACCTCTAATTTAAAAGAACAACGCCGCCCAGGTTCGCGTCATTCTGAGCTTGCAATTCACCGAGGACGGAGGTTTCCGTCCAGCTAGCTAGGGCTTAGATTCTGGGTAGGCAGGGACAGGCTAGATAGGAAGGAGAAGACAACCACAACAGCTCTTGTAAGAGCTAAATTCCAGGGAGAAGCTTGTCAGTGTAACGTGGCACTGACGGGCTCAATCGCCGCAACCCAGCTTTCCCAGGATCCTGAATGGAATACACTGTCAGTGTATTCCCGTATACCCGATATATACCCCGATACCCGTTCCAACGGTGTGCCCCCCCACCTTCACCCCAGAAATACCCTGCAAGTCCCCTAGCAATAGAATTGGGGCTATATACACCCACAATTTTTACTACTGGTATACAGTGCCATTGTCTGACTGGGAATTCAAAGAATATATTGGGGTTATAAATACCCTCATTTCTTGCTACTGCCATATAGTGCCAGTTTCTGACTGGTAATTCAAAGAATATATTGGGGTTACGTGCACCCACAATTTTTACTACTGGTATACAGTGCCATTGTCTGACTGGGAATTCAAAGAATATATTGGGAATACAAATACCCTCATTTCTTGCTACTGCCATATAGTGCCAGTGTCTGACTGGGAATTCAAAGAATATATTGGGGTTACGTGCACCCACAATTTTTACTACTGGTATACAGTGCCATTGTCTGACTGGGAATTCAAAGAATATATTGGAGTTATAAATACCCTCATTTCTTGCTACTGCCATATAGTGCCAGTTTCTGACTGGTAATTCAAAGAATATATTGGGGTTACGTGCACCCACAATTTTTACTACTGGTATACAGTGCCATTGTCTGACTGGGAATTCAAAGAATATATTGGGAATACAAATACCCTCATTTCTTGCTACTGCCATATAGTGCCAGTGTCTGACTGGGAATTCAAAGAATATATTGGGGTTACGTGCACCCACAATTTTTACTACTGGTATACAGTGCCATTGTCTGACTGGGAATTCAAAGAACATATTGGGAATACAAATACCCTCATTTCTTGCTACTGCCATATAGTGCCAGTGTCTGACTGGGAATTCAAAGAATATATTGGGGTTACGTGCACCCACAATTTTTACTACTGGTATACAGTGCCATTGTCTGACTGGGAATTCAAAGAATATATTGGGAATACAAATACCCTCATTTCTTGCTACTGCCATATAGTGCCAGTGTCTGACTGGGAATTCAAAGAATATATTGGGGTTACGTGCACCCACAATTTTTACTACTGGTATACAGTGCCATTGTCTGACTGGGAATTCAAAGAATATATTGGGGTTATAAATACCCTCATTTCTTGCTACTGCCATATAGTGCCAGTTTCTGACTGGTAATTCAAAGAATATATTGTGGTTACGTGCACCCACAATTTTTACTACTGGTATACAGTGCCATTGTCTGACTGGGAATTCAAAGAATATATTGGGAATACAAATACCCTCATTTCTTGCTACTGCCATATAGTGCCAGTGTCTGACTGGGAATTCAAAGAATATATTGGGGTTACGTGCACCCACAATTTTTACTACTGGTATACAGTGCCATTGTCTGACTGGGAATTCAAAGAATATATTGGGAATACAAATACCCTCATTTCTTGCTACTGCCATATAGTGCCAGTGTCTGACTGGGAATTCAAAGAATATATTGGGGTTACGTGCACCCACAATTTTTACTACTGGTATACAGTGCCATTGTCTGACTGGGAATTCAAAGAATATATTGGGAATACAAATACCCTCATTTCTTGCTACTGCCATATAGTGCCAGTGTCTGACTGGGAATTCAAAGAATATATTGGGGTTACGTGCACCCACAATTTTTACTACTGGTATACAGTGCCATTGTCTGACTGGGAATTCAAAGAATATATTGGGGTTATAAATACCCTCATTTCTTGCTACTGCCATATAGTGCCAGTTTCTGACTGGTAATTCAAAGAATATATTGGGGTTACGTGCACCCACAATTTTTACTACTGGTATACAGTGCCATTGTCTGACTGGGAATTCAAAGAATATATTGGGAATACAAATACCCTCATTTCTTGCTACTGCCATATAGTGCCAGTTTCTGACTGGTAATTCAAAGAATATATTGGGGTTACGTGCACCCACAATTTTTACTACTGGTATACAGTGCCATTGTCTGACTGGGAATTCAAAGAATATATTGGGAATACAAATACCCTCATTTCTTGCTACTGCCATATAGTGCCAGTTTCTGACTGGTAATTCAAAGAATATATTGGGGTTACGTGCACCCACAATTTTTACTACTGGTATACAGTGCCATTGTCTGACTGGGAATTCAAAGAATATATTGGGGTTATAAATACCCTCATTTCTTGCTACTGCCATATAGTGCCAGTTTCTGACTGGTAATTCAAAGAATATATTGGGGTTACGTGCACCCACAATTTTTACTACTGGTATACAGTGCCAATTTCTAACTAGGAATTCAAAATGCGCAAGGCTCCCGGAAAGGGACGTGGACGAGGCCGTGGGCGAGGTCGGGGGAATGGTTCTGGGGAGCAAGGTAGCAGTGAAGCCACAGGGCGTCCCGTGCCTACTCCTGTGGGGCAGCAAGCATTGCGCCACTCCACAGTGCCAGGGTTGCTTGCCACATTAACTAAACTGCAGGGTACAAACCTTAGTAGGCCCGAGAACCAGGAACAGGTCTTGCAATGGCTGTCAGAGAACGCTTACAGCACATTGTCCAGCAGCCAGTCAGACTCTGCCTCCTCTCCTCCTATTACCCAACAGTCTTGTCTTCCTTCCTCCCAAAATTCCGAAGCTTTACAGAACAATAACCCAAACTGTCCCTGCTCCCCAGAGCTGTTCTCCGCTCCTTTCATTGTCCCTCAACCTGCCTCTCCACGTCACGATTCCACGAACCTAACAGAGGAGCATCTGTGTCCAGATGCTCAAACACTAGAGTCTCCTCCATCTCCGTTCGATTTGGTGGTGGATGACCAGCAACCCACCCTCATCGACGATGATGTGACGCAGTTGCCGTCAGGGCATCCAGTTGACCGGCGCATTGTGCGGGAGGAGGAGATGAGACAGGAGTTGGAAGAGGAAGTGGTGGATGATGAGGACACTGACCCGACCTGGACAGGGGGGATGTCAAGCGGGGAAAGTAGTGTGGATGTTGAGGCAGGTGCAGCACCAAAAAGGGTAGCTAGAGGCAGAGGCAGAGGTCAGCAGCTTAGGCGAAGCCAGGCCACACCCGGAATCTCCCAAGATGTTCCAGTTCGTACCCAGCCCCAAAAAACTCCCACCTCGAGGGCACGTTTCTCGAAGGTGTGGAGTTTTTTCAAGGAATGCGCCGAGGACAGATATAGTGTTGTCTGCACAATTTGCCTCTCGAAATTGATTAGGGGCTCTGAGAAGAGCAACCTGTCCACCACTTCAATGCGCCGTCATTTGGAATCCAAGCACTGGAATCAGTGGCAGGCAGCAACGGCAGGACAAAGGCCGCCTGCCGTTCACGCCACTGCCACTGCCTCTGCCACTGCCTCTGCCTCTGCCACTGCCACTGCTGACTGTGCTGGCGATGCACTCCAGAGGACGAGCCAGGACACCACTTCATCTGCCTCCGCCACTTTGTTGACTTCTACCTCATCCTCCCCTGGTCCTGTCTTATCTCCTTCTCCTGCACCATCAAAGGCACCATCAGGCGTTTCTTTACAACAACCCACCATCTCTCAGACATTGGAGCGGCAGCAGAAATACACTGCTAACCACCCACACGCGCAAGCCTTGAACGCCAACATCGCTAAACTGCTGGCCCAGGAGATGTTGGCGTTCCGGCTTGTTGAAACTCCCGCCTTCCTGGACCTGATGGCAACTGCGGCACCTCGCTATGCCGTCCCTAGCCGTCACTACTTCTCCCGGTGTGCCGTCCCCGCCTTGCACCAGCACGTGTCACTCAACATCAGGCGGGCCCTTAGTTCCGCGCTTTGCACAAAGGTCCACTTGACCACCGACGCGTGGACAAGTGCATGCGGACAGGGACGCTACATTTCACTGACGGCACACTGGGTGAATGTAGTTGAGGCTGGGACTGCTTCCCAAACTGGCCCGGTGTACCTCGTCTCCCCGCCTAACATTCCTGGCAGGGACACGAGAAGAACACCCCCCTCCTCCTCCTCCTCTACCGCCTCCTCCTCCGCCACCGCCTCCTCCTCCGCCACCGCCTCCTCCTCCGCTGTAAGATTGACCCCAGCTACGAGTTGGAAACGTTGCAGCACTGGCGTTGGTAGACGTCAGCAGGCTGTGCTGAAGCTGATCAGCTTGGGGGACAGACAGCACACTGCCTCCGAGGTGAGGGATGCCCTCCTCGATGAGACGGCAATATGGTTTGAGCCGCTGCACCTGGGCCCAGGCATGGTCGTTTGTGATAACGGCCGGAACCTGGTAGCAGCTCTGGAGCTTGCCGGACTCCAACATGTTCCATGCCTGGCCCACGTCTTCAACCTAGTGGTGCAACGTTTCCTAAAGAGCTACCCCAATGTTCCAGAGCTACTGGTGAAAGTGCGGCGCATGTGCGCCCACTTTCGCAAGTCGACAGTAGCCGCTGCTAGCTTAAAATCTCTCCAGCAACGCCTGCATGTGCCACAACACCGGCTTTTGTGCGACGTCCCCACACGCTGGAACTCAACGTTTCAGATGTTGAATAGAGTGGTTGAGCAGCAGAGACCTTTGATGGAATACCAGCTACAAAACCCTAGGGTGCCACAAAGTCAGCTGCCTCAGTTTCACATCCATGAGTGGCCATGGATGAGAGACCTTTGTGACATCCTACGGGTCTTTGAGGAGTCCACAAGGAGGGTGAGCTCTGAGGATGCGATGGTGAGCCTTACAATCCCGCTCTTGTGTGTTCTGAGAGAATCCCTGATTGACATCAGGGATCACTCAGATCACACAGAGGAGTTAGGGATAGCATCCGATCCGTCACAGCTGGAGAGTAGGTCCACACATCTGTCCGCTTCACTGCGTTTAATGGAGGAGGAGGAGGAGGAGGAGGAGGAGGAGGAAGAAGAGTTGTCCGATGATGTGATGGTGATACAGGAGGCTTCCGGGCAACTTCAAATCGTCCCATTGTTGCAGCGCGGATGGGTAGACATGGAGGATGAGGAGGAAATGGAGATTGAACTTTCCGGTGGGGCCAGAGGAGTCATGCCAACTAACACTGTGGCAGACATGGCTGAGTTCATGTTGGGGTGCTTTACAACCGACAAGCGTATTGTCAAAATCATGGAGGACAACCAGTACTGGATCTTTGCTATCCTTGACCCCCGGTATAAAAACAACATCTCGTCTTTTATTCCGGTAGAGGGGAGGGCCAATCGCATCAATGCTTGCCACAGGCAATTGGTGCAGAATATGATGGAGATGTTTCCAGCATGTGACGTTGGCGGCAGGGAGGGCAGTTCCTCCAGTAGGCAACCAAGTTCTCACCGGTCCACACAAACGAGGGGCACACTGTCTAAGGTCTGGGACACCTTGATGGCACCCCCTCGCCAAAGTGCCGCCACGGAGGGTCCTAGTGTCACCAGGCGTGAGAAGTATAGGCGCATGTTGCGGGAATACCTTTCCGACCACAGCCCTGTCCTCTCCGACCCCTCTGCGCTCTACACGTATTGGGTGTCGAAGTTGGACCTGTGGCTTGAACTTGCCCTATATGCCTTGGAGGTGCTGTCCTGTCCTGCCGCCAGCGTCCTATCTGAGAGGGTGTTCAGTGCAGCCGGTGGCATCATCACTGACAAGCGCACCCGTCTGTCAGCTGAGAGTGCCGACCGGCTCACTTTGATAAAAATGAACCACCACTGGGTAGAGCCGTCATTTTTGTGCCCACCTGTGTAAAGCACCCCAACATGAAACTCCATGTCTGTACTCAACCTCTCCAATTCCTCCGCATCCTCATACTCATCCATCATAAGCGTTGCACAATTCTGCTAATACTAGGCTCCCTCCACCCTGATTTCCCCCAACTCTGCTGGTTAGAGGCTCCCTCCACCCTGATTTCCACCAACTCTGCTGGTTAGAGGCTCCCTCCACCATGAATTTGCCCAAACTGGGCTGTTTAGAGGCTCCCTCCACCATGAATTGGTCCAAACTGGGGTTTTTAGAGGCTCCCTCCACCATGAATTGGTCCAAACTGGGGTTTTTAGAGGCTCCCTCCACCATGAATTGGTCCAAACTTGGCTGTTTAGAGGCTCCCTCCACCATTAATTGGTCCAAACTGGGCTGGTTAGAGGCTCCCTCCACCATGAATTGGTCCAAACTGGGTTTTTTAGAGGCTCCCTCCACCATGAATTTGCCCAAACTGGGCTGTTTAGAGGCTCCCTCCACCATGAATTGGTCCAAACTGGGCTGGTTAGAGGCTCCCTCCACCATGAATTTCCCAAAACTTGGCTGTTTAGAGGCTCCCTCCACCATGAATTGGTCCAAACTGGGCTGGTTAGAGGCTCCCTCCACCATGAATTTGCCCAAACTGGGCTGTTTAGAGGCTCCCTCCACCATGAATTGGTCCAAACTGGGCTGGTTAGAGGCTCCCTCCACCATGAATTGGTCCAAACTGGGGTTTTTAGAGGCTCCCTCCACCATGAATTGGTCCAAACTTGGCTGTTTAGAGGCTCCCTCCACCATTAATTGGTCCAAACTGGGCTGGTTAGAGGCTCCCTCCACCATGAATTTGCCCAAACTGGGCTGGTTAGAGGCTCCCTCCACCATGAATTGGTCCAAACTGGGGTTTTTAGAGGCTCCCTCCACCATGAATTGGTCCAAACTTGGCTGTTTAGAGGCTCCCTCCACCATTAATTGGTCCAAACTGGGCTGGTTAGAGGCTCCCTCCACCTTGAATTGGTCCAAACTGGGTTTTTTAGAGGCTCCCTCCACCATGAATTTGCCCAAACTGGGCTGTTTAGAGGCTCCCTCCACCATGAATTGGTCCAAACTGGGCTGGTTAGAGGCTCCCTCCACCATGAATTTCCCAAAACTTGGCTGTTTAGAGGCTCCCTCCACCATGAATTGGTCCAAACTGGGCTGGTTAGAGGCTCCCTCCACCATGAATTTGCCCAAACTGGGCTGTTTAGAGGCTCCCTCCACCATGAATTGGTCCAAACTGGGTTTTTTAGAGGCTCCCTCCACCATGAATTGGTCCAAACTGGGCTGTTTAGAGGCTCCCTCCACCATGAATTTGCCCAAACTGGGCTGGTTAGAGGCTCCCTCCACCATGAATTGGTCCAAACTGGGCTGGTTAGAGGCTCCCTCCACCATGAATTTGCCCAAACTGGGCTGTTTAGAGGCTCCCTCCACCATGAATTTGCCCAAACTGGGCTGTTTAGAGGCTCCCTCCACCATGAATTTGCCCAAACTGGGCTGGTTAGAGGCTCCCTCCACCATGAATTGGTCCAAACTGGGTTTTTTAGAGGCTCCCTCCACCATGAATTTGCCCAAACTGGGCTGGTTAGAGGCTCCCTCCACCATGAATTGGTCCAAACTGGGTTTTTTAGAGGCTCCCTCCACCATGAATTTGCCCAAACTGGGCTGGTTAGAGGCTCCCTCCACCATGAATTGGTCCAAACTGGGTTTTTTAGAGGCTCCCTCCACCATGAATTTGCCCACACTGGGCTGGTTAGAGGCTCCCTCCACCATGAATTGGTCCAAACTGGGGTTTTTAGAGGCTCCCTCCACCATGAATTTGCCCAAACTGGGGTGTTTAGAGGCTCCCTCCACCATGAATTTGCCCAAACTCTGCTGGTTAGAGGCTCAATCCACCCTGATTTTCAAAACAAATGTTGGTGCCAACCTCAACTTACTACAAGGGCCAAATTCACTGCTGGTGACAAGCTCTCCTCACTGCAAGTGCCAAATACACATGTTTCAAGGTGTTTTCCTACTGTCTGAGAGGTGGTATTGAGTGTGTAAAGTGTGTAGTTGTTAGGCTGTGATGTTGGGGTAATAGAGGGTCTTTGGTGTGTTAGATGCCCCCAGACATGCTTCCCCTGCTGTCCCAGTGTCATTCCAGAGGTGTTGGCATCATTTCCTGGGGTGTCATAGTGGACTTGGTGACCCTCCAGACACGGATTTGGGTTTCCCCCTTAACGAGTATCTGTTCCCCATAGACTATAATGGGGTTCGAAACCCGTTCGAACACACGAACATTGAGCGGCTGTTCGAATCGAATTTCGAACCTCGAACATTTTAGTGTTCGCTCATCTCTACAGATTACGTATACACTTCACAACACTCATTATGAATGTATTACTTTTGGATAGTCGGATTGACTTATATTTTGTGCGCTAATTATCTTTCATGCTAAAGTTGATGTTGATGAAGGAAAACTATGTTAATGCGCTGGTAACTGAAAATCTTTCCTTTGCTGAAATCATAACTACTTTGTTTGATTTTATCCTGCCTGTCAAATCAAACTTGTTAGAAAGTCAGAATTAAAACTTGCTAATTTTGTGTTTTTTTGAATTTTTTTCTTATACAATAAAACAATGTTAATTAGGATTGTTGTATTTTATATCTAATTGGGATGGGGTTTCACTTTAATATGACACATGACTGCCATTGAAATACAGTACAGATGAAGAGTGTTTGGGTAAAGAGCTACTTCAAACATCGTCCCCTTATAAAGTATTCTGAATTTAAATAACCCATACATGTTTAATATCTTTTCCCCATAGATAGCTGTCTATTACAATCTCCAATATGGTTCATCTTTTACATGAAAAGGACTCAGAAACCAATAACATGGCATGAGTTACTTTCTGTTTGTGAACCATAATTAAATATGGTATAATATGCTGTATTAAAGTTATTTAAAGCATACCTCTGATTTTAAAACAACTTTTCAGAAATGAATAGTGCGTGTTAATATCAGTTACTTTGTAGTGCTTCATTGCTTCCTTCATTTCAATCAGAGTGCTAGAGATAGCCAAAGTACAGTTCTTAGCTTTGTTTCCCTTTGAAGTGAATGGAGCAGTACGCACACTGCTCGCTCTCTTTCCATTCAGGACAGTGGAATAAACACCCCAGTTGTCCTGTTTGTTAGAGATCTCAGCAATCGAACCCTCATCGATTTTCATGTTATCCCCTATTCTATCCTAGATGATGAGCTTCTGATTGTACAAGATGTAGTATGATTTACTCAATAAGGTAAAAACAAATGCCCCATTGAATATGATCCAAAGGGTCATCAGTACTACCCACCTGCCTTGCTCTTTCTTTTTGTTGATTCATTACCCTGAAAGTCACAAGCAACTCATTTTACATCACTTTCGATTACTTGTCGATTTTATGGGCCTGGTGTAGAAGGAGCTGTGATTTCCTGTGCTTGTCAACATTTTTTCTTGTGGCGCCTTTCCCTTTGATAAGTATCACAACGATAACCTTCCCTTTACTCAAAATCAAGATTTCCTCTTTTATGATAAAATAGTTCTAGAGTGTTAATATAGAGGAAGGTAAAGGCCCAATAGGCCGATTAATATTGTTCTATGCCAGAATGAAAATTCTTTCATGGATCCAATCATTTAGTCAATCTCCAAAACTTAATAACCATAAGCTGTAAGATTTTTCCTGTCAAAAAATGTCCTCTAGAACTTTTACAATGAATTCACCATCACAACATCCTTTGGCAGTGAGTTCCATAGCCCCACTGCTCTGACAGTAAAGAACCACTGTCTATGTTGCTAATGAAACATTCCTCCAGTAGGAGTAGAGGATGTCCCCTTGTCACTGTCACAGGCCTCAGTGTAAAAACAACATTAGAAAGGTCTTTGTACTCTTCCCTCATGCATTCATACATTGTGACTGAATCTCGGTGTTTCCAGATTTATTCTAATTTATTCTATTTCGGCCCACTGAGCATGCTCAGACATTTTGGAGCCGCTCAGAGGCTAAGTGCCATTCTCTCCCTACTGAGCATGCTCAGACATTTTGGGTCCGCTCAGAGGCTAAGTCCCATTTTGGCCATAATGAGCATGATCGGTGACGTCATGCCACCGCCCCTGTTGGGCGGGGACTAGCCTTTAAATAGTGTGAGTCGACGCCCGCCCGGTGCTCACACTTTGACTAAAATTAAGACAGGAGGTTAGGGCCAGGTTCCTGTCAATGCCAGGTTGTCAGATCAGGGATCTAAACCAGGACTCCTTGGCTCTGCCAGTAGGAATCCCCTAAGCCTATTGGAACTGTCCAATCTTATTGTTGCTCCCTAGCTGTTTAGGAGCCCTTCCAGTGAGGTTAACTGGTGAGAGTGTGTTTGCATTAATTCACACCAGAACTGCACAAACACCACTGCCAGTGCAGTTAACTGGTGGTTAGCCTTTCAGGCACACGGCTGCCCCTTCCCCCTGGGGCTTGTGGACCTCCCTGCAGAGTCTGCAGTCCAGCGATTCTGTCATTGTTTAAATATTATATATATATATATATATATATATATATATATATATATATATATATATATGTTACAGTTATATATATTACAGTATATATATTACAGTTCTGTCATATATATATATATATATATATATATATATATATATATATATATAGACAGAACTGTAAAACTTACCTCCTGATGATAGAAATCTTCATTTTCAGCATCTCTAAGAGATAGAGTTTCCTTGTCTTCAGACATTTTGGTCAGCCCTCCTTGGTTATTCAGTAGAATCACTTCCACTCAGACATATGCAGATACTCTATGTACACACTTGCGCTTTTGCAAGTTTCATTATAATAATCTCTAAAATTTAAGTTAAAAAGTGCCTTGTACAAAAGCAAAGATGAATTTGACCTTTCTTTAAGGTGTTTAAGGGTTTAAATTGTGATTTAACTGAAAAAAAAATACGTTTTTGTTTATATATAACGTTTTTTGTCATTTTTGTGTATCCCTTCTCAGAAGAAAATGTGATAAGATAAAGCTAAATATTGATTTATAAAGATAAATCAATATTATTTCATTATATGAATCACTAGTCAAGTAATAAAATTCCATTGTGATCATTTTAGTTACAAAATGTTGGTGTCCTACTTTAAGTCAATTTTTGTTTTATTCAAAGTCTCTTCATTTTGCCGGGAGTAGTTATTTTATGATATATACAGATAAGCTTTTGATGAATATATTATTGATAAAAGGTATTATACATTCTTTCTGTAAATGTCCTTTCACTGGGCAATGTGTTAAATGGCCTGTATCATTTTTCTTCCATTTTTGATGATTTGTGTTCGTCCATTTCTCCATTATTAAGCAGGCTAGATATTTTGAAATCTTGAAGTGTTTCTACTCTGATTACCTTCTTACCATTCTGAAAAGATCTCTTTCTAATCTTCAAAGAGATTAAGAAGCTGAACTGAAATCAGAGAGGATGAACAAGTAAGAAAGCATTGTGCAGCATTTTAAGTGCATACATAGGACATTACACAAAAAGAAAAAAGTTTCTTTGGCGATGATTAATAGAAAGGTATGAAATACTGTATTTCTAAATGGCTAAACAAACCTTAACCTTATATGTAACCTTATATTAGAAAGCCAAACGTTAGAGCAATAGCTAGACAACATATTTTTTGCAACAATGGTCACCACAAAAACAAAAATGTCAATAGCTAAAAGGTGAAAAAAATAAAAAGCTTTGTGGATCAGGGTGATAAGTTTAAATTATATTCTATAATGAATAGGCTGCCAATGTAGTGTCTGACACAGACCGGAAACATCGCTGTAGCGTCTAGACTGATAGATGAGCCTGGCCGCTGCATTCAGAATAGATTGTAGAGCGGAGAGTTTAGTAAGGGGAAGACAAATTAAAAGAGTAGTCAAATCCAGAGTGAATTAGGGCGACATTAAAAGTCGTATAAAGTAAAAGGGGTGGTTGGAGAAGTAAAAATACAGGAGGAGATATCCCTGGGCATCAGAGTAATGGAGGAGGGGGTTTTCTAGCACAAACTCCACCAATCTCCAACTACCTACTCAGGGGCCGAGTGGAACAACCCCCACCATAACCCCTACAACATCAGAGTGTCTTCAAGTAATTAATCTATCAAATCGCAGTCTTTCTGATGATGAAATCTTTGTTCTTACTAGAGGACTTTCTTTTGTACCGTCTACTAACTATAATCACTTTGGGTGGGTTAAGGACATGGCTCTTTTTGTACGTAAGTTAAGGTGGGCTAAATACATGAAGCTAAGAGATAGAGCTCAGGCCCAGGACCTGGGGGTGGAAGTTGCAGACCTACCAGGAATTAGAACACTGGAAAGTTTACATCAGGAGGGGCAGGGTGAAATAGCACCACTCCAACTTACTGATTTACAGGTTAGGAATCACAATAACCCCCCACCATGTGATACACGTCTGATTGACGCCTTTGAACGTATGGTGGTTAGTAGACTTGAACATCTAGCTGATAACCTACCATACAAAAGAAACAATTTGAATAAGAGACAGATGGAGGCGTTACGGTCCTTACAATCTGATGCGTCAGTGGTTATTAAATCATCGGATAAAGGGGGGAACGTGGTTATCATGGATAGAGAACAGTACATTGAAATGTGTGACAATATACTATCTGATAGATCTAAATACGAAACCCTCTCGTCTGATCCCACTGATACATACTGCACCCAACTCATTGAGATTTTGGACCGAGCCAGGGCCAGTGGCTATATCTCATATAAGGAATGGGAATACAGGACACCATCTAACCCCTGGGTCCCCACGTTTTATTGTTTGCCTAAGATCCACAAAGGGTACTCACCCCTCAAAGGCCGCCCCATCGTCTCGGGCATAGGTGGGATTACAGAGGGCGCTAGTGAGTACATAGACAGGATATTACGCCCATTTGTCTTGGCGCTCCCGTCCTATGTCCGGGACACCATGGATGTCCTCCGTCATTTGGAGGGCATCCATGTTCCAGATGGGGCGGTCTTGGCAACTCTTGACGTGGAGGCGCTCTACGGTTCTATCCCCCATAACCTGGGGTGTGAAGCTGTGGGGCGCTTCCTTGGGACCCGGGGGACCCAATTTTCCGGACACAGTACGTTCATCCTTGAGTTATTGGAATTTGTTGTCTCCCACAATTTCTTTTTATTTAATGGGAATGTGTACCATCAGCGGCGGGGCACCGCGATGGGGTGCCCCGCCGCACCATCCTACGCTAATCTATTTTTAGGATGGTGGGAGGAGTTCCACGTATTCAATGACAGGAATGAAATTTGGACAAGACACATTGTGTCATGGCTACATTATATTGATGATGTAGTAATAATCTGGTCGGGCCCAGTAGAGAAGTTTCATCAGTTTGTTGCGCTTCTAAACGAAAACACTCTTAATCTGCGGTTTACTTCATACGTTCATAAGAACCAAATTCCCTTTCTAGATGTTAAGATCTCCCTGTTAGAGGACGGAACACTCAGTACAACTTTATTCCGAAAAGAATTTATTTATTTTGGAATGATCACTGGGTGTAGATTTTTAACTATAGACAATAAAAGTTAGGTTTTATTATTTTTTTGTCTAAAATGGAGTACCCTTGTGTGATTCGATATTAAAAGTCATTAATGTTTCCATGGTAAAAATTGGTGGAATTTGGAGATGTTTTTGAGGTGAAGATGGTATGCGTGTATGACTGATTGGATATGGGGGTAAAAAAAAAAAAATGTCTGAGTCAAACATAACCCCAAGGCAGCGAGCATACAGCCTTGGAGTTATGCTAAGACCATGGACAGAAATGCAAATATCAGGGTTAGGTCTGCTAGTAGATGGTGGAAACAGCATTAATTCAGTGAAATATTCGCTTTCAGATAAAGAAGAGACATAATATTTTAGACAGCAGATATAGTCACTGGTGTTACATAGTAGTGAAGGGGTATTGTTATGAGATGAGATATATAGTTGGGTGTCATGAGCATAAAGATGGTACAGGAAGCTAAATCTGCTGATGCTTTGCCCAATATGTGCTTTGTTGAAAGAGGAGTGGGCCTAGAAGTGAGTCCTGAGGAACCCCAACAGCAAGGGGAAGAGGGGAAGAGGCAGAGCCCTCACATGATACACTGCAAGTGAGGTCTGAGAGACTTCAGGAGAACCAAGAGAGCACACTATCCATGAGGCTGCTGAGAGACCCAGAAGAATAAGAATAAAATAGTGACAATTAGATATATTTGTCAGGAGATCATTGCAGACTTTTGTAAGTACCGTTTAAGCAGAGTGCTGAAGCCAGATAGTAAGAGGTCAAGAATAGAGATGAGCGAACAATGAAATGTTCGAAGTTCGAAATTAGAATCGAGTAGCCGCTCAATACTCGACTGTTCGATCGAATATCGAACCCCATTATAGTCTATGGGCAAAAAATACTTGTTAAGCGGGAAACCACTTTTCGACTCAGGAGGGTCACAAAGTCCACTATGACACCCCAGGAAATGATGCCAACACCCTGGAATGCAACTGGGACAGCAGGGGAAGCATGTCTGGGGGCATCTAACATGCCCAAGTCACTGTATTATGTCGGGATCCCTGTCAGCTTGCGATATGCGTTAGCTGACTTTTTCCCATAGGAATGCATTGACCAGCGTTGATTGGCCGAATGCCATACAGAGAACAGCATTCGGCCAATCAACGCTGGTTTTGCCGGAGGAGGCGGAGTCTAAGATTGGTCCACAGCAGTCTCCATTCTGGTCCGATCTCAGATGTAGCAGTGTTGAGCGCATGCTGTGCTCTGCTACACCCTCAGATGCAGCAGAGCTGGGTGTGTGCTGAACCCTGCTACATATGAGATGTAGCAGATCTGGCTGTGACTGGAGTATAAGACCTGATGTAACAGCAGAATAGTGACTGCAGCTATAGATGTGACTGGAGTATAAGACCTGATGTAACAGCAGAATAGTGATTTCAGCTCTGGATGTGACTGGAGTATATGACGATGTAACAGTGGAATAGTGACTGCAGCTCTAGCTGTAACTGGAGTATAAGACATGATGTAACAGTAGAATAGGGACTGCAGCTCTGGAGGTGACTGGAATATAAGACATGATGTAAAAGCAGAATAGTGACTGCAGCTCTAGATGTGACTGGAGTATAAGACATAATGTAACAGCAGAATAGTGACAGCAGCTCTAGATGTGACTGGAGTATAAGACATGATGTACAGCAGAATAGTGACTGCAGCTGGGGCGGAGTCTGACCATGGCGCCGGATGGCAGCTTGAAAGAAGAGCTCCGTCTACAACAACCACAATCAGCCTCATATTTTAGCGTCTCCTCTACAAAATGGTCAAACCAAGTAAGGAAAGAAACCCTGATGCCCCAGGCACCCCAAAAACCATGAATAACCAAGGGGACCTGCAGAAATACCTGAGAAGGAAGACCTCACAATCGCCTGCACGCTCTCTCAAGGTGGCGCCTCACACACACCAGGAAGCTGACGCAGCTAACGACACAGACCCAGATAGCGAAGGGGAAGGTGAGCAGACCGACACCTTGCTAACACCTGCTGTTAAATCCTTTTTTCAAAAGACTATCACTATGGCCGTAACGCCGATACTCACCGAACTCACGGAGCTTAAGACGGTGATGGAAAATGTAGGCATGAGGGTACAATCCCTAGAGTCTAGCTGTGAGGCCCTGACGAATCACGCTAGTATGGTGTCCTCCAGACTGCACCTATATAAGGATTATATTGATGGGTCTTTAGTCCTTATTGAAGACCAAGAAAACCGCAATAGGCGGAAAAATATTAGAATTAAAGGCCTACCTGAAACAGGACAATCAGAGGACTTGGAAAAAATGGCGGCCTCCCTTTTCTCTGACTTGCTTGGAGCTGAGCGGGCATCCTCCATCGTGATAGAGAGGATACACAGAGCAGTCAAGCCCAGACCACAGCAGAATGATCCTCCAAGGGACATTATTTGCGGCCTACTTTCATACCAAGATACCGCAGCAATCTTGTCCACGGCACATAGCAGACAAAAGGTTAAAATAGGAGACGAAGTGGTAGCCATTTATCAAGATATCACCCCTTCTATATTGGTGAAAAGGAGAATTCTGAAACCCCTATTGGAAGTGCTGCGACAAAAAGATATAAGATACGCCTGGTTATACCCTTTCGGGCTTGCGGTTACAATACGTGGAAAACGTTTTACAATCCATACGCCTGATGACTTACCTGCCCTATGGACCTCTCTAAACATGGAGCCACTTGAAATACAGTCCTGGACACCAACACCTCCGTTACCGGAGTTTCCAGATCTTCCTGAGATCTATCCTGAGCGCCTTGTCTATCGCCATAAGTCTCCAAAGGCCAAGAGATATCCGCCTAAACATAGAGCCATAACCCATGACTGACCATTTAAATTTGGACACTTGAAATGTTATCTCTTGTTTGTTGCTTTTTCCAGTTCTCACGCTTACCTCTCGAATCGTTACTCGTGCCTATAAATATGGACACTGGTGGACTTCGCTACTACAAGGACTGGCACTGCAGTTTCTCGTGCAACTTGCAAGTATACATATAGCACACGTTCTCCATTGTAAAGAACTGGTATATCGTTTGTCTCCCTAAAACTCGCGTGCTGGCGACTAACAGTGTATCAGACAAAATTTCTTAGTTGGCTCTGCCATCGTATTCTTTTGACAGTTCATTTAGTAATGTGTAGCGTATTTTATGTTCTTATATTTTGTGACCTCTACACAGTTTGACTAGTTTAATTGTTAGCTACAGTTTCCTAGTAAGGATTATGGAGTTACCCTATATATGAGGAACGTAACTCATGTTCATACCCTCCTCCATCTGGCTGATGGAGCGCTAGTTCAACACTTCCAGGCATCTACTTTATACTTTCTAGACCTAAATTTTCTGCTATTATGTCCCCTCGTCTACTACCCCCCCTTCCTCATACCCTCCCCCCATTCCTTTACCCCCCCCCCCCCCCCCCTCCATGGTAAGGAGATACCTTCTTTATCTACTCGTTCCTCTATTATATGAGAACTCCCATGAAGGATTTCACTAAGCATCCTCTTGAGGATATACAGATATGAGCCTAACCATCCTGCTATTTTATTTATGCGACATCTTTTATTGTATTGGTTTAAGCTATCTCCCCCCCCTTCTCCTACTTATCCCCCCTCCTCCCTCCCCCACAACCTTCCCCTCCCCACCACCCCTCCCTTCCCCCTTCTCCCCCCCTTCTCTTCCCTCCCCCCTCCCCCCTATTATTCTTGCTACGAAAACTTAACAGGAACTTTTTCAGGGCATTAGAACCATTTCTTTAAATGCATTTTGAACATACTTGACCTACTTAGATAGGAGGTTAAGTTTGTGGTATCTATGACCGCTCAGAATATCCATATAGTTGGTACTCTACCCCATCACGTCTACTGACTTCAATTTGTACAAAGTTTTACTCACATCTTGTCATTGTTTTTCTTTATTCTTCTCCTGACCAGCTATCACCTGAATAGACAGAAGGTGTGGTAAGTAGTTAAACAAACGACACACAGATTATAGCCGATTATTTGTTCTTCTCTCTTCACTACTTCACTCTCTCCTATCTTTCTTATATTTTCCCCACCTTCTACTGCTTCCTCTCCTCTCTTCTGTTTTTCCCCTCCTCCCATCTTACGTTTTCTCCTTTCGTCTCTCCTCTCTGCCGATCCCTCCCCCTCCTCCCTTCCCACCTCTTTCCCTTCACACCTCTTTCCCTTATATCCCCAACCCCATCCGTCATATTAGTGTATAGAGCGTTTTTCCCTAGACTCACATCTTAGAAGTCATATCAGCTTTAATTGTAAACATGGCATCTGTTATGTTTACATCACTAAATGTAAACGGACTCAACACGCCTCAGAAACGACATGGTGTTATCCACCTAGCAAAAAAAATGAAAACTGACATCCTTTTCTTACAAGAAACACATCTTAAATCGAACAGAATTCCCACCTTTCCTACTCATTAACCATTAGGATTCAGCAATTTCTATACATGAGTATTACAAGAATATCCCACCCCTAATTATGAATATTCTAACTGTTCTGACATCTGATGATGAGGTTAACTCAGTGCGCATTACGTAGTGTATGTTTTAGTCACCTTACCGCGTGGCATAACAAAGTCTATTTTGACATGGGTTTTTCCATTAATCTCATCTTAAGCTATTTTAATAACCATCTTATCACTTTATTCCAGCCACTTTATTACTCTGTTTATTATGGGGTGCAGCATTATGTCTGCAAATATTCTGATTAATATGGAATATGGGTCAAGCTGACCTGGAGAGGCATGTTACAAGCTTAAGTTATTGTAAGAATGTATACACATATAGGGAATATATGCCCTGAACTGTCAGCTCTATACCAGGGCTAGGAGCGGTAGACGCCGTTCCAGCTTGTGGAGCTGCAGCAGGCTTGGTCTCTGAGATAGCCTACGTGTTACTGTCTGACTTCATGTATGGCTCCAAGCTGTGTGCGGGAGCATGGGTGTTTGATGGCTCCAAGCTGTGTGCAGGAGCATGCAAACTCCACTGGTAACTCCAAGCTGTGTGCAGGAGAATGTTCTAAACTTCCATGGTGGCCCCTAGCTGTCACAGGGGTAAGTGTGTGTGTTTGCTGGCCTGGGGTGAGTGTTAATCCTTTGCAGCCGTGTGTGTTTCACTTGTACTGGTGCACCTGGCCAGTGAGCTAAACTGGCAGGATTTTAGTTGCACCTTGTTCACATGGAGTGTCGTACAGTACACACTGTTCACATTGAGTTCAGGCTGCAGTTTCTTGCAGTAGTTCACATTTAGTTCAGGCTGCAGTGTCTTGCAGTAGTTCGCATTGAGTTCACGCTGCAGTGTCTTTGCAGTAGTTCATATTGAGTTCAGACATATAGCCACCCACCATTGGGCCTGTGGACCTCGCTGTAGTGTTCTACAGCTAAGAAGTTCTGTAGTTCTGTAGTTTCTGGTTTCTTTCCGAACAGCAGTCTTTATTGCAGCAGACAAGCTTACAGGTACAGGTAGTGCTGCTCAGCAACTCAGCATGTCAAAACAAACAAATGAAAATAAAGACCTACGCTTGTCCAGCGGCTTACTAAACAATTTCTTCCCTCACTAACCAGGGGGTCAGTCTACTGTTGACCAACTAACAAAACAGGGTTTACCAGTAAACAAGGGGTGCATATACCCGGCACTTTAACAGCGTCCTCTTTGGCAGAGCTTTCTCAGGCTGGTTGACTGTGTCAGTCTTTCGGTTTCTCTCTCTCTTTCTCACTAACCAGCACACCTGTGCTACTTACAGGGCTCTGCTGGTCTGTTTCCAAGCCTGGAACGGATTGCCCTGCAAGACTGGCCCGAACTTTACTCCAGTCCGGGACCTACAAGATAAACGCCTGTGCATACTGCAACAGTCTTGGGGGAAAAATAGTGGTTCTCCCACACTATACCCCTCTCCACTTCACTATATATATATATATATATATATATATATATATATATATATATATATATATAGCAAATTGTAACATAAAAACATGAAAACTATTTTTTTTCTATGATTCTCAACAGCTTCAACAATATAAGATTGTTCACTTTCTAAATTGTCGGAGCAAAGGCGTGGTTTACTATTTGACGTGTCCTTGCGGTCTCATTTATATTGGGATGAGAACACGCCAATTGCGCACTCGGATCTTAGAACATGCCCAGGATATTAGGAAAGCTTTGGAATCTACAGATGACTCTCTTCGACTTAACCTTAAACCTGTTGCCAGACATTTTCGTGATTGCCATGAAGGGGAAACCAGAATACAAGTAAGAGATATATATCAGGTACATTTGGGCATACGTGGGGGAGATCTCACAAGGAGGTTACTCCAAATTGAGACCCAGTGGATCACAGTGTTACAAACACTAACACCCAAGGGGTTGAATGATAAGGTGGGCTTTGGTTGTTTTTTGTAGGGGTGTGTTGGTGGTTTTTCTATATTTATGCTGATTCTGCTCAAGTAACTAATAAAGTATATTTTGGTACAGTTCATATTGTTGTGGACATTATTCATTATTTTACTACCCTTGATACTGGATGGATATATCAATGTGTTTTAAATAACTTAGTTTGTTTTTTTTTTCAGATTAGCGCTGGCTGCAATACTATGAGCAGAAAAAAAAAAAAAAAAAAAAAAAAAACACTGAAGAGAATATTTTTTGAGATTACCACATTCTGTCACATTGGGTTTTGTGTGAACAGAGAAAAAAATAAACTTTAGCCTCTTGTTTGGTTTCGAAGATGGCTCATAACAAATTGTTTCACTTATTTCTACCTTCTATAACTTAAACATCCCAATATATATTTATGTAATTTTTAGGGACTAATTGATGTATACAGTAATAAAGAACAGGGCTTACACAGTAACTGCTCATTTCTATTATCCATCACTCTTATTTCTCTTTCCTCAAGCACAGAATTGATTGGAAGGATGTCCAGAAGAAAAAAAATCACTCAGTGAGAAACAGCATGAAAGAAGTGGGAGGAGAGTACATCCTTCGTAGCAGTGGTAAATTGTCTGAGTCCTGAAACACATACAGCGTGCATGCACACAAAGTCATACACACTTCTCACACAGAAAATACAGCTGACAGATGCTTTGCTCATACACCTATAGTTCCATAAACATGCTTATGGATTAAATCATTACTAGAGATGAGCGAACACTAAAATGTTCGAGGTTCGAAATTCGATTCGAACAGCCGCTCAATGTTCGTGTGTTCGAATGGGTTTCGAACCCCATTATAGTCTATGGGGAACAGATACTCGTTAAGGGGGAAACCCAAATCCGTGTCTGGAGGGTCACCAAGTCCACTATGACACCCCAGGAAATGATGCCAACACCTCTGGAATGACACTGGGACAGCAGGGGAAGCATGTCTGGGGGCATCTAACACACCAAAGACCCTCTATTACCCCAACATCACAGCCTAACAACTACACACTTTACACACTCAATACCACATCTCTGACAGTAGGAAAACACCTTGAAACATGTGTATTTGGCACTTGCAGTGAGGAGAGCTTGTCACCAGCAGTGAATTTGGCCCTTGTAGTAAGTTGAGGTTGGCACCAACATTTGTTTTGAAAATCAGGGTGGATTGAGCCTCTAACCAGCAGAGTTTGGGCAAATTCATGGTGGAGGGAGCCTCTAAACACCCCAGTTTGGGCAAATTCATGGTGGAGGGAGCCTCTAAAAACCCCAGTTTGGACCAATTCATGGTGGAGGGAGCCTCTAACCAGCCCAGTGTGGGCAAATTCATGGTGGAGGGAGCCTCTAAAAAACCCAGTTTGGACCAATTCATGGTGGAGGGAGCCTCTAACCAGCCCAGTTTGGGCAAATTCATGGTGGAGGGAGCCTCTAAAAAACCCAGTTTGGACCAATTCATGGTGGAGGGAGCCTCTAACCAGCCCAGTTTGGGCAAATTCATGGTGGAGGGAGCCTCTAACCAGCCCAGTTTGGACCAATTAATGGTGGAGGGAGCCTCTAACCAGCCCAGTTTGGACCAATTAATGGTGGAGGGAGCCTCTAAACAGCCAAGTTTGGACCAATTCATGGTGGAGGGAGCCTCTAAAAACCCCAGTTTGGACCAATTAATGGTGGAGGGAGCCTCTAAACAGCCAAGTTTTGGGAAATTCATGGTGGAGGGAGCCTCTAACCAGCCCAGTTTGGACCAATTCATGGTGGAGGGAGCCTCTAACCACCCCAGTTTGGACCAATTCATGGTGGAGGGAGCCTCTAAACAGCCAAGTTTGGACCAATTAATGGTGGAGGGAGCCTCTAAACAGCCAAGTTTTGGGAAATTCATGGTGGAGGGAGCCTCTAACCAGCCCAGTTTGGACCAATTCATGGTGGAGGGAGCCTCTAAACAGCCCAGTTTGGGCAAATTCATGGTGGAGGGAGCCTCTAAAAAACCCAGTTTGGACCAATTCATGGTGGAGGGAGCCTCTAACCAGCCCAGTTTGGGCAAATTCATGGTGGAGGGAGCCTCTAACCAGCCCAGTTTGGACCAATTAATGGTGGAGGGAGCCTCTAACCAGCCCAGTTTGGACCAATTAATGGTGGAGGGAGCCTCTAAACAGCCAAGTTTTGGGAAATTCATGGTGGAGGGAGCCTCTAACCAGCCCAGTTTGGACCAATTCATGGTGGAGGGAGCCTCTAAACAGCCCAGTTTGGGCAAATTCATGGTGGAGGGAGCCTCTAACCACCCCAGTTTGCACCAATTCATGGTGGAGGGAGCCTCTAAACAGCCAAGTTTGGACCAATTAATGGTGGAGGGAGCCTCTAAACAGCCAAGTTTTGGGAAATTCATGGTGGAGGGAGCCTCTAACCAGCCCAGTTTGGGCAAATTCATGGTGGAGGGAGCCTCTAAACAGCCCAGTTTGGGCAAATTCATGGTGGAGGGAGCCTCTAAAAAACCCAGTTTGGACCAATTCATGGTGGAGGGAGCCTCTAACCAGCCCAGTTTGGGCAAATTCATGGTGGAGGGAGCCTCTAACCAGCCCAGTTTGGACCAATTAATGGTGGAGGGAGCCTCTAACCAGCCCAGTTTGGACCAATTAATGGTGGAGGGAGCCTCTAACCAGCCCAGTTTGGACCAATTAATGGTGGAGGGAGCCTCTAACCAGCCCAGTTTGGACCAATTAATGGTGGAGGGAGCCTCTAACCACCCCAGTTTGGACCAATTCATGGTGGAGGGAGCCTCTAAACAGCCAAGTTTGGACCAATTCATGGTGGAGGGAGCCTCTAAAAACCCCAGTTTGGACCAATTCATGGTGGAGGGAGCCTCTAACCAGCCCAGGTTGGGCAAATTCATGGTGGAGGGAGCCGCTAAACAGCCCAGTTTGGACCAATTCATGGTGGAGGGAGCCTCTAAAAAACCCAGTTTGGACCAATTCATGGTGGAGGGAGCCTCTAACCAGCCCAGTTTGGACCAATTCATGGTGGAGGGAGCCTCTAAAAACCCCAGTTTGGACCAATTCATGGTGGAGGGAGCCTCTAACCAGCCCAGTTTGGGCAAATTCATGGTGGAGGGAGCCTCTAAACAGCCCAGTTTGGGCAAATTCATGGTGGAGGGAGCCTCTAACCAGCCCAGTTTGGACCAATTAATGGTGGAGGGAGCCGCTAAACAGCCCAGTTTGGACCAATTCATGGTGGAGGGAGCCTCTAAAAAACCCAGTTTGGACCAATTCATGGTGGAGGGAGCCTCTAAACAGCCCAGTTTGGGCAAATTCATGGTGGAGGGAGCCTCTAACCAGCCCAGTTTGGACCAATTCATGGTGGAGGGAGCCTCTAAACAGCCCAATTTGGGCAAATTCATGGTGGAGGGAGCCTCTAAAAACCCCAGTTTGGACCAATTCATGGTGGAGGGAGCCTCTAAAAACCCCAGTTTGGACCAATTCATGGTGGAGGGAGCCTCTAACCAGCCCAGTTTGGGCAAATTCATGGTGGAGGGAGCCTCTAACCAGCCCAGTTTGGGCAAATTCATGGTGGAGGGAGCCTCTAACCAGCCCAGTTTGGACCAATTAATGGTGGAGGGAGCCGCTAAACAGCCCAGTTTGGACCAATTCATGGTGGAGGGAGCCTCTAAAAAACCCAGTTTGGACCAATTCATGGTGGAGGGAGCCTCTAACCAGCCCAGTTTGGACCAATTAATGGTGGAGGGAGCCGCTAAACAGCCCAGTTTGGACCAATTCATGGTGGAGGGAGCCTCTAAAAAACCCAGTTTGGACCAATTCATGGTGGAGGGAGCCTCTAAACAGCCCAGTTTGGGCAAATTCATGGTGGAGGGAGCCTCTAACCAGCCCAGTTTGGACCAATTAATGGTGGAGGGAGCCTATAAACAGCCAAGTTTTGGGAAATTCATGGTGGAGGGAGCCTCTAACCAGCCCAGTTTGGACCAATTCATGGTGGAGGGAGCCTCTAAACAGCCCAGTTTGGGCAAATTCATGGTGGAGGGAGCCTCTAAAAACCCCAGTTTGGACCAATTCATGGTGGAGGGAGCCTCTAAAAACCCCAGTTTGGACCAATTCATGGTGGAGGGAGCCTCTAAAAAACCCAGTTTGGACCAATTCATGGTGGAGGGAGCCTCTAACCAGCCCAGTTTGGACCAATTCATGGTGGAGGGAGCCTCTAACCAGCCCAGTTTGGGCAAATTCATGGTGGAGGGAGCCTCTAACCAGCCCAGTTTGGACCAATTAATGGTGGAGGGAGCCGCTAAACAGCCCAGTTTGGACCAATTCATGGTGGAGGGAGCCTCTAAAAAACCCAGTTTGGACCAATTCATGGTGGAGGGAGCCTCTAAACAGCCCAGTTTGGGCAAATTCATGGTGGAGGGAGCCTCTAACCAGCCCAGATTGGACCAATTAATGGTGGAGGGAGCCACTAAACAGCCCAGTTTGGACCAATTCATGGTGGAGGGAGCCTCTAAAAAACCCAGTTTGGACCAATTCATGGTGGAGGGAGCCTCTAAACAGCCCAGTTTGGGCAAATTCATGGTGGAGGGAGCCTCTAACCAGCCCAGTTTGGACCAATTCATGGTGGAGGGAGCCTCTAAACAGCCAAGTTTTGGGAAATTCATGGTGGAGGGAGCCTCTAACCAGCCCAGTTTGGACCAATTCATGGTGGAGGGAGCCTCTAAACAGCCCAGTTTGGGCAAATTCATGGTGGAGGGAGCCTCTAAAAACCCCAGTTTGGACCAATTCATGGTGGAGGGAGCCTCTAAAAACCCCAGTTTGGACCAATTCATGGTGGAGGGAGCCTCTAAAAAACCCAGTTTGGACCAATTCATGGTGGAGGGAGCCTCTAACCAGCCCAGTTTGGACCAATTCATGGTGGAGGGAGCCTCTAACCAGCCCAGTTTGGGCAAATTCATGGTGGAGGGAGCCTCTAACCAGCAGAGTTGTGGGAAAGCAGGGTGGAGGGAGCCTCTAACCAGCAGAGTTGGTGGAAATCAGGGTGGAGGGAGCCTCTAACCAGCAGAGTTGGGGGAAATCATGTTGGAGGGAGCCTAGTATTAGCAGAATTGTGCAACGCTTATGGTGGATGAGTATAAGGATGCGGAGGAATTGGAGAGGTTGAGTACAGACATGGAGTTTCATGTTGGGGTGCTTTACACAGGTGGGCACAAAAATGAAGGCTCTATCCAGTGGTGGTTCATTTTTATCAAAGTGAGCCGGTCGGCACTCTCAGCTGACAGACGGGTGCGCTTGTCAGTGATGATGCCACCGGCTGCACTGAACACCCTCTCAGATAGGACGCTGGCGGCAGGACAGGACAGCACCTCCAAGGCATATAGGGCAAGTTCAAGCCACAGGTCCAACTTCGACACCCAATACGTGTAGGGCGCAGAGGGGTCGGAGAGGACAGGGCTGTGGTCGGAAAGGTATTCCCGCAACATGCGCCTATACTTCTCACGCCTGGTGACACTAGGACCCTCCGTGGCGGCACTTTGGCGAGGGGGTGCCATCAAGGTGTCCCAGACCTTAGACAGTGTGCCCCTCGTTTGTGTGGACCGGTGAGAACTTGGTTGCCTACTGGAGGAACTGCCCTCCCTGCCGCCAACGTCACATGCTGGAAACATCTCCATCATATTCTGCACCAATTGCCTGTGGCAAGCATTGATGCGATTGGCCCTCCCCTCTACCGGAATAAAAGACGAGATGTTGTTTTTATACCGGGGGTCAAGGATAGCAAAGATCCAGTACTGGTTGTCCTCCATGATTTTGACAATACGCTTGTCGGTTGTAAAGCACCCCAACATGAACTCAGCCATGTCTGCCACAGTGTTAGTTGGCATGACTCCTCTGGCCCCACCGGAAAGTTCAATCTCCATTTCCTCCTCATCCTCCATGTCTACCCATCCGCGCTGCAACAATGGGACGATTCGAAGTTGCCCGGAAGCCTCCTGTATCACCATCACATCATCGGACAACTCTTCTTCCTCCTCCTCCTCCTCCATTAAACGCAGTGAAGCGGACAGATGTGTGGACCTACTCTCCAGCTGTGACGGATCGGATGCTATCCCTAACTCCTCTGTGTGATCTGAGTTATCCCTGATGTCAATCAGGGATTCTCTCAGAACACACAAGAGCGGGATTGTAAGGCTCACCATCGCATCCTCAGAGCTCACCCTCCTTGTGGACTCCTCAAAGACCCATAGGATGTCACAAAGGTCTCTCATCCATGGCCACTCATGGATGTGAAACTGAGGCAGCTGACTTTGTGGCACCCTAGGGTTTTGTAGCTGGTATTCCATCAAAGGTCTCTGCTGCTCAACCACTCTATTCAACATCTGAAACGTTGAGTTCCAGCGTGTGGGGACGTCGCACAAAAGCCGGTGTTGTGGCACATGCAGGCGTTGCTGGAGAGATTTTAAGCTAGCAGCGGCTACTGTCGACTTGCGAAAGTGGGCGCACATGCGCCGCACTTTCACCAGTAGCTCTGGAACATTGGGGTAGCTCTTTAGGAAACGTTGCACCACTAGGTTGAAGACGTGGGCCAGGCATGGAACATGTTGGAGTCCGGCAAGCTCCAGAGCTGCTACCAGGTTCCGGCCGTTATCACAAACGACCATGCCTGGGCCCAGGTGCAGCGGCTCAAACCATATTGCCGTCTCATCGAGGAGGGCATCCCTCACCTCGGAGGCAGTGTGCTGTCTGTCCCCCAAGCTGATCAGCTTCAGCACAGCCTGCTGACGTCTACCAACGCCAGTGCTGCAACGTTTCCAACTCGTAGCTGGGGTCAATCTTACAGCGGAGGAGGAGGCGGTGGCGGAGGAGGAGGCGGTGGCGGAGGAGGAGGCGGTAGAGGAGGAGGAGGAGGGGGGTGTTCTTCTCGTGTCCCTGCCAGGAATGTTAGGCGGGGAGACGAGGTACACCGGGCCAGTTTGGGAAGCAGTCCCAGCCTCAACTACATTCACCCAGTGTGCCGTCAGTGAAATGTAGCGTCCCTGTCCGCATGCACTTGTCCACGCGTCGGTGGTCAAGTGGACCTTTGTGCAAAGCGCGGAACTAAGGGCCCGCCTGATGTTGAGTGACACGTGCTGGTGCAAGGCGGGGACGGCACACCGGGAGAAGTAGTGACGGCTAGGGACGGCATAGCGAGGTGCCGCAGTTGCCATCAGGTCCAGGAAGGCGGGAGTTTCAACAAGCCGGAACGCCAACATCTCCTGGGCCAGCAGTTTAGCAATGTTGGCGTTCAAGGCTTGCGCGTGTGGGTGGTTAGCAGTGTATTTCTGCTGCCGCTCCAATGTCTGAGAGATGGTGGGTTGTTGTAAAGAAACGCCTGATGGTGCCTTTGATGGTGCAGGAGAAGGAGATAAGACAGGACCAGGGGAGGATGAGGTAGAAGTCAACAAAGTGGCGGAGGCAGATGAAGTGGTGTCCTGGCTCGTCCTCTGGAGTGCATCGCCAGCACAGTCAGCAGTGGCAGTGGCAGAGGCAGAGGCAGTGGCAGAGGCAGTGGCAGTGGCGTGAACGGCAGGCGGCCTTTGTCCTGCCGTTGCTGCCTGCCACTGATTCCAGTGCTTGGATTCCAAATGACGGCGCATTGAAGTGGTGGACAGGTTGCTCTTCTCAGAGCCCCTAATCAATTTCGAGAGGCAAATTGTGCAGACAACACTATATCTGTCCTCGGCGCATTCCTTGAAAAAACTCCACACCTTCGAGAAACGTGCCCTCGAGGTGGGAGTTTTTCGGGGCTGGGTACGAACTGGAACATCTTGGGAGATTCCGGGTGTGGCCTGGCTTCGCCTAAGCTGCTGACCTCTGCCTCTGCCTCTAGCTACCCTTTTTGGTGCTGCACCTGCCTCAACATCCACACTACTTTCCCCGCTTGACATCCCCCCTGTCCAGGTCGGGTCAGTGTCTTCATCATCCACCACTTCCTCTTCCAACTCCTGTCTCATCTCCTCCTCCCGCACAATGCGCCGGTCAACTGGATGCCCTGACGGCAACTGCGTCACATCATCGTCGATGAGGGTGGGTTGCTGGTCATCCACCACCAAATCGAACGGAGATGGAGGAGACTCTAGTGTTTGAGCATCTGGACACAGATGCTCCTCTGTTAGGTTCGTGGAATCGTGACGTGGAGAGGCAGGTTGAGGGACAATGAAAGGAGCGGAGAACAGCTCTGGGGAGCAGGGACAGTTTGGGTTATTGTTCTGTAAAGCTTCGGAATTTTGGGAGGAAGGAAGACAAGACTGTTGGGTAATAGGAGGAGAGGAGGCAGAGTCTGACTGGCTGCTGGACAATGTGCTGTAAGCGTTCTCTGACAGCCATTGCAAGACCTGTTCCTGGTTCTCGGGCCTACTAAGGTTTGTACCCTGCAGTTTAGTTAATGTGGCAAGCAACCCTGGCACTGTGGAGTGGCGCAATGCTTGCTGCCCCACAGGAGTAGGCACGGGACGCCCTGTGGCTTCACTGCTACCTTGCTCCCCAGAACCATTCCCCCGACCTCGCCCACGGCCTCGTCCACGTCCCTTTCCGGGAGCCTTGCGCATTTTGAATTCCTAGTTAGAAATTGGCACTGTATACCAGTAGTAAAAATTGTGGGTGCACGTAACCCCAATATATTCTTTGAATTACCAGTCAGAAACTGGCACTATATGGCAGTAGCAAGAAATGAGGGTATTTGTATTCCCAATATATTCTTTGAATTCCCAGTCAGACAATGGCACTGTATACCAGTAGTAAAAATTGTGGGTGCATGTAACCCCAATATATTCTTTGAATTCCCAGTCAGACACTGGCACTATATGGCAGTAGCAAGAAATGAGGGTATTTGTATTCCCAATATATTCTTTGAATTCCCAGTCAGACAATGGCACTGTATACCAGTAGTAAAAATTGTGGGTGCACGTAACCCCAATATATTCTTTGAATTCCCAGTCAGACACTGGCACTATATGGCAGTAGCAAGAAATGAGGGTATTTGTATTCCCAATATATTCTTTGAATTCCCAGTCAGACAATGGCACTGTATACCAGTAGTAAAAATTGTGGGTGCACGTAACCCCAATATATTCTTTGAATTCCCAGTCAGACACTGGCACTATATGGCAGTAGCAAGAAATGAGGGTATTTCTATTCCCAATATATTCTTTGAATTCCCAGTCAGACAATGGCACTGTATACCAGTAGTAAAAATTGTGGGTGCACGTAACCCCAATATATTCTTTGAATTCCCAGTCAGACACTGGCACTATATGGCAGTAGCAAGAAATGAGGGTATTTGTATTCCCAATATATTCTTTGAATTCCCAGTCAGACAATGGCACTGTATACCAGTAGTAAAAATTGTGGGTGCACGTAACCCCAATATATTCTTTGAATTCCCAGTCAGACACTGGCACTATATGGCAGTAGCAAGAAATGAGGGTATTTGTATTCCCAATATATTCTTTGAATTCCCAGTCAGACAATGGCACTGTATACCAGTAGTAAAAATTGTGGGTGCACGTAACCACAATATATTCTTTGAATTACCAGTCAGAAACTGGCACTATATGGCAGTAGCAAGAAATGAGGGTATTTATAACCCCAATATATTCTTTGAATTCCCAGTCAGACAATGGCACTGTATACCAGTAGTAAAAATTGTGGGTGCACGTAACCCCAATATATTCTTTGAATTCCCAGTCAGACACTGGCACTATATGGCAGTAGCAAGAAATGAGGGTATTTGTATTCCCAATATATTCTTTGAATTCCCAGTCAGACAATGGCACTGTATACCAGTAGTAAAAATTGTGGGTGCACGTAACCCCAATATATTCTTTGAATTCCCAGTCAGACACTGGCACTATATGGCAGTAGCAAGAAATGAGGGTATTTGTATTCCCAATATATTCTTTGAATTCCCAGTCAGACAATGGCACTGTATACCAGTAGTAAAAATTGTGGGTGCACGTAACCACAATATATTCTTTGAATTACCAGTCAGAAACTGGCACTACATGGCAGTAGCAAGAAATGAGGGTATTTATAACCCCAATATATTCTTTGAATTCCCAGTCAGACAATGGCACTGTATACCAGTAGTAAAAATTGTGGGTGCATGTAACCCCAATATATTCTTTGAATTCCCAGTCAGACACTGGCACTATATGGCAGTAGCAAGAAATGAGGGTATTTGTATTCCCAATATATTCTTTGAATTCCCAGTCAGACAATGGCACTGTATACCAGTAGTAAAAATTGTGGGTGCACGTAACCCCAATATATTCTTTGAATTCCCAGTCAGACACTGGCACTATATGGCAGTAGCAAGAAATGAGGGTATTTGTATTCCCAATATATTCTTTGAATTCCCAGTCAGACAATGGCACTGTATACCAGTAGTAAAAATTGTGGGTGCACGTAACCCCAATATATTCTTGGAATTCCCAGTCAGACACTGGCACTATATGGCAGTAGCAAGAAATGAGGGTATTTGTATTCCCAATATATTCTTTGAATTCCCAGTCAGACAATGGCACTGTATACCAGTAGTAAAAATTGTGGGTGCACGTAACCCCAATATATTCTTTGAATTCCCAGTCAGACACTGGCACTATATGGCAGTAGCAAGAAATGAGGGTATTTGTATTCCCAATATATTCTTTGAATTCCCAGTCAGACAATGGCACTGTATACCAGTAGTAAAAATTGTGGGTGCACGTAACCCCAATATATTCTTTGAATTCCCAGTCAGACACTGGCACTATATGGCAGTAGCAAGAAATGAGGGTATTTGTATTCCCAATATATTCTTTGAATTCCCAGTCAGACAATGGCACTGTATACCAGTAGTAAAAATTGTGGGTGCACGTAACCACAATATATTCTTTGAATTACCAGTCAGAAACTGGCACTATATGGCAGTAGCAAGAAATGAGGGTATTTATAACCCCAATATATTCTTTGAATTCCCAGTCAGACAATGGCACTGTATACCAGTAGTAAAAATTGTGGGTGCACGTAACCCCAATATATTCTTTGAATTCCCAGTCAGACACTGGCACTATATGGCAGTAGCAAGAAATGAGGGTATTTGTATTCCCAATATATTCTTTGAATTCCCAGTCAGACAATGGCACTGTATACCAGTAGTAAAAATTGTGGGTGCACGTAACCCCAATATATTCTTTGAATTCCCAGTCAGACACTGGCACTATATGGCAGTAGCAAGAAATGAGGGTATTTGTATTCCCAATATATTCTTTGAATTCCCAGTCAGACAATGGCACTGTATACCAGTAGTAAAAATTGTGGGTGTATATAGCCCCAATTCTATTGCTAGGGGACTTGCAGGGTATTTCTGGGGTGAAGGTGGGGGGGCACACCGTTGGAACGGGTATCGGGGTATATATCGGGTATACGGGAATACACTGACAGTGTATTCCATTCAGGATCCTGGGAAAGCTGGGTTGCGGCGATTGAGCCCGTCAGTGCCACGTTACACTGACAAGCTTCTCCCTGGAATTTAGCTCTTATAAGAGCTGTTGGTTGTCTTCTCCTTCCTATCCTAGCCTGTCCCTGCCTACCCAGAATCTAAGCCCTAGCTAGCTGGACGGAAACCTCCGTCCTCGGTGAATTGCAAGCTCAGAATGACGCGAAGCTGGGCGTCGCTGTTCTTTTAAATTAGAGGTCACATGTTTTCGGCAGCCAATGGGTTTTGCCTACTTTTTTCAACGTCACCGGTGTCGTAGTTCCTGTCCCACCTACCCTGCGCTGTTATTGGAGCAAAAAAGGCGCCAGGGAAGGTGGGAGGGGAATCGAGTAATGGCGCACTTTACCACGCGGTGTTCGATTCGATTCGAACATGCCGAACAGCCTAATATCCGATCGAACATGAGTTCGATAGAACACTGTTCGCTCATCTCTAATCATTACCTATGCATTACCTATGGAATAAATCAACATCTATGCTGCATTCAAAAAAATACAGTGCCTCCAAAAATGCTTCAAAAACAGTGCATTCTAAACATTTTGCAACAGGATTAGGTCATGTGATCACCATTTCAAGGATAAGGGCTTATTGCCATGTTAGTGTTTTGGTCAGTGATTTGCTTTATTGACTGTGTGCCAAAACCAGCAGTGGATGAAAAATACAGAGCAGGACATCCAGAAGTCAGTCCAACATAGACGATTTGTTTAAACTGACCTCAATCAGCTCTATTCACCTCTCCTACAGACAAAAGCAATTCATGTTAAGGTCTACTACACAAAACCTCAAAATTCCACTCAGCCTCTTTCTGGAAAATCCTGCGGTTAATATCCCCCGCCGCATGGTGGTACAATTTTTTTCAACACCTTGAAATGTGAGGTCACCTTCACGACATTCCCACACGTGGTGACTTAACGGTTTATCCTCTTTCCTGCAGATGTCACCGATGTGATTCAGGATCCATTTCCTAAACTCACAGCTTGTTTTACCAACATTTAAGAACCAGTTGCCAGATAAACAAGGCCTGATGTTTGACAATTGATGGACCCTCTGATAAAGAATCAGTCACTGTGCTGGAAAAAGAGAGACCCTGCTCGATATATTGGCACAACTTAAAATTACCACATTTAAAGATACCTTCCAATGCATCTCAAATTACCAATTGACAAACAGGTCCTGATAATAAGAGCTATGTACTCGCAGTCTCGACGGTTACAACACTCTCCGATATGTCACAGCAGTTTCGTTATCTTAATCAAGTCACTGAGATCAGGGTCTAGTTTCAAGATCTCCAATATGATCTCAGAATTGAGACAATACGTTGATTGGCCGAATGTTGTACACTGGCCAATCAACTCTGGTCAATTCATTCCTATGAGAAAAAGGCAGCTCCCTCGTAACAGCAAGATGCCTGCTCCTAGCAAGGACGAGCCTGCTGCAGAACCAGCGTTGATTGGCCGAATGCTATATACTGTATAGCATTCGGGAAATTAACGCTGGTTCTGAATCTAATATTTAGTGCGAATAGTTAGTAGTAGAGATGAGCGAACAGTGTTCTATCGAACTCATGTTCGATCGGATATTAGGCTGTTCGGCATGTTCGAATCGAATCGAACACCGCGTGGTAAAGTGCGCCATTACTCGATTCCCCTCCCACCTTCCCTGGCGCCTTTTTTGCTCCAATAACAGCGCAGGGTAGGTGGGACAGGAACTACGACACCGGTGACGTTGAAAAAAGTAGGCAAAACCCATTGGCTGCCGAAAACATGTGACCTCTAATTTAAAAGAACAGCGACGCCCAGCTTCGCGTCATTCTGAGCTTGCAATTCACCGGGGACGGAGGTTTCCGTCCAGTTAGCTAGGGCTTAGATTCTGGGTAGGCAGGGACAGGCTAGGATAGGAAGGAGAAGACAACCAACAGCTCTTATAAGAGCTAAATTCCAGGGAGAAGCTTGTCAGTGTAACGTGGCACTGACGGGCTCAATCGCCGCAACCCAGCTTTCCCAGGATCCTGAATGGAATACACTGTCAGTGTATTCCCGTATACCCGATATATACCTCCGATACCCGTTCCAACGGTGTGCCCCCCCACCTTCACCCCAGAAATACCCTGCAAGTCCCCTAGCAATAGAATTGGGGCTATATACACCCACTATTTTTGCTACTGCCATATAGTGCCATTGTCTCACTGGGAATTCAAAGAATATATTGGGCTTACATATAACTTCAATTCCAGGGAGAAGCTTGTCAGTGTAACGTGGCACTGACGGGCTCAATCGCCGCAACCCAGCTTTCCCAGGATCCTGAATGGAACACACTGACAGTGTATTCCCGTATACCCCATATATACACCCCAAATCACCGTTCCAACGGTGTGCCCCCCCACCTTCACCTCAGAAATACCCTGCAAGTCCCCTAGCAATAGAATTGGGGCTATATACACCCACTATTTTTGCTACTGGTATATAGTGCCATTGTCTGACTGGGAATTCAAAGAATATATTGCGGTTACGTGCACCCACAATTTTTGCTACTGGTATATAGTGCCATTGTCTCTTTTCTTTTAAATCTTATTTTATTGAAATTTTTATATATTTTACATCTCTTATGAACAGTACAAGTAGTAACAATTCAAACAAATTAGTTACAAGAAATTACGTACAAAACCATGTAAGGTAAAGATGGAATAAGGCCTCTAAGTCGTTTTCATGTAGATATGAGAAAACAATAAAGACAATATACAGCCTAGTTGCGTCCATGTCTGCTTCATTACGTGAAGAATCGGAAAACTAGCAATAAAATCAAGATGTGTCCAACAATGAGCACACACCAAACCTAAACTGGGGGGAAGAGAGATGGGGGGGGAAGAGAGAGGAAGGTAAAGAAAAGAGTTTAGGATAACAGAATGGGGATATATCAAGACAGCGTAAGTATATCCAACAAAATCATAGCGAAAGGGATTTCCACCAGGGTGCCCAAATTTTGAGATATTTGTCATGGGATCTCTCTTTCCAACTGATTAGTTCTTCAAATCTAGCGATTTGATGCATTTTTTCGAGCCACAAAGCTACAGGTGGAATGTCAGATTTCAACCAATAGAGCGGTATCAATTGTTTAGCTCCTTCTACAAGATGAGTCAAAAGATTTTCTTTCAATTTAACACCTGGTGATAATGGCTTCGACAAGAGAACAAATTCTGGAGTCAGCACATAATTCGACTTCAAAATGCGATTGATCTGGGACTGAATATCTTTCCAGTAAACCTGTATGAGGTCACATGTCCACCAGATATGTAGCATGGATCCCGTTTGTTTTTTACATCTCCAGCATAAATCAGTGTCAGAAAGTTTCCTATGGCGAAGCCATTCTGGTGTTTTATACCAACGAGAAAGAACTTTAAAATGTAGTTCTTGCTGCCTTACACATGTAGAAAAACCATTGGAGTTTCTGAGGATCAAAGCTGTATCTTCCTCTGTCAATTTAACATTTAATTCTTTCTCCCAAGAGGAGATATAGAGAGGTTTGGAAGGGGAGCTAGAATTGTAGAGAATGGACTTACACTTCGAGATAGAACGCTTCATGGGATCAGCAGAGTTTAATATAGTTTCAAATGGTGTTAGCGCCCTCTTAGAGGGAGTGTCCAACGTGAGTTTCTGAATAATCATTTGGAAGTGCGCATAGTGTAAAAAATTCAAACGTTTTGGCGTCAATAAAGATTGTAGCTTATGAAAAGAAAGTGGTTTTCCATTTTCTGTCAAATCTCGAAGCGCAAGTCCCTCCAACAGATTCCAGAAATCCATATTGTGTGTGCCATGTGGCAAAACTATATAAGGTATTACAATAGCTGGTGTTAAGGGGGAGGGGGGAGAAGAGAGAGCTACCTTGTGTCGAAGCCAGGTTTCGCATGGCCCTTTTAGTAAAGGGTCAAAATTTTGCTTTTTCAAGGTATTTGCGTCTACAGTCCATAGATACCTAAGAAAATTTGTGCCATGCACACCTTTAGACCAAGTCGAACATGTATCATCTTTCAATGGGGAGAGATAAGAAAGCCACCTGTTTAACTGAATGGCGTTATAATATTTCAGCACGTCATGCCACCATCAGATTTATCCCTAACTAGTGTCTGATAAGCTAGTCTCGGAGGCCTATGGGACCAAATGAAAGCAGTGAGCATTCTTTTCAAGGAGAGAAAGTAGGATATCGGCGGAGATATAGGCAACATCTGCATAAGGTAAAGTATCTTAGGTAAGATGTACGTTTGGAGAAGGTTTCTCCTGCCTAGCCAGGACAGGTACGGGAAGTCATATGATTTGAGAAGACGCTTGATCTCTGCAAGCAAAGGGACATAGTTTTTTTCATAAACCAAGTCTAAAGAACTAGGGAGGTTAACACCTAAGTATTTTATTGTTTGTCGTTTCCACAAATATGGAGAGGAGGCTTCTAATACGGATGCTTCGCTTTGAGGCAGAGAGATGTTCAGTATCTCTGATTTAGAGACATTGATCCTATAGTTGGATAGAGAGCCATAATAATGTAATAGATCTGTGAGGACTGGGAGACCAACTTCTGGATTTGAAACTAGAAACAGAACATCGTCTGCAAATGCTACAGACGACACTGTTTTGCCATATGCACGGAAACCATGAATATCAGGGTGTTGCCTTACTGCTTGCAGCATTGTCTCCAGCGTTAGTATGAATAGGGATGGGGACAGGGGGCAACCCTGCCTCGTACCGTTGGATATGTTAAAATAATCTGAGAGGGCACCATTAACTTTGATCCTGGCATGGGGTTGGGAGTATAACGTAAATACAGCTGTAACAAGTCGTGAAGGAAAGCCAAAGGCCTTTAATGAGGCTTCCATATAGGTCCAGTCCACTCGGTCAAATGCTTTTTCCGCATCAACTCCAAGTAGTACTAAAGGAGACCGAGTGGACTGGGCCAAATCTATGGCATGGAGAAGGCGAATAGTATTGTCCTTCCCCTCCCTACCCTTTACAAAACCTGACTGTTCGCAATGAAGGAGTTTGGGCATGACATCTCTCAACCGCAAAGCAAGCAACTTTGCTCAAATTTTCAAATCATTATTCAGTAGAGATATAGGTCTATAGTTGCTACAAGACGTTGGATCTCTGCCCTCTTTATGAATTAAAGTTATATGGGCTTCCTGTGTTTGTCGCTGCATGGGGCGTCCTTCTAATAAGGCATTACAAAACCTAGTAAGAGGGGGAAGAAGCTGAGCTTGAAAAGTGGTATAGTACAAAATCGGGAGCCCATCGGGTCCGGGGCTTTTGCCTGCCGGAAAACTATGAATAGTCTTCCAGACTTCCTCTTCAGATATGGGGGAAAGAAGAGAGGAACATTCTTCCTCCGTCAATTTTGGAAGAGCTAAATGACTTAAAAACTCCTGTATTTTGTGTTGTTTTTCCTGTAAGGGCAACGTAGATTCCTCTTGTCCCAAGTTATACAAGGCAGAGTAATAAGAATGGAATGATTTAGCTATATTCTCAGTATCACTATCTAGTGATCCAGCAGAATTTCTTATAGAAGCTATATAGGATTTCGCTCTCTCCTTTTTTAGCATAGCTGACATAAGCTTACCTCCTTTATTTCCATGTGAATACAATTTCACCTTAGAATAAAGGAGTTGTTTAGCCGAAGATTGGTTCAGAACCGCTTTCAACTTTTCTCGCAGTGCGATTAGATCAGCATGTGAAGCTGTAGCTGACGAACGTTTATGTAGCCTCTCTAGTATATAAATTTGGGACAAGAGGGAGTCCACTGTCTGTTGTTTTTCTTTCTTTTTTGCTGTGGCTTTGGCGATCAAAAGTCCTCTAACAAAGGATTTATGGGCTTCCCAGGATAAGGAAGGGGGGGTCTCAGGAGTTTCATTTCTAACAAAAAAGTCACTTAACGCTGTTGCCACAGAGTCACTGACATCCCTGTGGCTTAGCAATGTTTCATTAAGTCTCCAATTCCAGGCTCTCGGTGTCATTTCAGGGAGTCTTATAGTAGTCGAGATCGGGGCATGATCAGAGACGCTAATACATGAGATGGAAGAATGTGTCACCAGAGGCAACAAGGACTTGGAACAAAAAATATAGTCCAAACGTTGGTACGTCTGGTGAGGGAAAGAGAAGAAAGAATAATCCTTCTCAGTGGGGTGCAGGGATCTCCATGAGTCAATCAAGTTCAGACTTTGTAACTGTCTTTGGATACAACCCAGTACCTTATATGACAAATGCGACTTCCCAGAGGAGGAATCTAATAAAGGATCTAAAATTACAATTATATCTCCGCCGAGTACCACATCACCTTCCATAAATTGAGAAAGGGTTTGCAAAGTGGCAGAAAGCCATTGGGCTTGAGCAGTATTTGGAGTGTAGATAGATGCGAAAGTGACAGGTCTAGACGCTAACACACCTTTGATAAAGATAAATCTACCCTCAGCATCTCTCAACTGTTGTTTACATGTAAATGGTAGGGTGTGTTTAATTGCTATTGCTACTCCTTTTGAAGAAGAAGAAGAGTGGCAAGAGTAATACCATTGGTCATAAGGTGATTTAGGCAATTTAGGAATGTTACCTTGCTTATAGTGCGTTTCCTGCAAGAACAGGACATCTGCATCTAGCTTCTTCGTCATACTCAGAAGCCAATGACGTCTGTTCGGCGAATTAAGTCCATTCACATTAAAGGATGTGAACTTAAACGATGGCATCGAAGAATTTAGAGCTGGCTTCCTGGCGTCGACACAAGGGGCCATGGCAATGGGATTGAGCCCTCTTTAATTCCTGATAAAGAAATATAAAATAAAAAAAAAGGGGGGGGGGAGAAAGAAATGTAGAAAGAAAGGGGATAAGAGGGGAGGAGGGTAGTCTTGAAAGGGGGTTAGAGAGATATAGGGGTTAGAGAAATTGCAACAAACAAATTTCGCAATAAAGCAGTTTTGTAGGACACTACTATCAATAAGTAAAACGAACTATGAGTAGTTTTGTACACTACTACAATCAAATTACAGCAGATCGTAACAAACTCGGGGGTCAAAATATATCCTGATCGGACGTGAACTCAGGCAGCCGCCATTATCCAGTGGAAAGAAAATGTGAATAAGGATACTTATTCAGTCGGTACACATATGTCAAAAATAGAAAAAACTATAAGCTAGGCGAGAACTCAACAAAGAACAGTGCATTATTTTAAACTATATAAGGCATATAGCAAACCTCGAATCTCAGTAAACTATGATGAGCACAATTGAAGGAAAAAAAAAAATTCCTAATGTCTAGGAACCAAAAGGAACTAGGGTTCCATTACGTATGAAGGTTCAAACCAATATGTTAGAATCACCACAGTTCAAAATATGTCCAATGTGGCTGGAGATAGTAGGCACTCACAGGAACAATGGGGTGTAGGATTCTCATAGTAAGCTCTGCCTATGTTTCAAAATATTTTTCCTTGCTTTCGGAGTGCGGTGTTTTTGAGCTCCCAGATCTAGAGGAGGTAATTGAGGTGGTAAGTCCAGATTGCTAGATGGTAGCCATGATGGAATCTCTAGGGGATCTATGTCTAGCAAAGTCCAAACTTGTGGGAGGTCAACAGGCGAATGAACAGTAACACGCTTATTACCATGTAGTATAGCTAGACCAAAAGGATACAGCAAAGCATACTTGATTCCCCTAGCGCGGAGCACTTCCAGCAAGGGTCTTAGTAATCTCCTCTTAGCCAAAATAGAGGGCGCCACATCTTGAAAAATGGAGATCTCATGTCCATCTATTTCCATGCGGTCTTTCTCTCGAGCTGCGGTCAATATAGCACTAGTATCAACATACGACAGAAGGCCGCATATAACGTCCCGTGGGGGCTCACCTTGACGGGGTTTTGGACGCACTGCTTGGTGAATCCTTTCTATCACTATTTTCTCGGCGCGTTCAGGGCCCAAAAGATCCGAAAACAAGGACATCGCCACCTGGTGGAGGGAGTCCGTCTCAACCGACTCAGGTAAGTCCTTCAGTCTAATATTACGCCTCCTACTCCTGTTCTCTTGATCTTCAATGAGCGACATTGATTTATCCAATAAATCTCCATGATACCTAAGATGGTCATTTACAGAGTCTGCATGTGATTGCACAGAGGTATATGCTTTCTCCAAGGCAGTTAGCCTGAGACCGGCTGTTACCATGTCTACTCGCATCTCCTTCAATTCAAGTAATATTGGCGAAAGTGCACTGGCCAGTGTTTTCTGAAAAAAAGTACGAGTAAGCAGTACTTCACCCTCATCTGTCGGAGCGCCCTCCGTCTCGCTTTCTCCATCTGAGTCTCCCATGGCGTCCCGTGCGGCCGAGGACGCCGGCGCCATCTTGGGAGAAGGCCTGGGTGAAACGGAGGTCTTCTTTCTGGCAAAACGCTGCAGGTCTCCGTGCAGTTTCAGAGTCTTAGGTGTGCTCGGAGGGTCTCTGGATCTATCTCTGCCTGTTCTCACCATTTTGGCGACTGGTATCTGCTGTTATAGCGGCTTTCTGGTTCACACTAGTCGGAGCTTCACAGAGATGCATCCGCCATCTTACTCGGTCAGGCCACGCCCCCTAGTGCCATTGTCTCACTGGGAATTCAAAGAATATATTGGTGTTACGTGCACCCACAATTTTTGCTACTGGTATATAGTGCCATTGTCTGACTGGGAATTCAAAGAATATATTGGGGTTACAAATACCCTCATTTCTTGCTACTGCCATATAGTGCCAGTTTCTGACTGGTAATTCAAAGAATATATTGGGGTTACGTGCACCCACAATTTTTGCTACTGGTATATAGTGCCATTGTCTGACTGGGAATTCAAAGAATATATTGGGGTTATAAATACCCTCATTTCTTGCTACTGGTATATAGTGCCATTGTCTGACTGGGAATTCAAAGAATATATTGGGGTTATAAATACCCTCATTTCTTGCTACTGCCATATAGTGCCAGTTTCTGACTGGTAATTCAAAGAATATATTGGGGTTACGTGCATCCACAATTTTTGCTACTGGTATATAGTGCCATTGTCTGACTGGGAATTCAAAGAATATATTGGGGTTACAAATACCCTCATTTCTTGCTACTGGTATATAGTGCCATTGTCTGACTGGGAATTCAAAGAATATATTGGGGTTACAAATACCCTCATTTCTTGCTACTGGTATATAGTGCCATTGTCTGACTGGGAATTCAAAGAATATATTGGGGTTACAAATACCCTCATTTCTTGCTACTGGTATATAGTGCCATTGTCTGACTGGGAATTCAAAGAATATATTGGGGTTACAAATACCCTCATTTCTTGCTACTGGTATATAGTGCCATTGTCTGACTGGGAATTCAAAGAATATATTGGGGTTACAAATACCCTCATTTCTTGCTACTGGTATATAGTGCCATTGTCTGACTGGGAATTCAAAGAATATATTGGGGTTATAAATACCCTCATTTCTTGCTACTGCCATATAGTGCCAGTTTCTGACTGGTAATTCAAAGAATATATTGGGGTTACGTGCACCCACAATTTTTGCTACTGGTATATAGTGCCATTGTCTGACTGGGAATTCAAAGAATATATTGGGGTTATAAATACCCTCATTTCTTGCTACTGGTATATAGTGCCATTGTCTGACTGGGAATTCAAAGAATATATTGGGGTTATAAATACCCTCATTTCTTGCTACTGGTATATAGTGCCATTGTCTGACTGGGAATTCAAAGAATATATTGGGGTTATAAATACACTCATTTCTTGCTACTGGTATATAGTGCCATTGTCTGAATGGGAATTCAAAGAATATATTGGGGTTATAAATACCCTCATTTCTTGCTACTGGTATATAGTGCCATTGTCTGACTGGGAATTCAAAGAATATATTGGGGTTATAAATACCCTCATTTCTTGCTACTGGTATATAGTGCCATTGTCTGACTGGGAATTCAAAGAATATATTGGGGTTACAAATACCCTCATTTCTTGCTACTGGTATATAGTGCCATTGTCTGACTGGGAATTCAAAGAATATATTGGGGTTATAAATACCCTCATTTCTTGCTACTGCCATATAGTGCCAGTTTCTGACTGGTAATTCAAAGAATATATTGGGGTTACGTGCACCCACAATTTTTGCTACTGGTATATAGTGCCATTGTCTGACTGGGAATTCAAAGAATATATTGGGGTTATAAATACCCTCATTTCTTGCTACTGGTATATAGTGCCATTGTCTGACTGGGAATTCAAAGAATATATTGGGGTTATAAATACCCTCATTTCTTCCTACTGGTATATAGTGCCATTGTCTGACTGGGAATTCAAAGAATATATTGGGGTTATAAATACACTCATTTCTTGCTACTGGTATATAGTGCCATTGTCTGAATGGGAATTCAAAGAATATATTGGGGTTATAAATACCCTCATTTCTTGCTACTGGTATATAGTGCCATTGTCTGACTGGGAATTCAAAGAATATATTGGGGTTATAAATACCCTCATTTCTTGCTACTGGTATATAGTGCCATTGTCTGACTGGGAATTCAAAGAATATATTGGGGTTACGTGCACCCACAATTTTTGCTACTGGTATGTAGTGCCAATTTCTAACTGGGAATTCAAAATGCGCAAGGCTCCCGGAAAGGGACGTGGACGAGGCCGTGGGCGAGGTCGGGGGAATGGTTCTGGGGAGCAAGGTAGCAGTGAAGCCACAGGGCGTCCCGTGCCTACTCCTGTGGGGCAGCAAGCATTGCGCCACTCCACAGTGCCAGGGTTGCTTGCCACATTAACTAAACTGCAGGGTACAAACCTTAGTAGGCCCGAGAACCAGGAACAGGTCTTGCAATGGCTGTCAGAGAACGCTTACAGCACATTGTCCAGCAGCCAGTCAGACTCTGCCTCCTCTCCTCCTATTACCCAACAGTCTTGTCCTCCTTCCTCCCAAAATTCCCAAGCTTCACAGAACAATAACCCCAACTGTCCCTGCTCCCCAGAGCTGTTCTCCGCTCCTTTCATTGTCCCTCAACTTGCCTCTCCACGTCACGATTCCACGAACCTAACAGAGGAGCATCTGTGTCCAGATGCTCAAACACTAGAGTCTCCTCCATCTCCGTTCGATTTGGTGGTGGATGACCAGCAACCCACCCTCATCGACGATGATGTGACGCAGTTGCCGTCAGGGCATCCAGTTGACCGGCGCATTGTGCGGGAGGAGGAGATGAGACAGGAGTTGGAAGAGGAAGTGGTGGATGATGAGGACACTGACCCGACCTGGACAGGGGGGATGTCAAGCGGGGAAAGTAGTGTGGATGTTGAGGCAGGTGCAGCACCAAAAAGGGTAGCTAGAGGCAGAGGCAGAGGTCAGCAGCTTAGGCGAAGCCAGGCCACACCCGGAATCTCCCAAGATGTTCCAGTTCGTACCCAGCCCCGAAAAACTCCCACCTCGAGGGCACGTTTCTCGAAGGTGTGGAGTTTTTTCAAGGAATGCGCCGAGGACAGATATAGTGTTGTCTGCACAATTTGCCTCTCGAAATTGATTAGGGGCTCTGAGAAGAGCAACCTGTCCACCACTTCAATGCGCCGTCATTTGGAATCCAAGCACTGGAATCAGTGGCAGGCAGCAACGGCAGGACAAAGGCCGCCTGCCGTTCACGCCACTGCCACTAACACTGCCTCTGCCTCTGCCACTGCCACTGCTGACTGTGCTGGCGATGCACTCCAGAGGACGAGCCAGGACACCACTTCATCTGCCTCCGCCACTTTGTTGACTTCTCCCTCATCCTCCCCTGTTCCTGTCTTATCTCCTTCTCCTGCACCATCAAAGGCACCATCAGGCGCTTCTTTACAACAACTCACCATCTCTCAGACATTGGAGCGGCGGCAGAAATACACCGCTAACCACCCACACGCGCAAGCCTTGAACGCCAACATCGCTAAACTGCTGGCCCAGGAGATGTTGGCGTTCCGGCTTGTTGAAACTCCCGCCTTCCTGGACCTGATGGCAACTGCGGCACCTCGCTATGCCGTCCCTAGCCGTCATTACTTCTCCCGGTGTGCCGTCCCCGCCTTGCACCAGCACGTGTCACTCAACATCAGGCGGGCCCTTAGTTCCGCGCTTTGCACAAAGGTCCACTTGACCACCGTTGCGTGGACAAGTGCATGCGGACAGGGACGCTACATTTCACTGACGGCACACTGGGTGAATGTAGTTGAGGCTGGGACTGCTTCCCAAACTGGCCCGGTGTACCTCGTCTCCCCGCCTAACATTCCTGGCAGGGACACGAGAAGAACACCCCCCTCCTCCTCCTCCTCTACCGCCTCCTCCTCCGCCACCGCCTCCTCCTCCGCCACCGCCTCCTCCTCCGCTGTTAGATTGACCCCAGCTACGAGTTGGAAACGTTGCAGCACTGGCGTTGGTAGACGTCAGCAGGCTGTGCTGAAGCTGATCAGCTTGGGGGACAGATAGCACACTGCCTCCGAGGTGAGGGATGCCCTCCTCGATGAGACGGCAATATGGTTTGAGCCGCTGCACCTGGGCCCAGGCATGGTCGTTTGTGATAACGGCCGGAACCTGGTAGCAGCTCTGGAGCTTGCCGGACTCCAACATGTTCCATGCCTGGCCCACGTCTTCAACCTAGTGGTGCAACGTTTCCTAAAGAGCTACCCCAATGTTCCAGAGCTACTGGTGAAAGTGCGGCGCATGTGCGCCCACTTTCGCAAGTCGACAGTAGCCGCTGCTAGCTTAAAATCTCTCCAGCAACGCCTGCATGTGCCACAACACCGGCTTTTGTGCGACGTCCCCACACGCTGGAACTCAACGTTTCAGATGTTGAATAGAGTGGTTGAGCAGCAGAGACCTTTGATGGAATACCAGCTACAAAACCCTAGGGTGCCACAAAGTCAGCTGCCTCAGTTTCACATCCATGAGTGGCCATTGATGAGAGACCTTTGTGACATCCTACGGGTCTTTGAGGAGTCCACAAGGAGGATGAGCTCTGAGGATGCGATGGTGAGCCTTACAATCCCGCTCTTGTGTGTTCTGAGAGAATCCCTGATTGACATCAGGGATAACTCAGATCACACAGAGGAGTTAGGGATAGCATCCGATCCGTCACAGCTGGAGAGTAGGTCCACACATCTGTCCGCTTCACTGCGTTTAATGGAGGAGGAGGAGGAGGAGGAGGAGGAGGAAGAAGAGTTGTCCGATGATGTGATGGTGATACAGGAGGCTTCCGGGCAACTTCGAATCGTCCCATTGTTGCAGCGCGGATGGGTAGACATGGAGGATGAGGAGGAAATGGAGATTGAACTTTCCGGTGGGGCCAGAGGAGTCATGCCAACTAACACTGTGGCAGACATGGCTGAGTTCATGTTGGGGTGCTTTACAACCGACAAGCGTATTGTCAAAATCATGGAGGACAACCAGTACTGGATCTTTGCTATCCTTGACCCCCGGTATAAAAACAACATCTCGTCTTTTATTCCGGTAGAGGGGAGGGCCAATCGCATCAATGCTTGCCACAGGCAATTGGTGCAGAATATGATGGAGATGTTTCCAGCATGTGACGTTGGCGGCAGGGAGGGCAGTTCCTCCAGTAGGCAACCAAGTTCTCACCGGTCCACACAAACGAGGGGCACACTGTCTAAGGTCTGGGACACCTTGATGGCACCCCCTCGCCAAAGTGCCGCCATGGAGGGTCCTAGTGTCACCAGGCGTGAGAAGTATAGGCGCATGTTGCGGGAATACCTTTCCGACCACAGCCCTGTCCTCTCCGACCCCTCTGCGCCCTACATGTATTGGGTGTCGAAGTTGGACCTGTGGCTTGAACTTGCCCTATATGCCTTGGAGGTGCTGTCCTGTCCTGCCGCCAGCGTCCTATCTGAGAGGGTGTTCAGTGCAGCCGGTGGCATCATCACTGACAAGCGCACCCGTCTGTCAGCTGAGAGTGCCGACCGGCTCACTTTGATAAAAATGAACCACCACTGGATAGAGCCTTCATTTTTGTGCCCACCTGTGTAAAGCACCCCAACATGAAACTCCATGTCTGTACTCAACCTCTCCAATTCCTCCGCATCCTCATACTCATCCACCATAAGCGTTGCACAATTCTGCTAATACTAGGCTCCCTCCACCCTGATTTCCCCCAACTCTGCTGGTTAGAGGCTCCCTCCACCCTGATTTCCACCAACTCTGCTGGTTAGAGGCTCCCTCCACCCTGCTTTCCCACAACTCTGCTGGTTAGAGGCTCCCTCCACCCTGCTTTCCCACAACTCTGCTGGTTAGAGGCTCCCTCCACCCTGCTTTTCCACAACTCTGCTGGTTAGAGGCTCCCTCCACCCTGCTTTCCCACAACTCTTCTGGTTAGAGGCTCCCTCCACCCTGATTTCCACCAACTCTGCTGGTTAGAGGCTCCCTCCACCCTGCTTTCCCACAACTCTGCTGGTTAGAGGCTCCCTCCACCCTGCTTTCCCACAACTCTGCTGGTTAGAGGCTCCCTCCACCCTGATTTCCACCAACTCTGCTGGTTAGAGGCTCCCTCCACCATGAATTGGTCCAAACTGGGCTGTTTAGAGGCTCCCTCCACCATGAATTGGTCCAAACTGGGGTTTTTAGAGGCTCCCTCCACCATGAATTGGTCCAAACTGGGCTGTTTAGAGGCTCCCTCCACCATGAATTGGTCCAAACTGGGGTTTTTAGAGGCTCCCTCCACCATGAATTGGTCCAAACTGGGCTGTTTATATGCTCCCTCCACCATGAATTGGTCCAAACTGGGGGTTTTAGAGGCTCCCTCCACCATGAATTGGTCCAAACTGGGCTGGTTAGAGGCTCCCTCCACCATGAATTTGCCCAAACTGGGCTGTTTAGAGGCTCCCTCCACCATGAATTTGCCCAAACTGGGCTGTTTAGAGGCTCCCTTCACCATGAATTGGTCCAAACTGGGGTTTTTAGAGGCTCCCTCCACCATGAATTGGTCCAAACTGGGCTGTTTAGAGGCTCCCTCCACCATGAATTGGTCCAAACTGGGGTTTTTAGAGGCTCCCTCCACCATGAATTTGCCCAAACTGGGCTGTTTAGAGGCTCCCTCCACCATGAATTTGCCCAAACTGAGCTGTTTAGAGGCTCCTTCCACCATGAATTGGTCCAAACTGGGGTTTTTAGAGGCTCCCTCCACCATGAATTGGTCCAAACTGGGGGTTTTTAGAGGCTCCCTCCACCATGAATTGGTCCAAACTGGGTTTTTTAGAGGCTCCCTCCACCATGAATTGGTCCAAACTGGGCTGGTTAGAGGCTCCCTCCACCATGAATTGGTCCAAACTGGGGTTTTTAGAGGCTCCCTCCACCATGAATTGGTCCAAACTGGGGTTTTTAGAGGCTCCCTCCACCATGAATTGGTCCAAACTGGGGTTTTTAGAGGGTCCCTCCACCATGAATTTGCCCAAACTCTGCTGGTTAGAGGCTCAATCCACCCTGATTTTCAAAACAAATGTTGGTGCCAACCTCAACTTACTACAAGGGCCAAATTCACTGCTGGTGACAAGCTCTCCTCACTGCAAGTGCCAAATACACATGTTTCAAGGTGTTTTCCTACTGTCAGAGAGGTGGTATTGAGTGTGTAAAGTGTGTAGTTGTTAGGCTGTGATGTTGGGGTAATAGAGGGTCTTTGGTGTGTTAGATGCCCCCAGACATGCTTCCCCTGCTGTCCCAGTGTCATTCCAGAGGTGTTGGCATCATTTCCTGGGGTGTCATAGTGGACTTGGTGACCCTCCAGACAAGGATTTGGGTTTCCCCCTTAACGAGTATCTGTTCCCCATAGACTATAATGGGGTTCGAAACCCGTTCGAACACACGAACATTGAGCGGCTGTTCGAATCGAATTTCGAACCTCGAACATTTTAGTGTTCGCTCATCTCTAGTTAGTAGTATTCGATCGAGTAAGAATATTTGGAATACCGTAGTATTCAATCAAATACCTACTCGATCGAATACTACTCGCTTATCTCTAATTATGAGTGCAAACAAAATTGTTAAGAGCACCTTAGCAGCGCACCTGATGGAGTCCTATAATGTGTAATAGGAATCACTTGAGAGTTTGACCTTAGTGAACTAACTACCAGGTTGCATTGACATGGTTTGTGGATATTGATCCAGCAGGTAGCAAATATATTGTTTGATCATATGCCACCTAGAACTTCTGCATATATACCTGGTGAACATTTTAATCCCGTTAAAGGCAGCACATTATTGAATAAAATATCTGATTCTGATTGTGGGAAAGCTGAGTGAGAATGGGTGTGATCATATTTATTTAGACTGTTTCACGCACTTAAGCCCTGTTCATATCTGCTTTTGTATTGAATCATTCATGCGGGCAGTGCGCAGCAAGGACACAGACCTCATTATAGTCTATGAGGTTCATTTGCATTTGCAGCACAGTGCATGCAATTGCGTTTGTTTTCTGTTGGGGGGGGGTTGCCATACGGACTCTCCCCGGACGGAATACAAAAGCAGATGTGAACGAACCCTATGGGTTTTCTCCGCCCAGCACATACTAATGGTGTTGAGACTATATAGTCAGTTATGGATTCACCAGAGAGGTTTTTTTTTATTTTTTTAATTTCTAATAAAATTTATATTTTAGTCACTTCCAAAATATAGAGCTGTAGCATTTGCCAAAGGGAGGATTACCATTTTAAATGTCTATATCTACCATTTCAAGGCACCTAGAAAGATAGTTCTGGTATCATATGAAAGCTGAGATTCTCTAATAAACAGAGAACACTGGTCAACAGCCAAAATGTTTCGGGCATCAAACCAGTTGTTCTTAACTAATTTTGGGGTGCTGAGATTGAAATTGATGCTAAAATTTTAAAATTCGCTTTACTTTTCATGATATAGACGTGCATTTTATATTTCTATTTATATTTGGTTAAGAAAGCCTACCACCTGTATTTCGGCTGCAAAATAGGCAACCAGGAAAAGAGTTGGGCTCCACACATATGCTGTAATACATGTTCTTCAAATCTCAGGCAGTGGTTGAACCGGAAGAGACAGTCAGTGCCAATGGTCTGGAGAGAGCCATCTGACCATAGTGACAATTGCTACTTCTGCAAGGTGCCTCCAATTGGGAAAGGAATTTCAAAAAGAAAGAAATGGACTTTACAGTATCCGAATATTCCATCTGCGATACGCCCAGTAGCTCATTCTGAAGAATTGCCAGTTCCAAATGCTCCAGAAACATTCTCGCTCGATTCCACTGACGAAGAAGAAGGAGTTTGTCATGAACCATCTACCTCGTCAGATCCAGACTTTCCTGCATCACTCTCCACTGAACCGCACCTTATATTGCAAAGTGAACTTAACGATCTTGTTAGAGATCTAGACCTGCCCAAGGGTAAGGCCAAGCTCTTAGGTTCCAGACTTCAACAGTGGAATCTGTTGGCAGATGATGTTCGAATTTCTTTCTTTAGGAACCGTCAACAGTCTCTTGTCCAATTCTTCTTCATGGAGGGTGATCTTGTTGTATGCAGTAACGTTTGTAGTTTAATGGATGCTCTCAAAATCAGCTATAACCCGGATGAGTGGAGGCTATTTATCGATTCATCAAAGCTAAGTCTTAAAGCTGTCTTACTTCACAACGGCAATGCACTACCATCAGTTCCAATTGGTTATGCTGTTCACATGAAGGAAACCTATAACAACATGAAAGAGCTCTTGAGATGCATAAACTATGATCAACATCTGTGGTGCCTCTGTGGTGACTTGAAGGTGGTAGCGCTAGTGCTTGGTCTACAGGGAGGATACACCAAGTACTGCTGCTTCCTATGTGAGTGTGACAGTCGTGCAAGATCAGAACACTACAAGAAAAGAGACTGGCCACTCAGAAAGTCACTGCAGCCAGGGACTAAAAATGTTATGCATCCAGCACTTGTTCAAGCAGGAAAGATTCTGTTACCTCCTTTACATATCAAGCTTGGTCTTATGAAGAATTTTGTAAAGGCAATGGATGGAAATGAAGAGGCATTCAAATATCTCCTCTTATTCCAAGGTTGAGTGAAGCGAAGATAAAAGCAGGAGTCTTTATTGGTCCTCAGATTCGTATGCTTCTTCAAGATGACGAGTTTTACCATTTGCTGCGTGGCAAAGAAAAGACTGCATGGGAAGCATTCAAGTTAGTCGTGACTAATTTCTTGGGAAACACCAAAGCAGATAATTATGAAGAGTTGGTTGAAAATCTCCTGAAGGCATATAAAAACCTGGGATGTAACATGTCTTTAAAAATTCATTTCTTACACTCTCATCTAGACTTCTTTGCACCAAACTGTGGAGCGGTGAGCGATGAACATGGTGAACGATTTTATCAGGAAATTGTGACTATGGAAAAGAGATATCAGGGTAAATGGAACCCATCAATGCTTGCAGACAATTATCAGAGACAATCCCATGTCTGAATACAAGAGACGTGAGTAAAGGAGCCGAATAGCAATTCAATAAGGATCTACGTTCCAAAGTTCAATAAACATACTTCATTTGTAAAAAATTCTTAGATATGACTATAAATTATAGTTGATTTTAGATAGAACTAAGTTTCCTAAGAATATATTTCCAAAATTTTAAAAACAGTAAACTTGCACCTCTATTATTGCAGAAGTAATAAATATGTATCATATTCTATACAATTCACAAAACAGTAAAATGAGAATCCTTCGATATCATAGAAACTAGAGCCAATTGACAGTTTTCCTTGTGACATTTGAATTCAGCACATAAAAATCATTAGGGAATGACTCATTTCATTTCAGAAACAAACAACTTTTGAAAATTTGTTGACCAGTGGAATCAGGTACATAAGAATTTCTGAGACCTGCATTGTCTCAGTACAGCTGATCTGATCTAATACACTGGGGAACAGCAATTTTGTTGTCTTAAATCTGTGACTTGTTTTCAACTAACTTTTGGCCTCTGGATCCAAAAATAACCGCAGTTTTGTCTATCATGTAAACTTTTTAAGCCACAAGATACCTATGATCCATGCTTGATTCCACGGAGAGTGGTTACATTCTCATAAGGTGTAGAGAAAAAACATGACGAGTAAAAGAAAACTAACTACAGTTTTGAAACCCACATGCCTAAGTTACTATAAAACAGCTCAAAAATCTAACTCAACAGAGATTGTGTTACAAATTGTTCCCCAGTGATACTGATGGTCTATCATGGCCATGGTTGGATGGGTTTAGTGTGCGAGGATTTGACAAGCTTACACAAAGCCTTGACTTAACCCAAATCCTATACACCTTTGGGATGAACTAAAACAGAGATTGAGAGAGAGAGAGACCTTCTCATCGAATGAGTGTCTAACCTCACAAACATTCTTCTGGATGAATGGCCAAAAATTCCCACAGATGCACTCCAAAATCTACTAGAAAGTCTTTCCATAAAACTAGAACATTTCTTAACTTCAAAGGGTAGACCAACTGTAAACTAATTTCTATAGATTTAGAATGAGATGTCCTAAAGGCTCATTTAGGTGTATGTGTAGGTGTCCAAATAGGTTTCTCCATATGTTATATTTTGTTTATGTTTGTAAAAGATTTCTCTGAATATTCATGTTTTGTTTTTTTACTAGTGAACTTATCCTGGAAGATCTTGAAAACCTGTAATGAAAATAAAAAAAAAAGGGTGACAAGAAAACGATACATTGGTTTCCATGTATTAATTTGTATTATATTTAGGTCTTCATAATTGTTTTATAAGAAATGGAACCTGTTATTTTCTCCTTAAACAATGACACAATGAGATACAAGCTGTCAGTAGGTGGCAGTGTATCCCTATTGTTGGAATGTATCCAATATTTCCAGTTCTTGTAACTTAATAATTTCCAGCTGTAAGCCTTTGGGCCATATTCAATTCAGAAATCCACTTCTCATTGCTTGGGATGTCTCATTAGAAGATTAACTGGTTAAAATTCAGCACTAATGTGAAACTTTTAATTGGGAAATCCTGAGCGTGTTAAATTAATCTTAAGTACTTTTATCAGGAATTTTAGCTTTCTTGTACTGAGCTTTCTTGTTTTAAATCCATATAAAAGAGAGTCCAAATTAATTAAAGCCTAAAAGTGTAATTTCATTTTTCAATTACAAAATGTTTCATGCACCAAGAAACCTGTACACATTTCTAATGCATAAAAACCTATCAAGAACAAAAATCTACTTGTTTATTTTTCATGAAAAACATAATGTATTTTTTTTTCTTCTTTTACCAGGAAGGCAAAGTACTGTATACGCACATTGCTCTTTGGTGATGACTTCTACAAATCTGTTGTTCAGCTTCTGCTGTATTGTTTTTAATCACAATGGTTAGCTAAAGCCGACACATTCTCATTCACTCTGACAAAAATATTTGTAAGACATCCCAGTACAAAAACCTTTATGCTGTGTAAAAATCAGAAGATTATGGCTAAGGATGAACATAATTTCGGCACAAATTTCTGAAAAGTTTTGGAATTAACATGAATCTTAAAGTTTTGGGCTCCTTCATAATCAACACTATTATAGCCAAACACAAAAGCTTAATATGGGGAAACCCAATGTAGGCGAGTCAAAACAGCTACTCACCTTCCTCATATCCCTTGGGCATCTAGTAATTACCCTGGTTCTCTCTTCAGGCCTCTACTATCCTCCAGCTTACATCACATACCCTAGAGTCACCGATGATGCCAAATTGCACAAGGTTCTCTAATATCATGGCGCTATCACCTCTTTAGTCATAGGGCACACCGGGGTCATGATGTTATCACCTCGACCCTGGGCTGTATATTGGCACCCAGAAACTGGAAGAGGTCTGAAAAGCACACTGATGTACCATCAGATGCCACAAGGATGCCCAGGAGAGTTGATGCAAGATGAGTATAGCTGCTAGTCATTTTAAAGAGTGTTTTATTACACATAACATAACATTGCAGGACAGGAGACTGAAGTGATTGGACATACTGTAGAAAATTTTTGGGTCTTTTTGAAATGTCTTGACTGACAGCAAACAGATGGGTATCCCTTTGCTGTCTGTGATTTTCCATACACTTTAATGGGCATGTTTGGAGCATGACTTTAACCCAGTGTACAAACTTGTAAAAATGTTTTTCCACACAGTGAATGCCGTAGCCAGAAAATTCATCAAAATAGCCAAACTGCCACTACTGTTTCTCAGTAAAATTTTGATAAAAAACAATAAAAACATCAGACCTTCCCCAAAATGGTATAAGTAAAAGGTATATCAACCTAGATGGAATGGACCACGAGTAGGGAGTAGTAGTGTCAATAGCGATGTTAGTTAACTGAACTCCTCCAGCCCACCTCATAGACACTGACGGGGGGAGGGGCAACATGTTACCAGATAGAGGTGGTTAGAGGTGGTAGTAGTTCCCCTGGGGTGCTTCCAGTTGTAGAGGGTCCCTCTTAAACTGAGTTGTGTGATGGTGTTCAAAAGGGCCATGGTGGTGAATGTAGGAACCATTCAGGAGGCAGTGGTATAGCTGAAACTGAGTAAACTTTACTGTGGAAAACTGTGCAACCATGAGCACATGCAGCTTCTCGATGGAGGTAGTAGTCATCCAAATATTGGATGTACCCAGGCTTAGGGATGAGGGATGCCCAGACCATAGCAGTTGTTAACTGCCTTGTACTCTACTCCAACAACTCTGTAGGTAATCTAGCCTAAGCCAGAAGATGGTTCTGAAGGCTGGTAAAAAGGAAGTCCTTTGGGTCCAGGTACAATATTAGGTGGGTCCTGGAGAACACCACAAAAAACAATAAAACTTTTTTCCTGCTGAAAAAAAAAAAAAAAAACATTTTTCCTATATTAAATTGAGTGTGTGGATTCCAAATCCGAAGTCAGAATTGTTGTAACAAGTTAGGAAATTTTGCTATACATAAGTTTGCCTAATTGAATTAAGCACTTGGAAAGCATTGAATAATTTTGAACAGAACGAGTTTTACTCCAACAATTTCCTGATCTACATCAAAGTTTTCATAGTAAACAGTGTATGAAAATGTAATGGAATAACAAAATTTCAAAAAGTTTCGTTTTTCAGTTGAAAAGTCTTACTTAAGCAAGGTAAGTCAAATTTGCCACTTACATGTCCCAAATTGGGTGGGAAAAAGTCAAGATGATTCCCAAGAAGATGAAATGCATTTCCAAAGACATTCGGCAGCCAAGTTGTCCATATGCTGTAAGCCTGTTATCTACTAATTCCGCAGAGTTTTTAGCTCGTCTGTTCTCAAGGAAATTCTGCACTACTAGCACAAATGCTGCAAGTTCCAGAGGGTTGAGTTTTGTTCTGAATGTGTCATCACATTAGTTTGTTGATTTTGGGACCAATAAAAATTCTGCCCTTTATTCTAGCCTCAGTTTTCAGTGAGCTAAACTTGTCCTTCAAATACTGGAAACCATTTCCATCACCATCAAGTGCAATTACATTTTTCATTAAACCAATTTAATGTGAAGTGATGGAAGATAAACTTGAAGTGGATCGGCCAGTGATTTGTGTTGTACATTGTACTGACCAACTGTGTGCTCGACTCTGAGAGGCCAATGTCTCATTTTGTAACGATCGTTGTCATCACGACCGTTCCATAGGCACAAGAAACACATGTACTTTGTGTACCCTAACTGTAGGCCAAGCAGCAGTGATACCACTTTCAGGTCAGCACAAATTTTCCATTTATGTTCTGAGTATTTTATCATTTCCAATTAGCCTCCATTTATCAGGAACATGTATTGCATCTAACTCCATCATAAGACCATTTACATCAGTACAGAAACAGACATTACTTTTCATTGCATAGTATGCAGCTAACTTGGTGTGTCGATGACGAAAGTGTGAAGTTTTGGTGCCAGATAGGTCTGGGCATGTCCATTGGAATATTTCCAATATATAATGCATTAAGATTATAACTGAATAAGGTTTGCATGTATAACTTAAAATCTAGACGTGTCAGGCAAATTCAGAGTTCATATTTGGAATCAGCACGCTCATTTTAGTATAAATCACATGTTTTTCTCTCAGTAGCAAAATCATTGTTGCGTGGTGAACAGTTCCTGGAAGACAGCGCTCCTTCTCTCCATCTAGGACACTGACTGTTCAGAAGACAGGCTGATGTTCCTTGTTTTAGGGCTGTCTCTGGCAGAGCTGGGCAATATTCATCTACCTCAGGGGCTAATAGGAACAAAGCAAAGCCTGGTCACTTGGGGATGCTGCACAACTGGCCCTGCAAAAAAACACAACTTATTCATCTGAGTACACAAAAATATAAAAAGTTATGGGTGTCAGGATATAGCGATTCCAAGAAACTACATAGATTTAGCATAGCTATAATCGCAGTAACCACAGAATATAGGTGACATGTAATTTGATTATCAGGGTAATATCACTCCTTAACCCCTTCCCGCCGATGGCATTTTTTGATTTTCGTTTTTCGTTTTTGACTCCCCTCCTTCTAAACCCCATAACTTTTTTATTTCTCTGCTCCCAGAGCCATATGAGGTATTAATTTTTGCGGGACAAATTTTTCTTCATGATGCCACCATTAATTATTCTATATAATGTACTGGGAAGCAGGAAAAAAATTCAGAATGGGGTGGATTTGAAGAAAAAATGCATTTCTGTGGCTTTCTTACGGGCTTTGGTTTTACGGCGTTCACTGTGCAGCCAAAATGACATGTCCCCTGTATTCTGTGTTTCGGTAAGGTTCCAGGGATACCAAATTTATATGGTTTTATTTACATTTTGACCCCTTAAAAAAAATCCAAAACTGTGTTAAAAATTTTTTTTTCTAAAAGTCGCCATATTCCGACGACTGTAACTTTTTTATACGTAAGTGTACGGGGATGCATAGGGCATCTTTTTTTGCGGGGCCGGGTGTACTTTTTAGTTCTACCATTTTCGGGAAATGCTATTGCTTTGATCACTTTTTATTCAAATTTTTATCAGAATCAAAACAGTGAAAAAACGGCGGTTTGGCACTTTTGACTATTTTTCCCGCTACGACGTTTACCGAACAGGAAAAATATTTTTATAGATTTGTAGAGCGGGCGATTTTGGACACGGCGATACCTAACATGTATATGTTTCACAGTTTTTAACTACTTTTATATGTGTTCTAGGGAAAGGGGGGGTGATTTGAACTTTTAATACTTTTTATATTTTTTTAATATTTTTTTTTAATTTTTTTTTTTAAATTTTTTTGCATTAGACCCCCTAGGGGTGTTGAACCCCAGGGGGTCTGATCACTAATGCAATGCATTACAATGCTAATGCATTGCAATGCATTGCAAAAAATCATCCTCTCTTTTGCAGGCTGCATAGACCAGCCTGCAAAAGAGAGAATTTGCAGACAAGCCTGGGAGCCTTGTACAGGCTCCCAGCTGCCATGGCAATATGACGTCGGTCCTGGAGCATGCTCCAGGAGCCGGCGATCACCAGCAAAATGGTGGCGCCCATGCGCCGCCGGGAGGGGTTAATGCCTCCGATCGGTCCGGGGACCGATCGGAGGCATTAGAGCTGGTTGTCTACTGCTTAAAGCAGTAGACACCCGGCGGCTATGGCGGCCGCCCGGCTCCCGGGCGGTCGCCATAGTTACAGACCCGACATGCGCCGTACTATTACGGCGCATGTCGGGAAGGGGTAAAGGAAAGAGCACTTTCACAAGCGTATGGTGTCTTACAAAGCCATTTTCACTCCACTGGGGGATTATGGGAAAAAGTATGCAAATCTTTGGAAGGCGGAGAGTAAAAATTAAAAATTGTAAATGGTTGCTGCAGGAGGGGATTAAACACCAAATTAGAACATGTATAATGCATAGAGCACTGTGGGAAGAACCGCAATGCATTACTGCCGCAGTTTTTCCTGCACCGCTTTTTTGCTGCTTGACCCCAAGTGGGGCCTTAGCCTTAAATACAAAATGCTCTGATCTTCCCTGGTCCTGCTCATGCCACCTCAGGAAACAGTTATATTTTGCTCAGGAAGAAAAAGCCATCTAGGCATTTCTCCTGCAGCCCTTATTATTACATTTGCTTTTATTGCTTTTTTTTTTCTATCGCTGCAAAACTTAACCTTTTGCTCAACTATATTTTCACCATTTAATTAACGTTTTGTGATGTCTACAATGACAAGTGATTATTTTTTTCAAATTAAACTGCATTATGTTTTATAAAAGTACAATATACTTGATTAAAAATGATTATGTCTGTATAAATCATGTTTAGGCCATTTGTAAGCCCTTCAAATTTAAGAAGCAAAATCATGGGGAACCCACATCTAATGAAAAGTACTTAATACAGAACAGCTTTTATGCCTTCTAAATGGTACCATGCAGTGAAGCAAACCACAATGAAGATGATAACTAATAATATTATTGCAAGATAAATACATACCTGAACTACCACTACCTACGTGTGACTTTCATTAATGTGTTGTCTAGAAATATTAAGCTGTAGGTAATTAATACACTAGTTAAAACCAATGCATTTAATTTAATGTTAAATAGCAAAATTTGGCCTACGTACACTGCAGTATGGTAGTCCTTGTTCTTGATGATCATGTATAATTAACAGGGTTGACAACCTTTTTAGCAAGCTTATTTTCTCATGGATGGTAGCTAAGGGTCGGTTCACATTAGCGTATGTGTTCTGTCTGGTTAGAGTCCACATGGAGACCCCCGGACGGAATACAATCGCAATTGCAAGCGCTGTGCTGTCAAAGCGCCTGGACCCCATAGTCTATAATGGGGCCCGTGTGCTTGCCACGCACTGTTCACAGAAATGATTAGTGCGGGCAGCGCGCGGCAAGCACACAAGCCTCATTATAGTCTATGGGGTCCAGGCGCTTTGACAGCACAGTGCTTGCAATGGCGATTGTATTCTGTCCGGGGGGGTCTCCATGCGGACTCTAACCGGACGGAACACATACGCTAATGTGAACCAGGGGTAAAGGCTAGCAGCCCCAGCAGTCAAGGGGATTTAATGCTTATCTGGTGTGCAGTAGATAATTGTCATCTCCATGTCCATTGCTATAATTTATACTCTTCTCAGTTAAACCAAAAAAGTGCAACATAAAATGTAATTCTGGTTTAATGGCCTTACGAAATTTGGTCCACTGTGCAAAATAATATAATCTTTTATGAGCACATGTAAGTTTTATTACTATGGTGGAGAAATATTTTATCAAACTTTGTGGATAAGCAAGCTGAATGAAGAGTTTTTAAATATTATAATTACAATTCATTCTTTTTATATTGTACTGTAAATTAAAATATATTAAATCTCAGGCCTTTATTGTTTTATTTAAGCAAATGAAAGAAAAGGGAGTCTCGCTGTCATAAAGAAAACAATGTAGCTAAAAAGAATAATAATTAATCATTTTCTCACTCCCACCAAGGTGATTACCTAAAATATGCTGCGGTGAAATGTAATGATTTAAATATTTTAAAAATGGAAGCAAGCTACATTCTAATTGCTGTTTTTTTTTTTCTTGAAAAGACCTACCGTTTAAAACAATATAAAAACAGGTTAATAAAAAGAGACATATAAAATTCAAGTTTTATGTTAAACTAGCCTCTGCCTGCACTTTGTCTGCGTGTTTTTGGTGTCAGTGATCCGCCTATATTCCAAAAATTACCATCAATGGTTTTCCTGCTCCGGCATTTCAGCAGCTCTTAAAGGGGTATTCCCACGTCGCATACTCACCAGTCTTCATTGCTGTAAAATCTTCTTTCTTCCTGGTTTTTTGCATCATTTGGTGGGCGGGGTTTCACATGCAACCTGCCATTTAGCTCCGCCCCCAAATGCACATGTAGCTCCGCCCACCACATAGTGTGATCCTATGGGGCAGCTGAAGGGCCTGTGATGTCATCAAAGGTCCTTAAATACTATATGCACAATATTGGACTATGAAGTACAGGCAGGAGCAACTCCATTCTGTGTTACATACAGAGACTGCCTGTCTCTGCCATAATGAACACAATTGAATTAGCTAGCCTGATAACTGGGAAAACAGAAGACGTTCAGAAATGAAAGCAGCTCCTCTCCCCTATCTGAGTGCAGGACCTAGGTCATGTGGTATAGACACAGGAATAGCTAGATACACAGGCTGGCTCCCTGCACTTAGCCCCTCCTCCCTCCCCCCTGAGAGCAGGCAGATACATCACTTGACTTTTGAGCAGATAAGTCAAGGGCTGTGTCAACAATTAATTGAATAAAGTAAGATAGTGGACAAACAAAGCAGTTTTGCTGAAGCAGTGTATTTAGGAAAAGTCTTAAATCCACATTAACAAGCAGTATAGATAGGATCCTTGTGATGGGACAACCCCTTCAGCTTCACTTGAGGAGAACTCTGTGACTTCTGGCTATCTTCGTTGTTTTAGAATTTTGCAAAAAATTTGATATTTTTTTTTTTCGAGTTTAAAAGTAGCAAACTTCCAATTTGGATTAAAGGTATTTTCCCTTCCAGTGTGTCAGCATGTTGCGTGGAGAAAATCAGATAATATGCAAAAGTGTGTATACTATGGACTGGGTTAGCTGTGTGTTTACATAAGAGATAACAGACCTGGCTTTATCAGAACCTGAGACAAGCTGCTGCAAGAGCAGTTTAACCCTTTCACTGCCAAACACATAGCTCTACATCCTCCCAAGGTGGCATATCAGTAGCGGAGGATGTAGCTACTACGTCCTCCCTACTAATGCTAATATTAGCATTAGCTCTAGACTGCATCAACATATCTTGATTCTTTAATATACATTTTAAAGAGGATAATCTCATCTTTAAAATGATACTTGAGAACTTGATGATACAACTTACAGTTTTGGAGCGATTCACTGTTGAAAACGCTATTTTGCATTGAGATCCAACTGCATATCTCAATTCCCGACAGCAAATCAACAGTGAACTTCTCCAAAACTATAAGTTGTATCATCAAGTTCTCAAGATGAGACTCTCCTCTTTTAAATGCATTTTAAAGTATCAGGATATGTTGATGCAGTCCAAAGATATAGGGCTCTAAATTGTTCCCCCCTCCTGTCTAAGCAAGCAATTTGTGAACTGTAACAGGAAAGGGAGGGGGGCACAAGCAGCCCAGCAGGGTGCATAGAGACAGAGAAACAATCTGACACAGTGCACCAGGAGGGGGGTGGCAGGGACTCTTCTGTCACTATTAACCCTTTTCTTGCCATTCAGAGAGCATACTTTACTTTTGGTGTCTGATTGTCACATACAGGTACAGTGTTGGCCAAAAGTATTGGCACTCCTGCAATTCTGTCAGACAATACTCATTTTCTTCCAGAAAATGAGTGCAATCACAAATTCTTTGGTATTTTTATCTTTATTTAATTTGTCTTCAATGGAAAACCACAAAACGAATAGCCAAAAAGCCAAATTGGATATAATTCCACACCAAACATAAAAAAGGGGGTGGACAAAAGTATTGGCACTGTTTGAAAAATCATGTGATGCTTCTCTAATTTGTGTAATCAACAGCACCTGTTACTTACCTGAGGCACCTAACAGGTGGTGGCAATAACTAAATCACACTTGCAGCCAGTTGAAATGGATTAAAGTTGACTCAACCTCTGTCCTGTCTCCTTGTGTGTACCACATTGAGCAAGAAAGAAGACCAAAGAACTGTCTGAGGACTTGAGAAGCAAAATTGTGACGAAGCATGAGCAATCTCAAGGCTATAAGTCCATCTCCAAAGACCTGAATGTTCCTGTGTCTACCATGTGCAGTGTCATCAAGAAGTTTAAAGCCAATGGCACTGTGGCTAACCTCCCTAGATGTGGACTTAAAAGAAAAATTGACGATAGATTTCAACGCAAGATTGTGCGGATGGTGGATAAAGAACCTCGACTAACATCCAAACAAGTTCAAGCTGCCCTGCCGTCTGAGGGTACAACAGTGTCAACCTGTACTATCCGTTGGCATCTGAATGAAAAGGGACTGTATGGTAGGATACCCAGGAAGACCCCACTTCTTACCCAGAGACATAAAAAAAGCCAGGCTGGAGTTTGCCAAAACTTACCTAAGAAAGTCAAAAACGTTTTGGAAGGATGTTCTCTGGTCAGATGAGACAAAGGTAGAGCTTTTTGGGAAAAGCCATCAACATAGAGTTCACAGGGAAAAAAAAAAGAGGCCTTCAAAGAAAAGAACACGGTCCCTACAGTCAAACATGGCGGAGGTTCCCTGATGTTTTGAGGTTGCTTTGAGTTATGGTTCTGTGTATATATACACTAATACTGCTGAAACAAACAAGGCTGCCAAGGGTTAACACTCACCACAGGTCAGCAAACACACTTACCCCTTCACAGCTAGGGGTGCTCCTGCACACAGCTAGGAGTCATCAAACACACATGCCCCTGCAACAGCTAGGGGTGCTCGAGCACACAGCTTTGAGCGCTTTGGCAACAGCTAGAAGCCACCATGGAAGTCTGAACATGCTCCTGCAAACAGCTAGGAGTTACCAATGAAGTTTGACAGTCTAAATAAGGCTATCTCAGAGACCAAACCTGCTGTAACTCCTGGAACAGTCTCTACTGCACCTAGCCGTGGTGAAGAGCTGACAGTTCAGGGTTTACAGGTCCTAACTAACAGCACCCAGATAGAAGCAGAGAAACCCCACACAGAGACCTAGTCTGGAACCTGCCTGAATACTGGAGCCTATCCCTGAGACTACTGTCATTAAACAAGCTTCTGTGGACTTTAGGAAAATTCAATCAAAGTGTGAGCACCGGGCGGGCGTAGGCTAACACTATTTAAAGGGAAGTCCCCACCCAATAGGGGCGGTGGTTATAACCTCACCGCTCATGCTCAATAGAGGAATAAAGACACTTAGCTTGTGAGCGACTCCAAAAGTCTGAGCATGCTCAGTAGGGCGAAAGCAGGACTTAGCCTGACCTGCAGGTGGCACTGTGCCCTGGGAGAGCAACCTGCGGGACGCAATCCTAACACATTGCTGCCTCTGGCACTGGACTGCTTGATCGTGTGCATGGCATTATGAAGTCTGAAGACTACCAACAAATTTTGAAGCATAATGTAGGGCCCAGTGTGAGAAAGCTGGGTCTCCCTCAGAAGTCATGGGTCTTCCAGCAGGACAATGACCCAAAACATACTTCAAAAAGCGCGAGAAAATGGTTTGAGAGAAAGCACTGGAGACTTCTAAAGTGGCCAGCAATGAGTCCAGATCTGAATCCCATAGAACACCTGTGGAGAGATCTCAAAATGGCAGATTGGAGAAGGCACCCTTCACATCTCAGGGACCTGGAGCAGTTTGTCAAAGAAGAATGGTCTAAAATTCCAGCAGAGCATTGTAAGAAACTCATTGATGGTTACCGGAAGTGGTTGTTCGCAGTTATTTTATCTAAAGGTTGTGCTACCAAGTATTAGGCTGAGGGTGCCAATACTTTTGTCCGGCCCATTTTTGGAGTTTTGTGCAAAATGATCAATGATTTGACTTTTTTTTCATTCTCTTTTGTGTTTTTTCATTGCAAGCAAAATAAATGAAGATATTACTACCAAAGAGTTTGTGCTTGCAATCATTTTCTGGAAGAAACTGAGTATTATCTGACAGAATTGCAGGGGTTCCAATACTTTTGGCCAACACTGTATAATATAATTCCCCCCTGAGCTTTACTAGTAGGGGATTTCTTATGTAATACCCTCTAAACACAACCAGTTTTTTGGCGCTGTGACCCAGACGTTTACCATTGTCCAGGTCGCAGCGTCAAAATAAAGTCGCACCAAACACTTACACAACACATACACAAAGTCATGAATAAAGTTTACATTTCACCCAATCCCTGTTCTGTCCATACCCGAGCTTTCTACAGTAAAATATGTCTCTAGTGATGTCCGTTACATGCTAATATAATAGTAATAACGATTATCACTAGAGATGAACGTTTACTTTGCTGAAATTTTTATAGGGGGATGGAAAATAACATTTTTATGTAAAGTCCTATTTAGTTTGCATGCACAAAATGGGATGGCGCATTTCTGCGATTTTGGCGATTCTTTAACACCCTCCCCTGTAAATATATACATGTTGTGGTATGTATGAACTCCTCACATATTGCAGTTTTTTGAAAAGTACATTTTGTTTGCAGAAAGGGATTGTTAGTGGCAAATTTGAATTTTTGTTCAATTTTTACTTGCAATCTCTGTTTGCCGCAACATTGCATGAAGGTGGTTGTATATATGAACTATTAAAGTGTGTTGTTATATATGATATGCTGTGTAATCTGGAAAAAGTTAGATTTTGGTATCACAGTCACAGTTTGGTAGGTGCAGTAAAGATTGTTAACATATTAGTGAATAACAGAAAAATCCTGCCTGTCTTCTGTATTAGGGTTTTTGGATGTCTGAGCTCTTGTTGTAGTTGATGTTTGCAGTACATATAGTATATATACACATTGTCTACACCTTAAGCTATTATTTTAAATGTATTTCGTATATGAATCTGAGATTGAACATGAGTTTTAGGTGCAAACGTGTTTTAGCGAATTTTTTCAAAAAATGATTTGTGTTTTCCACAAAGTTGCATGAAGGTGGATGTGGATATTGATGACCCATTAAGACATTTGTAATCTTCAGGTTGTCTATTTTTTAAAAAAAATATATATAGGGTTTAGGGGTTCACTTACTTTTCATGTGTGTAATCACTACATTTTATCGATATGATACTTTAACATTTCCAGCTTCCAAGCAGATTTTTGTTCCTTCCAGTTCTGGTGATTTTCTGAAGACATGTGCATGCAGGTGTAGGCCATAGTGATATGAATGAACTCTGCACATGTTGAACTCTTATTTTTAGCAGGTTTGGTGCATTTGATTTTTTGTTTGGTTTCCGTTTTTAGCAACTAATATACATTAATTTGCATTTTTTCATAAAACATTCACGTTAAATCAAAATTGCATGAAGGTGCCTGTTCGCTTACAGTACCAAGTGGCATTCAGACAATGCTGGCGGTGTCTACGTTAAGAAAATATATAGGTATGGGGGGGTTGGATGCTTTATTATTGTTGTAATTTCCGTTTTATTTGATCATCTCAAAACTGTGAAAATTGCTCTGGCTACTGGATGTGCAAAATTTCCAGAGACCCTTGGCAGTGAAAGGGTTAATATAGTATGTGAACATAAATTCGTAACAGTCATAAAGCCATGTCATTTCAATTGAGGTTAAAACTATTTATGTGCCAAATGTTATTCAAATCTGTTCAGCTGTTTTTGCGTGATTGAGGAACAAACATCCAAACACACAAACTTTCACATTTATAATATTAATAGGATTTTTAAAATTATCAATCCCAGTTTCAGAAACATTATTCCAATATTTTTTATGACCTTTGCAAAGTTTGGATATTTTTAAATGTTTAATTAAATGTTGAGTTTTAGTTATATTTTTTGCGTACAAAGAGTGAATGATTGACACCAGGCACAACAGAAACAGTACAGTACAATTCTGTACTATCCACCAAATGCTTTATTCTTATTTTATTACGTTTAGATGCTTTCTGACAGTTTATGCGCCTTGTTCAATAAGTGATCTTGCTTTATAGAATATCTGTAGAAAACCCACTGAAATAGGGTGTCACCCTCATGAATTATGTATAGACAGTGTTTCATACAACACAAAAAACAGGTGAGTGCTCACCTGATCCATGCTTGAATTGGACACATATAGAAGTATCTGGTCTCCAAGTGGAAGTGGATTGCAGAGAAACCACAGCAATGCTGTGATAGTAAGCGCCAAAACTTATTCCCCGCCAAAGATAAACAGGTACAGCTCACAGGAGAATAAAAAGGTTATGCAGCTGCTGTTCCACTTCATACTGGGAGTGGTTAAACCTTTCCAATAATATTACGGCATCAACAACTGGTACAATGGAAGGGGCCAGACAAAAGAGAGTAGCTGGATCACTGCTCAAAGGTATAGAACAATAATTTGTTAAAACAATAAAAACATACATTTTTATGAAAATGAATGATAATGCGTTTTGGAAGCTCAATTGCTTCCTTTTACAAGCCTAGTACAAAAAAAAAAAAAAAATACACAGGTATATAAAGAAAAAATAAATAAAAAAACAAGATGATGTCACGCCAGGATCAACAGAATGACAAGTAAGGGTATGTTCACCCGTAGTTTTTTGCAGGCGGATTTTGATGTGGAATCCACCTCAAAATTTGTCTCCAAATTGCCTCCCATAAGTTTCAATGGGAGTCACTCGCCGTTTTTTTCCACTAGCAATTATTTTCAGTTGGCAGAAAAAAAAAGTGACATCCCATATCTTCACGTGAATTCCGCGTCTGAGTCAGTTGTGGTGTTCGCCCTGTTAGTAAATTGGCCCCAATATGTTAAATTTACTTTACAGATAGGTACAATTTAAATGTTGAATATTGACTTGCCTGGCAGTAACAATTTAGTTAGGGACTCCAATTCATCATGGAACTAGTTAACAAAATATCGCAATAACCTTTCTAAAGACTTGAAAGTTTGCAGTTGTAGTTCCGGGTGGATTCCCAGATTTCATGTGCAGTATTAGCTATAAAAAAAGACCACCAGATTTGACTAGTTAAAAACGCGGCCAGAAATTTGAGCTTTATATATACAGCAGTTTATGTTGCTTTTCTGTCACATTCCTCACTGTATATGTAAAGGAAGCATACCGTCTCCCCTATATTCAACTGTTTCTACTGTGTTATAGAGCACATTGCACTGATACATGACATATCTTTATTATATGTGTCACTTCTGTAAATTTGGAGAAAATTGAAGTCTTATGTAGCTGACAGTCGGTGCACTTGGAGATGGCCTTCAACTGCTTACCACTAGTATCTTCTGACCTCATATTCTGATAGTTATTTCTCACAAACATTTCTTTGGACAAACTCAGATCAGCAACTTCTATAGATCTAAGTCTAAGACATAACACACTTAGTCACATAGTAAATATTCAATTGTACCATAGAATTTATTCACTATATCAAACTTTAAAAAAAGACTCTCCAGTGAAATATAGATTTATTAAACATATAACTCTCATAAGAATGAATTTCTATTGGGAAGTTTACATTAGCCAGAAAAGTGTAACCTGAACACAAGACAATGAAGCAAACAGCAACCTCTATCCCTCTTTCATTGATAACATGAACTATACTGTAGCCTTAGAAAATGTTGAATACATTTGCCAAAAGAGAGTACAGAATATTAATACCTGAAATTAGAAAAACATTACACTCTGTTACGCACAGCGGATATGTACCCACTAAGCCACCTCATTAACTTGATGTTCCGCCACTACCAAGGGTAAGTAGCCACCATAGTTTTACCCTTGAACCATAGTACAGGCCTACAGAGACTACCAGGTCATTAAAGGGAATACCATCATTGGGAAAACTCATTTTTAATAGAGATGAGCGAACACTAAAATGTCCAAGGTTCGAAATCCGATTCGAACAGCCGCACACTGTTCGACTGTTCAAACGGATTTCGAACCCCATTATAGTCTATGGGGGAAATGCTCGTTTTAGGGGTAGGCAAAATTCGATAATTATACTAAAATTATACTTACCAAGTCCACGAGTGATGGTCGGGCTGGATTCTCCTTGAACTCTTCTCCTGGCGCAGTGTCCCTGCGTCTTCTACCGGCTGACACTGCCTAGGCAGAGCTGACTGCGCATGTGCAGTCATTTGCGGACATGCACAGTCGGCTCTACCCGGCCTGACACCTGAGCAGACCCGACTGTGCATGTGAGGGCATGCCGGCGCATGTGCAGTCGGCTCTGCCTAAGCCGAATGCCTAGGCAGAGTGAATTCCAGCCAGAAGACGTGACGGGGACGCTGCACGGAGAAGACTTCTAAAGGTAAGAGAAGAACCAGCGTTGATTGGCAGAATGTATAGCATTCTGCCAATCAACGCTGGTTCTGCATCGAACCTTAAACTTCGAACAGCTAGTAGTGTTCGATTGAGTATGAGTATTTCGAATACCGTAATATTCGATCAAACACCTACTCGATCGAACACTACTCGCTCATCTCTAATTTTTAACTAAGCATATATGTGCATACCTTTTTAAAAGTGTATTCCATACATGCCTTTTAATTGTTAATCCTTTCAGCCATTTTTGAATTAGCCCACTTTTATTGATATGCTAATTAGTCATCTCGGAGCACTCCGGAAGTTCACTGAGCACTGTGTGCTGTGTGTAAACAGGGGGAGGTGAGAGCAGGGAAAGATGCTGCTGCTGATGATATTGATGATGACTCATCAGCCTCCCTGCTCTCACCTCCCCCTGTTTACATACAACAAAGAGTGCTCAGTGGTCCATGCTGGCTCCGTGCTGGCTAATTAGCATATCAATAAAAGCGGGCTAATTCAGAAACAGCTGGGAGGATTAACAAATAAAAAGTATGTGTGGAATAGCCTTTCTAAAGGCTATGCAAATATATGCTTAGTTAAAAATTAGTTTTCCCAATGATAGAGACATTTTAACTCTCAAAATGGTCCTGGGATAGATGGCAATTAGCCAAAGGCCAGAGAAATGCCATTGTGGAGCATAAGCAGTTCAGGCAAAGGAGTGGTCCAGTCTGAAAGTCTTTTTTTTTTTTTAATTCAAAAGTTTTATTTGGTTTTCCAGAATTTTTTTTTTTTAAAAAAAAACAGTACAAAAGATAAAAAAATACCACAACTGAACATCAGATCATATACAGAGCATTACCAGGCAAACAATGGCAAAAAGAGATAAAGCGAGGATCACAAAATCTTGTGTATTATCATCATGAGCACAAAATGAAATAAAATAAAATAGAATAAAATAAAATAAAACAAGCTGACAAGGATGAGAAGAGATAATATCAGTGCGAGAAGTCCGTTCAGGCGAACCGCCACAACAAAACGTACAAAACGTACATAACAGCAAACAACACCTGACATACTAACAACAGATAACCAGAAAAGAGGGGAAAACATAGGCAGGGGAGAAGGCAAAAGAAGGTAGGAATCCGATCACCAAGGGAAGAAAACATATTAAACAACATATGAAAGACAGGAGTAGTCAAAGGCTAAAAACCTATATTGCTCAGACGCTGTGCTGATGGCAAAGCAGGTATTAGCATGGAGATACAGAGGTGTGCATGTTAAAAATTATGGTTTAAGTACAATTATGTGGCTACAATATGTACTGTGTTGTGTAGACATATAGTTTATGTTATCTTAAACACAGATTTCTGTGTTGTGACTCTCAGTGAGCAAATATAAACCTATTTAAAGCTGGAGTCACATTGTAAGTTCCATCTATCATGCATAGATAAGCTTTTAATAGTTTGGCTGCATTTATATTTTACAAACAGGATGTGCTTTAGACAAATTCCTCTTTTAAATAAATACATAGCTATATACATTTAACTAGCTTGTTATAGAACATTTCCCATTAAAAATAGAATTACAATTGAAATAGTTAAATTAATTACACTAAGTAATTATCATAAATCAGATAAACCAGCTTTATTCCATTTATGGCTGCATGCTTCACAAAAGGTAGACTTCTGCAGGAGGAATTAATCACTCTTTAATGACTGTTTAGAGCTATTCCTTCAGTTTTGTCAAGCCATTAAATATGTCTCAGTGATAAGGACCTAGAGTTCTTTACCACTGAGAACAAAGTTCTAATTTTGCATATATTACACAAACATTATCACGCTTCATGAAATCACAATAAATTTTCTCACTGATTACTTGTGTAATCTAAAAAAAACTCCCGCTGCTTGATTGAGAGTATTATTAATTTTGCTCGAGTTGTAAAATTATCACCTGTAGAGAACTATTCATGATTTCATTATACTACCTAAATCTGATTACATTTGTCTGATGGCTGTTTTATCACTGAGTCATTGTACAAATTATATTTTGATTTTTAAGTAAAGTATACAAGATATTTAACAAATGGCAAACTAAAATCAAAAATTGAAATGTAATAAGATCATGTTGGAAACATTAGAAAATACCATAGTATATACCATAAGGTCTGTCACATATACATTTATCAACATAATGGAAACACTGTAATTCATATATCATTACCAAAAGACATTCCTGTCATTTACTAATGATTAGCTTTTATATACCTGCAGGTTTCATGCTAAAAAGGCAGGACACCCACAGATTCATCAGTTTTCTCTGTAACGCTTGGCGAAGTCATATTTAGTTACTTTGCTTTATTTAAAGTGAATTTATAATAAAAAAATGGTTTTGTCTAAAAAATATTTTCAAAATTCCCTATCACTATTGATCTACGACAAATACTGAAAGTTTATCGTTTTCACAATTTGGTACATCTATATATATACTATAAAATGCAGAAGTTTTAGGCAAGTATGGAAATTATGCAAGGTATAATTTTTTTTAAATACATTTTAATTAAATTTTTCATAGAAAACATACAAAATAATGTGATTAAATAAAATCAATATATGTCATAACCACCTTTAGGAGAGGAAGACTTGGAATTGATAATATGGCCTTACAGAGCTCTTAGTATCATTCATTCTGTCTGTCTGTCGGTCATGAAGAAAAAGAAGGATTTGACTAAGGGCTCGTTCACATCTGAGCCCGGTGTCCGTTCTGCAGGTTTCCATTTCCTGCACAAAACAGGGGCAGGATACGGAAACCTGCAGGAGAAAGCTGTCTGGCCATGAGCGGCGGTGAGCGTTTTATGCTCTCCGCCACAAAATTGTTTTTTTTAATCCAGACACAGAGTCGGACATACAGTACTCTGCATCCGGATTTTAAAAAACGGTTTCACGGAGGAGAGCATAAAACACTCACAGCCAGACCCGGTCTGTGGTTTCCATCTTCTTGCATGCAGAAAACGGAAACCACAGAACGGAGACCCAAATGCAGGTGTGAACCTAGTGTCAGTCTACATCCTCAGGCAATCTGTGGTTAGTTCCCCGAGATGTTTATAACAACTTTCCCACAGATTGTCTAATTTATTAGACAATTAAAATAGATTGTCAAATATATTAGACCATATGTAGGAAACTAAGTGGTAATTATACTGTTTGTATGGGGGGCAAGATACTGTGCGGAGAGAATAAGGGGGCATTAAGTTGTTTGGGGGCCACTTTGGAGACATCATAATGTGTAGGGGCCCTATGTAGGTATTATATTACATGTAAGCATCACTTTATGTTATACAGAGGAGGGCACTATTACTTTACGAGAGAACAAAGGGGCTGGTTGAGGTCAAAGGGTTCATGGGCATTACTGGGTGAGATTAAAGATATATCTTAACATGGCTAGACTGGTCATGACATTGGAAGTATAGAGAATCCACAGCAGTCATCAATAATTCAACATCAAATTTCATTAGTATATATACACAGAAGAACACTTCAGTAGCATCAATACATAGATTTTTGTGTTAGTAATCCAGATGGCAATTTCAACAACCGGACGTTTCAGTCAATAATATGGCCTTGCTGAGCGGATATCAAGCCATCATAGGTGAGAGAAGCACGGCACATGTCATTCTCTCACATATGATGGCTTCATATCTCTTCTCTCTCTCTCTCTCTATCTTATAAAAATGAATTCTTGTCTGTCTGTACTCTAATGCGAACCAAACGACTGGACCGATCTTCACCAAATTTGGTATAGAGATATTTCAGATATCCGGGAAGGTTTAAGACGAGACTCCAACTCGCTCGGACATACCGTTGCTGAGATACAGCATTCCAAACACAGTGCCCCCCATCTTAGCCAATACAAACCTGCAAGTCTTACACTCATATTCCAACTGCAATACACACAGTCACTCCACATGCACAATACAACACTGATATCCAAACTGAGATACACGCATCAGAGGATTAGATACACAGATCAGCACACAGTATCACACGCCAGAGGATTAGATACACGGGTCTGCACACAGTCCCACACACCAGAGGATTAAATACGCATTTCTGCACACAGTTCCACACACTGAAGGATTTGATACATGCATCTGCACACGGTTTCACATGCCGAAGGATTAGATACAGGCGTCTACACACAGTTCCACACTCCAGAGGATTAGATACGTGCGTCTGCACACATTTATACACGTCATAGGATTAGATACACACGTCTGCACACAGTTCCATATTCCAGAGGATTAGATATGCGCATCTGCACACAGTTCCACATTCCTGAGGATTAGATACGCATGTCTGCACACAGTTGTACATGCCATTGTATTAGATACACGTGTCTGCACACAGTACCACATGCAGTAGGATTAGATACGCGTGTCTACACATAGTTCCACACGCCAAAGGATTAGATACGTGCCTCTTCACACAATACCACACAGGGGAGGATTAGATACGTGTGTGTGCACACAGTACCACACTTTGGAGGATTAGATACATGCCTCTGCATACAGTACCACAAGCCAGAGAATTAGATACGCATCTCAGCACACAGTATCACACGGGGGAGGATTAGATACGCGCGTCTACACACAGTACCACATGCCATAGGATTAGATATGCGCATCTGCATACAGTACCACATGCCAGGGGATTGGATAAAAGCGTCTACACACAGTTCCACACGCCGTAGGATTAGATACATGCCTCTTCACACAATACCACACAGGGGAGGATTAGATACACGTGTCTTCACACAGTTGTACACGCCATAGGATTAGATACACGCGTCTACACACAGTACCACATGCCATAGGATTAGATACGCGCATCTACACACAGTACCACATGCCGTAGAATTAGATACACGCATCTACACACAGTTCCACACTCCAGAAGATTAGATACGTGCATCTGCACACAGTTGTACACGCCATAGGATTAGATACACGCATCTGCACACAGTACCACATGCAGTAGGATTAGATACATGCATCTACACAAAGTTCCTCACGCCGAAGGATTAGATACACGCCTCTTCACACAATACCACATGGGGGAGGATTAGATACGCGTGTCTGCACACAGTACCACACGGGGGAGGATTAGATATGCGCATCTACACACAGTACCACATGCCATAGGATTAGATACGCGCATCTGCACACAGTACCACATGCCGGGGGATTGGATACACGTGTCTACACACAGTTCCACACACCGTAGGATTAGATACACGCCTCTTCACACAATACCATACAGGGGAGGATTAGATACACGTGTCTTCACACAGTTGTACACGCCATAGAATTAGATACATGCGTCTGCACACAGTATCACATGCCGAAGGATTAGATACAGGCGTCTACACACAGTTCCACACTCCAGAGGATTAGATACACAGATCAGCACACAGTATCACACGCCAGAGGATTAGATACACGGGTCTCCACACAGTCCCACACACCAGAGGATTAAATACGCATTTCTGCACACAGTTCCACACACTGAAGGATTTGATACGTGCGTCTGCACACGGTTCCACATGCCGAAGGATTAGATACAGGCGTCTACACAGAGTTCCACACTCCAGAGGATTAGATACGTGTGTCTGCACACATTTGTACACGCCATAGGATTAGATACATGCGTCTGCACAGAGTACCACATGCTGTAGGATTAGATACACGCGTCTACACACAGTTCCACATTCCAGAGGATTAGATATGCGCGTCTGCACACAGTTGTACACGCCATAGGATTAGATACACGCGTCTGCACACAATACCACACAGGGGAGGAATAGATACGTGTGTGTGCACACAGTACCACACTTTGGAGGATTAGATACATGCCTCTGCACACAGTACCACAAGCCAGAGAATTAGATACGCGTCTCAGCACACAGTATCACACGGGGAGGATTAGATACGCGTGTTTGCACACAGTACCACACGGGGGAGGATTAGCTACACGCATCTACACAGTACCACATGCCATAGGATTAGATACGTGCATCTGCACACAGTACCACATGCCGGGGGATTGGATACACGCGTCTACACACAGTTCCACACGCCGTAGGTTTAGATACGCGCCTCTTCACACAATACCACACAGGGGAGGATTAGATACACGTGTCTTCACACATTTGTACACGCCATAGGATTAGATACACGCGTCTGTACACAGTACCACATGCCGTAGGATTAGATACGCGCGTCTACACACAGTACCACATGCCGTAGGATTAGATACACGCGTCTGCACACAGTACCACATGCCGTAGGATTAGATACGCACGTCTAAATACAGTACCACATGCCGTAGTATTAGATACACGTGTCTGCAAACCGTACCACATGCCGTAGGATTAGATACGTGCCTCTTCACACAATACCACACAGGGGAGGATTAAATACGTGCATCTGCACACAGTACCACACGCCAGAGGATTAGATAAGCGCGTCTGCACACAGTGCCAAATTCCGTAGGATTAGATACGCACGTCTGCACACAGTACCACATGCCGTAGGATTAGATACCCATGTCTATACACAGTTCCACATGCCGTAGGATTAGATACGCACCTCTTCACACAATACCGCACAGGGGAGGATTAGATACGTGCATCTGCACACAGTACCACACGCCAGAGTATTAGATACGCGCATCTACATACAGTACCGCAAGCCAGAGTCATTAGATATGCACATCTGCACACAGTTTCACTTACCGGAGGATTAGATATGCGCCTCTTCACACAATACCACACGGGGAGGATTAGATATGTGCATCTGCACAAAGTACCACACCAACAAGGATTGGATACTTGCATCTAAACACAGTACTACACGGGGAAGGATTAGATACAGCTTTACTCCAGGTATCCATAACAACTGATCGCAGGTTTTTCACTGACATCCAAAATGAGAGACACATAATCACATGACGCTTATGGACATACACACAAACAACATACAAAATACACCAGTGCAAAACTGGACAATTCTTATGGGGCCACTACACAAACATAAAATGTAATATACCCGTGCGAAGCCGGGTCCTCCCTCTAGTCAGTTGATAAAGGTTGTATTATACACCAAAACGTTCGGTAGTTGAAAACAGCAAAAGTACTTTCTAAGTCCAATGATATATTTTTTTTATTTGTTTTATTTCATTTACATAACTAATAGAAACGGGGTGTGGTTTTTCATTGTATTATCTATTTATTTTTAAATATTTTATTTTTGAAACTGTTTTCTCTGCTGTCCCACAAGGGTGCTAGAATATTCAGTCACAGGGGCAACACGGTGACTCAGTGGTTAGCATTGCAGCCTTGCAGCGCTGGAGTCCTGTTTTCGAATCTTGCCAGGAAAAACATCTGCAAGGAGTTTGCATGTTCTCCCCGTGTTTTCGTGGATTTCCTCCCATTCTACAAAGATATACTGATAGGAGAGGAAAAAAAATGTATATACATATATACAGATGGTGGCAGAGCTTAGCCCCTAGACATTACTAATCTGGCTATTTACGTTGCTTTAGCTTATATCTGGTGCTGCAGGCACGTTAATTAATGTCAGACACCCATGATTTACAATTGCTCCTCTAGTAGTGATAAGAGCCACATCTTCATGCTGAGGTTATTGACCCGGAGTTATACTTTTATAAGGGACCTTAAGACCTTTATCAAACTTTTATCAACAAAATGTAACTCTTTATGGTGACCACAGTTAAGTGAAACAGCCTTCTGAGCTGACAGAACTTGTTCCCCTACCAATCCATCCCTTCACCTTCTTTTCCTAGGTCTTCTCTGTCAACAGTGAGCGTGGCTAGTGATAACAAAAGCAGTTTGCAGCCCTCTATATTTCTAAACTACTGGTTAATTTACACATGGACTAGGGGTCCATAAACTAAGCAATACTGAATATTAAACTTTTTTTAAATTAAAAAAACTATATAAAAGTTTAGAAAATCTAATTTAATATGTTTATGTGCAATAGTATATTATAAAAAAAAACAATTTTGTTTTAGGAAAAATAAGCTAAATTTATATTTTTTCACATTTTATGTCATTTTGCAACTTCTAGTGAAAAAAATGTTCAAATTATTTAACAAATAAGGCTACTTATTTGAAGCCTTATGTAGCCTGAAAAACTTGGTAAAATGGTTGAGATATGCAAAGTCATTAAAAAGATATCATGCAAAATAACTAAATTTCAACCAATCATTGCAGCATCAATGAGGCTTGGTCCTGAAATTGTTTATAGGCCTTTGTACTCGCCAGTTTTGAGGGTGATGTTATGCCTCCTGGCTTCCACTGAAACCCATTGTATTCTGCAACTTTTACACGGGGTGACGCGAGGATAAGTGATCACAGCATCTAAGAAGTTAGACAGAGTCAGAGTTATTTCCCTGTAAAATACTGTCATTTGGAAGTAATCTATATCTTGTTGCTTCAGCTGATATGCATGGATGCATAAGAATTCACAAGAATAATTAAAAAAAAACCAAAGCAGTCTAACATATTGGTGTATCCTTCTTTGCCTATCTCCTTGACTGGACATGTCCAGATACATGTATCACGGGTAGGGATGAGCCGATCTTGACTTTTCAGGATCGATTTTAAAAATCCGATTTCCTATAATTTTTCATTCGAACCCGATCTCGATCCCAATTCCGATCCAATGCAAGTCAATGAGATTTTTTTATTAATCGGAGATCGGATTTTAAAAGCAATCTTATTCACTATACAGCATGTAATCTAAAAATTGTTAGAATCCACGCTGTGTAGTGAATCATTAAAGTAGCCAGAGAATTTTTTTAAAATCCTCTGGCTACTTAGTCCCCCCTGGTGTCCACTTACCTCCAGAGATGGCTGGTCCTGTGCCCTGTGCCTTCATTCTTCGCCTCGCTGCTGCTCCACGCTGCTTTTCTTCTTTCGCTGCCCCCTCCCTGCCAGGTTAGGAGAGTGTGGGCGGGTTAGGAGAGTGTGGGCGGGTACTGGGAGGGGAGACGTCACGTCTCCCCACCCTGTACCCGCCCACACTCTCCTAAACCACAAGCCCCGCCTACCTAGCGCTTTAAACACTAACCTGGGAGGTGGGGCAGCGAGGCAAGAATAAGGAGGGCACCAGAGCAGCCATCTCTAGAGGTAAGTAGCTGCTAGAGATGTTTAGTTTAGCCTCCCATTCAAATGAATGGAGGCAGATGGTTAAGGCTGTGTGTCGGCTGCTTCCATTCATTCCTATGGAACTGCAGCGGAGCCTTTATACTGAGTATACAGCGTATACTCAGTGTGAAGGCTAAGCAAAGCATTGTGGCAAAAATCACCGATCTCGAACCCACATAAAAACATTGTGTTCGGAATTCCAATGGCGATCGTGAAATTTTCTCGATCGCCGATCAGAATCCGATCTTTTCCGAACATGATCGCTCAACCCTAATCACAGGTTAAGAACCTTTTTAAACATAACATAAAGTGATGTACTAACAATTCTGTTGTGTCAGTGTGTATTTACTCATAGTGGATAAATTGCATCTTTTTAATGCTTCCTTAAGCATGTCGTCATATTGTGCTGATTTGGTTTCAGTACAAATTGGAATCTTTCGCAAAACTAAAAATCAGTGATTGTGAATATGTTCACAAGCTCAAAAATTGTAGAAATTTGTTAGCGAAAAGAAATATTTTTTTTTCTGCTTGCTCGGAAGTAGCACAAATCATATATAAAAGGAGTCCCATAACAATACCTGAAATATTGCAAATGGAAAAATAATAATAACCAGTGACTAAAATGCTGTACACTATAAAAATCCTACAAAATGCATAGCATATGATTTAAATAATAAAAATGTCAATTCTAAGTGGCTGAATAAAATGCACTTAAATGGTCCAATATCTCAACTAGCCAGTAATAAATAAACATGAACCAGCTAAATAAATAGTGGAAATCTAAGGTTTTAGAAGGCAATTATTTTGATCGATGTAACCTTTGGAAGAAAGTTCTATCACTCATTATTAAGAGAAGACACAATTCAGAGTATATGTGTAAAGTACTTTGTACTAAGTAACACACTGTATTATTATTATTATTATTATTATTATTATTATTATTATTATTATTATTTTGAATGTTAATATCTTAAAATGCCAAATTTCTGTTATGTATTCTAGCAGGCATTGTGTTGTGAAAATCAAAAGGCCATGCAGACTATGCAGTGTGAAAATAAGTAATTGTTATCCCTGGTTTTTACTATGCATATAAAGAAACCACACACTATACTGTGTGAAATTAAAAGTAAAAGACATTTTGTATGAAGAACATCCAGGTTGACAGTTTTACCTATTAGAACAGGATACTTATTAAAAGGGCTGAATCAGATCAGACATCAATGGTATATTGCTAGGATATGCTACCAATATTCTATTGTGAGGGTCTGACCTCTGTGACCCCCATCATTCTGCTTGACTCCTTTTGTCTATTTATGGCAGTCATACATACTGTACAGACTCATACATACTGTATAGATTCTGGTGAAAGCTAATTGCAGTTAACAAGAAATAGAAACAATCCTATTTTTTTGTGGGACAGAGGAGCTCTGGGATAAGCTCAGACACTAGATCTATGTGCAACAGAAAATGAATAAGGGTTTCACCTTTTTTGATTGTTTTTTTTCTATTACCAGACTAACCTTGCAACCAAGCTGCTTAGGTACCATTGAAGGGAATGCATAATGAATTTAATTTAATGCATGTTCACTTGTCACTTTAGTCATGTAATTTCCAATCCCTTGGTTGAACTTTATGGACATATGTCCATACATTTATTTTTTTCAACCATACTGACTATGTAACTATGTATTAGTCAAGTTATTTTTAAATGGTACCTTTTAATTTTAAAGTTTTCACATAGGAGTGTCATATACATTAACTTTCTGCATTGTCTATATGGATAGAACACTAAGACATATGTCCTTTACAGCAGCTACTATGAATAGGAGAAAAATCATGGAAGAGATAAAATATTGTCCCTCTTCCAAAGTCCAGGTAATGAAACCTACTTATAGAGGATTTTTCTACATGTATCCTGGAATGTTTTCAAGCTAATAGAGACGTGGCATGTTTTTATGTTACTAACATGCTGTAGCTTTCGAGTTAAAGAGAAAACTAGAAGTGAAACAAAAATAAAAATGTTAATAGTTTATTTTTGTTAGTCAACAAAATTAAGCAAATGAACAAAAGAGAACCTGAATCATATCAATATTTGGTGTGACCACCTTTTGGAGGAGGAATTCTGGAAATTAAGATATGGTCTCCACAGAGCCCCAATCTCAACTAGAGATGAGCGAGTAGTGTTCGATCGAGTAGGTGTTCGATTGAATACTACGGTATTCGAAATACTCGTACTCGATCGAACACTACTAGCTGTTCGAAGTTTAAGGTTCGATGCAGAACCAGCGTTGATTGGCAGAATGCTATACATTCTGCCAATCAACGCTGGTTCTTCTCTTACCTTTCCGAAGTCTTCTCTGCGCTGCGTCCCCGCGTCTTCTTCCGGGTGGAATTCACTCTGCCTAGGCATCCGGCCTAGGCAGAGCCGACTGCGCATGCGCGGGCATGCACGCGCATGTGCAGTCGGCTCTTCTCAGGCGTCGGGCCTGGGCAGAGCCGCATGCGCATGCGCAGTCGGCTCTGCCTAGGCCGGATGCCTAGGCAGAGTGAATTCCACCCGGAAGAGGACGCGGGGACTCTGCGCCGGGAGAAGACTTCAAGCAGGATCCAGCCTGACCGTCACTTGTGGACTTGGTAAGTATGATTTTATCGAATGTTGCCTTCCCCTGAAACAAGCATTTCCCCCATAGACTATAATGGGGTTCAAAATCCATTTGAACAGTTGAACAGTGTGCGGCTGTTCGAATCGGATTTCGAACCTCGAACACTTTAGTGTTCGCTCATCTCTAATCTCAACATCATCAAGTCCGTCGGGAATTATATGAAGAGACAGAAGGATTTGAGCTAACCTACATCCACAAGCCTACCATCTAATGTTTTATAGCTAAAGCTTGCACATGAAGGGGAAATTCACCTGTATTGAGTTAATATCTTTTGTGAGGAGGAAAGTATGTAAGGCCTCCATCATTGAGTAATTTACTTTAAAGTTACATAGATGGCTAAATTACTGAAATTCTTGAATAAGGACTGGGAAATCAATACCTGGAACAGAGATATAGTTTTTTCTTCTTTTTTTTTTTTAATGTAGATTGTGAGCCCCATATAGGGATCACAATGTACATTTTTTTTTCCATTTAAGTATGTCTTTGTGGAATGGGAGAAAATCCATGCAAAAAAAAGGGAGAACATACAAATTCCTTGCAGATGTTGTTCCTGGTGGGATTCGAACCCAGGACTCCAGCACTGCAATGCTAACCACTGAGCCACCGTGTTGCCCCTGGATCAGAGATATATTTGAGTAAGGCAATTACTTTCCCCCATTGGAGAAAGCCCTGATGTTACAGAGCCACTGATAAACATTCCATGATGAGTACATACAGGAATAGGTACAACAGGTTTCTGCCTGGTCTCATTACAGATACTGCCTATCTACTTTATGTTCATATGAATTTTGCTATTTAAGAGTGTGGGAGAGGTAGTTTGGTAGAAACAGTGTTGTGGACCCAAACAGTCAAAGACAGGGACACAAAATATGCAGAAAACTGGTTTATTTAGAAAAAACAGGAAACTAAATAAATCTTGACTTCAGGAACAAATAAGAAAAACAAAATATAGCCTTAACTTCAGGCAAAAATAAAACAAATTCCTGCTCGTTCAAGTGACTAACTAAGCAGAAGTAATAACCTGAATATAGGTGTGGCTTACTACCAGCCACATGAAAAAAACAAGCGCAAATTGCTCTCACCGGGCTCAGGGTTACAGGACAGACCCAGCCACCTCCTCATTTCCTGGATCTGCCCCAAAGTGCAGGCTCTGAAACTTTTTATGGGCCAGTCACGAGCCTTAGGACCCACACCCGGGGCTGAAACCTATTCCAGATCCACACTGGACCACACATAAGTCAGGAATCTGGGGCTGATATAGCGGGACTCCAGCACTCTGCCTATCACCTTCTCACAAGGGATATTCCAGTCATTTCAAGTTATGTCCAACGACACAAAACAGGATATGACTCTTCGACTATGGTTTCTGCTGGGATATCCATCAGTCATGCAATGCATGCACACTACTGCTACATTCGTTTCTGTGGGATTTTCCATAAGAAACTGAGACTTGACTCCAGCGTTCCTCCAAATAAGCGGAGTGACAGTGGAAATAAGTGAACTGCTTCTCTATTCATATAGGGCATGTGAAACTTTCATTATAATGATCAATGGAGGATTCTAGTGATTTGATTCCCTATATCAAACTGTTATTTTACCTGGATTGGGGTTTACTTGTGTTTATTAAGTTGTCATTAAATATGATAATTTTATTGCATACATAAATTATTATACAAGTATAGGAAAGTTTAAGAATTACAAATAATGCATTATCTACTATGTGACTCAAACAGTTATCTCAACTTTTTCCTTTTGAGATAAGTTATTGTAACAGCATGCTCTCAATGTGTTGTTAAACTTTGCTACATCTGTAGTCCTTTTCACTTATAAATCATCTAGACAACAAGCATTGTATTACTCAGTGGTATGTAACCTCTCCAGCTGCTGCCAAACTATGACTCCCAGCATTTCACAAGTTCTCAGGAGTTATAATTCTCGTCATAGATGGAATTCTACAAGTTGTAAATATCTGCCTTCATATTTCGAAAATAAATAATTGAAATGTTAGCAAAAAGCATCTTACGTTTTTATCTTTTGATTTACACTTTTTATGACTACATCACTACAAATATGGACTGATACTGAAAAATCAAATGCACACAAAACACTATCCATGAAAGCATATCTATTTTGAAATATGTACTTATACCGCCATATCATACAACCATGCAGCAAAAAAGCACACATGAGTAGATAATCAAAACAAATCATCTTCAAAGGAAATATTTATCTTTTGAACTTGCATATATCGAGGATCCTTTGTAACTAGCTGAAATGAGCTTTTAAACTGAACACCTGATGATGAAAGACACAGTTTTTATTTATTTATTTTTTCGGAACTGATATGATTTTATAATATTGTACAGACTACTTCAGAGCTGAAATAATCAAGTACATAGAACTTACTTTTCACATTCTAAAATTTCTATTCTTAACAGCCTCAGCATCCAAAACATGTTTGTGAATTTCTAAACATTTAATAGATTCACAATACCTTGTTGTTTATTATTATATGTGCATCTTTGCAAAGTTTCAGTCCGAAAAACTGATGGAAATTTAATAAACGCCAAAATTAAGTTAAGATAGGAAAGGAAAAAATAAAGCGTAACAAAGCAACTTGCATAACTACAAATTATAAAGGTTTAGAAATAGCATTAGGGTAAGTTCACAATAAGTTTTTCGCCAGGCAAAATCTCCTTCCTAAAACCTCTAGCGTTTTTACAAAGCCTTAAAAATCTTTGCCTCTCATTAAATTCTATAATGGTTTCAGGCAGAATCCACCTTAAGATAGGCCGTGACTTTTTTTTTCACCTGTAGCTGAACAATCTGCCACAATTTAAATAAATGAACAGAAGCAGCCCTCTACAACTTGACTAGTTATCAGATAGTTAAAGAATAGAGATGAGCGAACACCCAAATGTTTGAAGTTCGAAATCCGATTCGAACAGCCGCTAACTGTTCGACTGGGTTTCAAACCCCATTATAGTCTATGGGGAACATATACTCGTTAAGGGGGAAACCCAGATCCGTCTCAGGAGGGTCACCAAGTCCACTATGACACCACAGGAAATGATGCCAACACCCTGGAATGACACTGGGACAGCAGGGGAAGCATGTCTGGGGGCATAAAAGTCACTTTATTACATGGAAATCCCTGTCAGCTTGCAATTTTCGCAAGCTAACTTTTCCCCATAGGAATGCATTGGCCAGCGTTGATTGGCCAGTCTCCAGGATTCGGCCAATCAACGCTGGCTCTGCCAGAGGAGGCGGAGTCTAAGATCGCTGTACACCAGTCTCCATTCAGGTCCGACCTTAGACTCCGCCTCCTCCGGCAGAGCCAGCGCTGATTGGCCGAAGGCTGGCCAATCAACGCTGGCCAATGCATTCCTATGGGTATGCAGAGACTCAACAGTGTTGAGCCAGTTCTGCTCAACTACACCGTGTGCCGGTCAGCTCTGCTGTGCGAGCTCGACACACACTCAGCTCTGCATCACCGCTGGCGTTGGCCAGTGTTGATTGGCCAGTATACAGAATCAGTATACAGAATCAGCAGAACCCTTGTGCACACTCGGCTCTGCTACATCAGAGCCGAGGGTGCACTTGAACCCTTGTGCACACTCGGCTCTGCTACATCAGAGCCGAGGGTGCCCTTGAACCCTTGTGCGCACTCAGCTTTGCTACATCAGAGCCGAGGGTGCCCTTGAACCCTTGTGCACACTCAGCTCTGCTACATCAGAGCCAAGTGTGTGCTTGAACCCTTGTGCACATTCAGCTCTGCTTCATCACGCCAATAGAATGCATTGGTCAGCGTTGATTGGCCAGTCTCCAGGATTCGGCCAATCAGTGCTGGATCTGCTGGAGGAGGCGGAGTCTAAGATCGCTCCACACCAGTCTCCATTGAGGTCCGACCTTAGACTCCGCCTCCTCCGGCAGCGCCAGCGCTGATTGGCCGAAGGCTGGCCAATCAACGCTGGCCAATGCATTCCTATGGGTATGCAGAGACTCAGCAGTGTTGAGCCAGTTCTCCTCAACTACACCGTGTGCCGGTCAGCTCTGCTGTGCGAGCTCGGCACACACTCAGCTCTGCATCACCGCTGGCATTGGCCAGTGTTGATTGGCCAGTATACAGAATCAGTATACAGAATCAGCAGAACCCTTGTGCAAACTCAGCTCTGCTACATCAGAGCCGAGGGTGCACTTGAACCCTTGTGCACACTCGGCTCTGCTACATGAAAGCCGAGGGTGCGCTTGAACCCTTGTGCACACTCGGCTCTGCTACATGAAAGCCGAGGGTGCGCTTGAACCCTTGTGCACACTCGGCTCTGCTACATGAGAGCCGAGGGTGCGCTTGAACCCTTGTGCACCCTCGGCTCTGCTACATCAGAACCGAGGGTGCACTTGAACCCTTGTGCACACTCAGCTCTGCTAAATCAGAGCCGAGTGTGCGCTTGAACCCTTGTGCACACTCAGCTCTGCTTCATCACACTAATAGAATGCATTGGCCAGCGCTGATTGGCCAAAATACATAATTCGGCCAATCAGCGCTGGCTCTGCTGGAGGAGGCGGAGTCTAAGGTCAGACCAGAATGGAGACTGGTGTGGAGCGATCTTAAACTCCGCCTCCTCCAGCAGAGCCAGCGCTGATTGGCCGAATTATGAACTCTGGCCAATCAGCGCTGGCCAATGCATTCCTATGGGAAAAAGTTTATCTCACAAAAAACACATTTACACACCCGATAGAGCCCCCAAAAGTTATTTTTAATAACATTCCTACCTAAATAAAGGTTATCCCTAGCTATCTCTGCCTGTACAGCTATCCCTGTCTCATAGTCACAAAGTTTACATTCTCATATGACCTGGATTTGAAATCCACTATTCGTCTAAAATGGGGGTCACCTGATTCCGGCAGCCAATGACTTTTTCTGATTTTTTTCAATGCCTCCATTGTCGTAGTTCCTGTCCCACCTCCCCTGCGCTGTTATTGGTGCAAAAAAAAGCGCCAGGGAAGGTGGGAGGGGAATCAAATTTTTTTGGAGTTTGCCACGTGGTGTCCGTATGGAATCGAACATCTCGAACAGCCTGATAGCCAATCGAACATGTGTTCGCTAGAACACTGTTCGCTCATCTCTATTAAAGAAGGCTACATTTGTCCGATTAACTCTGGGTACAGTATAAGGCAACGATGTTACATGTACATTTAAACAAAGTCTAGCAATTAATAGAGCAAGATAGAAAGTGATTTCAAGGCTGAAGCCTCAAGTTGCGGAAAAGCAGCTTTTTTGGTGTGGATTTTGCTGCAGTTTTTTGAGTCAAAGCCAGTAGTGGATTGAGCAGAAGGGAGAAGCATAAGTATTTCCAATATATTTCCCATTGTTTTGATGTTGCCAATGTTGCCAATATTGGATTGTCTCAAAAAAGTGCAGCTAAATCTGCAAAAAAGCAGCTTTTCCACAATACGGGGCTTTAACCTTAGGCCCACGGGACGTCCCGCAGCAAAAAAGTGCTGTAGGAAAAAATTGTGGCGGCAACACATTGCAGCTCTTCCGGCAGTGCTTTATGGATAAAGTTCACAGAGGTTTCTTCTGCTGACTTACTGTTACAATTATACCTATGAGGGAACCGCCGGCGATTCCGTAGGTTTAATTGACATGCTGTGATTTCCAAAACTGCTCCAGTTTTGGAAATTGCTGCATGTCTGCACCATGGTTTTTACCTCAAATTGGGCATGTGATTCATTAGAATCCCATCTAGAGATGAGCGAGTAGTACTCGATTGAGTAGGTATTCGATTGAATACTACGGTATTCAAAATTCTCGTACTCGATCGAGTACCACTCGCTATTCGAATGTAAAAGTTTGATGCAGAACCAGCATTGATTGGCCGAATGGTATACAGTCGGCCAATCAACGCTGGTTCTTCTCCTACCTTTAGAAGTCTTCTCCGTGCAGCTTCCCTGCGGCGTTTTCCGGCTCTTCATTCACTCTGCCAGGCATCGGGCCTGGGCAGAGCCGACTGTGCATGTCCGTTTGTAGTGCGGGAATGCGCAATCAGCTCTGCCCAGGCCCGATGCCTGGCAAAGTGAATTCAGAGCCGGAAGATGCCGCGGGGAAGCTGCACGGAGAAGACTTCTCGGAGGATCCAGCCCAAACCTCACTCGTGGACTTGGTAAGTATAATTTGATCGAACGTTACCTACCCTTGAAAGGAGTATTTTCCCCCCATAGACTATAATAGGGTTCGATATTTGATTTGAGTAGTCGAATATTAAGGGACTACTCGAAACGAATATCGAACCTCGAACATTTTACTGTTCGCTCATCTCTAATCCCATCCACTTGGCCCTGACTGCAAAATGCCACAATTTTTCCCATGGCGTTTATGTCCTGTGGGACTCCAGCCTAGAGTAGGTAAAAAACATTTCTGTAAAGATCTTAGGTTGACGTCTTAAATAACTATTACATCTTTGAAAGAATGAACTCCAATTACAATATTATAATAATTGTTGAAAAGAACGTGGTCTGATAGCCAGAGTTTTCTATTTGGAAGGTAAAGTTCACTTGATTTTATACGGTAGATAAGTCATTGATCATAGATTGCTTTATTAAATCAGACTATTATGAACAGATTTTTTTCTCATTCTGCTTAAATACTGTGCTAAAATCCATGGGTGGCATACATATATGCTGGGGCTAGAAGGGGATTACTTCAAACACTTATTTCTCAGGTTTTACTAAATATAGAAATGTGTTTCTGGTGCCATATGAAAGATGAGATCCTAATCTCATTAATCTCAAAAATTCTAATTTGAACAATAGGGGAATTAATACAAGTTGATTTCAGTGCAGGATCACACAGAAAGGAGAGGATCTAATAAATATATATGCTGGCCTCATACCTTTATTGTTGTAAGCTGTCTCTCACACACAAGAGCGGGCCTGTTCTCCTGACAGCCAGGAGCCTTGGGAAGGCTCCCAGGCTTGTCATAGATTTATAGCTATTGAGGCTGGTCTATGACCAGCTTCAACAGCTATGTAGCGAATCTCCCTATAGACTGCAATACAGTTGCATTGCAGTCTATGTGGCTTGCAATCAATTGCACCCTAGGAGGCTTATAAAATAGTAAAAAAAAACTTTTACATAATATAAAAAATAAAAAAAAAGTTCAAATTACGCCCTTTCCCTAGAATACTTATAATGACTTGTTGATGAAAATCAGGGTAGTTTTATTTCAGACTGAATTTATTTGGTACAAATTAAATTTGATGGCTGATTTGAGTAAAGCTAATCTAAAATGAATTTTGAGAGGTTCTCTTATCTCTAGAGAAAATTCTTTTAACCCCTTCCCGACATCCACCGTAATAATACGGCACTGCCAGGAAGGACTTCCCGCAAACCGCTGTAGTACTACAGCGGCTGCATGGTGCGCACACAGAACCTATTAGGCTGACAATGCCCTGTAACACTGGGTCCGATCACGGGTGTTAACCCCTGAGATGCCGGCGGTCAACATGACCGCCGGCATCTCAGGGATTTCGGTTTACTATGGTGCTGATCGGCACCCCCACGACGGTTTCGGGGGTGCCGGTGTTGGTAATGGGCAGCTCGGGGTCTGATCAGTGACCTCGGGTCTGCCCCATGCCGTCACCTCCACGTACCTGGTTGATCCTGCCAAAAAGGAAGCTGTCAGCCCTGTGCGCCTAACACGTGTATTGCAGCGTATATCTAGTGAAGCAAAGATCAGCAGATCACTGCTTCAATCCTCCATGGGGACAGAAAAAAAAGTTATAAAAAAGTAAAAATAAAAAAGTTTAAATAAGTTTAAAATAAAATAGGAATAATGCCCCAAAAATCCCATTTTCCCATATAAAATGCTTTATTATGTAAATTAAAGAAAAATAGAAAAAAACATTACATATTTGGTATCACCGCGTCTGTAACAACCTGAACAATAAAATTAAAACATTATTTAACCCGAACGGTGAACGACAAAAAAAAAAAAAAACGTAGAAAACCGCACAAAATAATGATTATTCACCACCTTTCCCTTACAAAATGTTTAATAAAAAGTAATCAAATGGTCAGATGAAAACCAAAATGGTACCAATAAAAAGCAGAGGTCATCCTGCAAAAAATAAGCCCTCAACCAGCTCTGTTTACCAAAAATGTAAAATGTTATGCCTTTCAGAATATGGTGATGCAAAAATAATTAATTTTTTTCCCTACATTGAATTTTATTCTGCACAAATAGCAACACATTAAAAAATAATATAATGAGGTATCACTGTAATTGTATCGACCCGCAGAATAAAGGTAAAATGTTACTTATGCTGCATAGGAAAAAAAATAAATGCTAAAAAGCAATGCCAGAATTGATGTTTCCTTTTACATCCCACCCAGAAAGAGTTAATAAAATGTAGTCAATAAGTTACAGACACCCAAAAATGGTGGCATTGAGAAGCATATCTAATACCGCATATAGCCACATTGCCAGAAAATAAAAGTCTAGCTTGTACAAAGTGAAGACAAAAACCCCAAAAGTCGTCATATCATTAGGACATAAGTGGCTGCGACTAAAAGGAAATGTATAAGCTGTGTGAGCGTTTTCAGGGGACACTCCATATTTAGACCTTATGAGAGATAATACAGCAGCGCTGATCCCCCAGAATGACCCTCTTCCCCGTCCTTGTCATAGGAGCTAGTGGGAAAATAGAATGGGATTTGGTGTACCCAATTTACTCCTCACAGCTTACATATTCACTTCTGGGTTACTAATGCTCACTACATCACTTGATGGTGTGCGGTTTTCAAAATGGGGTCACTTTCTAGAGGTTTCCACTGTTTTGACTCCTCAAGGGCTTTGTAAATGCGACATGGTTCCTGAAACTGATCACAGCCAGATCTGCCCTCTAAAAGCTCCTTGGTGCGCCTTCCCTTCTGCGTCTCGCTGTGCGTCCATATATTAGTTTACACTCACACGTGGGGTGCTGTGGTAGTTGGGAGAACTTGCATAACAAATTGTGGGATGCGTTTTCTCCTTTAACCCCTTGTGAGTGTGCAAATTGTGTGTTAAGCACTTATAGGGTTAAAATACTAGGTATATGTTGTTTTGGCTTATTTAAGAATGCCCTTCTGTCTGTGAAGAGCTACGGTATTGGCACCGATCGTGAAAGCTGACAGTGCAGTGAATTCAGCGCATTGTTGGCTTTCCAGCGGTATATGAAAACGCCTTTGCCCCAAACCATGAAAGGTCCTCTTTAAAGATTGTACAGCTGTAACACTAATTAACTTGATTTTCTGGGGAAGGATGTCGAGTTAAACGTTGCTACATCTGTATATATGGGTTACTATAAGGCAAAATTTCACAAGCTCTAAAATAATTTGTTCCATGACAAAAATGTCCAAAAAAGAAAAATTACAATAACAGTTATTTAATGCAAATTATCTACTGTGTCCTGTTAAAATACAATTATATTATCTTGATGTAATCTAGTTTTCTTTTAAATTTTCATCAGTCACAAGTGTCTCGGTGGCATTATTAACCTCATACATCAAGTAGTTCGAAATCTGAAAATAATTAAAATATTCAAATGCAATAACTGATATATTCCTATGGGTAACATATTTTACCACACAAATCAGTAAAAAATGGGTTTCCATTTTCTGTACATTCTGAAACGAAGCTCAAATGATCCATTTTAATATATAATGGACATGAATGTCAAATGGCTTCATCAATGCAATAATGTAATATATTTGCATGTGTATATACATATATGTCCACACTCCTGTTCTTCATTTTGCTTAAAGATTCCATTTATCTTGAAACCAGTTTATCAAAATATCACAACATGCTGGCTTACAATTTACTTTTCTCCACGGGATGGTCACACATAGACACAAATAGGATAGTAAAACTTTATGATATCTTGTCCCATGCTTAACTTGTGACACACATATCTGAATATGTCCAGTAACGTAAGTAAGTGAATCTAGTCCACTCACGTCAAACATTTTAGGTACTCAGGGAAATCCACTTGTATGCTAAAATGTAAAAATGTGTTTTTGGAGTTTTAGGAACTTATTTTTTGGGGGGTTATCTCCTTCTGCAATTCACGTGCATCAAGGCAAGGTTATTGTGATTTGGATACACCCTACTTTTATGAAAGCTTTGCAGATATTTTTGGGTTTTGCTCATTACTTTAGGAAATTAATTTGTAATTCTTCTTCCATCCCAAAACCACTAACTGATCTCACTAAGGAAATGACTTAGTTCATTGGAATTCAATTGCTATCTCAACCTTTGAGTCATGTAAGTGTAGTTTTATGGTTAAGCTCTAGTCCTGTTTAAACCTGACCTTTCACCTCCCTTTGTTGTTGAAATTGATGTTCGGGCTTAGGTGGGTTGGTCCCAAGATTAATTTTAGGTCAAACAAGTTCCACAGCTTAAATTGACTTTAAATATAGTGTATAATACTGTGGGGGCTCCTAGGACCCTATAAATACCAAATTTCTAGCTCAGCAAGGCAATCACAGATGAAGTTAAGTCAAAGTGACAGTAAAATGTATGTCTATGAAAAAAAACTGATGTTAAACAGTGGATATAAACTCCCAGTTTAACCCTACACTGCCACTGCTTTTTAAATATTTTAACATTTGCTTAATGCTCCAAAAATTACTTTATTTCAGGGAATGATGCTTGCTCTTAGTTTTTTAGACATATGTGGTGGTTATATTGCTCAAATCTATAGTTTCATAGAAAATTTAACCCATTTTGATGACTTGAAAGTGCTACAGTATTGCTTTTATTTAAAGGCAAATTTGTGGCTGAGAGCGTAGTTAAAAAGTGATGGAGAAGAAGTGGGTTTCCAAAACAAAAAAGCTATGAAACACAATTCCCTCCAAAGACTGATCTCAAAACATCACATTGTCCTTGTGGTCTGTTGCAGACAATCCACTAAGTTTAAGATGGAGCTCCACCAAGTTGGAACGATGCAAATAAGATGATGAAAAAGCAGACCATTTTCTTTGTCCTCTACTTTCTAGCAATGCTGATTGTTCAAATCCCGCTCATCAAAAAGAGGAGGAACAAAAAACTCTTAAGAAACATAGATGTTTCACATTAATGCAGACTTAATCAGCATTTTGTTTGTATGTATTTAGCAAAAAAAAAAAAAAATCAAAATATTTTTCACTAACTGGACTGCTTTTGTTAGTAAAGCCAATGTAAAACACTCTGTGAACAGCCACAGATTAAATTTAGAAAAAAATACTGATGAAATTTTTTTTTTGAAAAGTTTTTTATTAACAAACAAAAAAAACAAGCGTACAAGAAGACAATGCAAAGTGAAGAGACAGGGGTACAATGAGTGGGAAAATACAAAATGCGACATAGTATAACTAGGGAGCTAAACATTGTTGCATAATTGTGTCAGGCGGAGAGCAATAGGCCCAGCAAAAACATCCAGCGGTAATATCTAGATAGAATGGGCCCCAAACAAAAAGTTGAGTGCTAGCTCAAAAAGAAAAAGGGAAATATTAGAGACGAGGCGGTCAGTCAGGAGAGCAGAGAAGAAGTGAGTGCAGGGGAGAATTGGGGAAGGCTGAAAGGGGAAAGGCTCACGGGTAGGGGATCAGTAGTGGTAGACAAAGGGAAGGGAGCAGGTTCGAGGGAAGGGTGCGGAAGCAGAATTCATGGCAGCAAGCGAGGGATAAAGAGAAAGAGGGCAACACATCAAGGAAGCGGGAGGGGCAGGCTCCTCCAGGGGGACCAAATTTTTAAAAAGCGAGAATGAGTTCTAGCTTTCCAACTGGATAACTCTTCAAAGCGACAGATCTGATTAACCTTGCCGTACCATTCCCACTTCGTAGGAGGGTCCGGACTAAGCCATTTCTTGGGTATGAGAGAGTTAGCAGCTTCCAGTAGGTATGCGATCAGATTCTTCTTTGAAGGCTTATAATGAGAGGAGGGTAGCGAGATCAGTGCCATAGGGGCTGTGATCTCAAAGTCCTGGGACGTCAGGGATTGATCGCGTCAATTCCACCTTGTGCCAAAATTTACGAATAACCGGACAGTCCCACCATATGTGGAGGAGAGAGCCCGTGTGAGATTTGCACCTCCAACAGACATCAGAGTCCACCAGACCATGTTTGTGGAGACGTTGAGGCGTTTAATACCATCTGGAAAGGAGCTTGAAATGCGTCTCTTGGAGACACACACAAGGGCAGAAGCCATGGGAGAACTTAAGAACCGTTGCCACTTGTTCCTCTGATAGAGACAAGCTCAGGTCTTTTTCCCAGGCGGCCAGGTACGGGGGTGTCTCCTGTTGGGGCGGTTGGATATAAGAAGAGCGTACAAAGGAAGTTTTCTTGAGGATGTTGCGTTTTGCCAGGACCGCCCTCTCAAAGGGAGTGAGATTCGTACGCAGAGTGTGTTTCAAGGACCAATTCCTAACAACTGTGCGGACATGGTATTTGTGTAAGAAGGATAAGGGCCTAGAGGAGAGCAGTTCCTCCAATTTAGCATAGTCAACTGAGTACGAAAGGTCGAGAATGTCAACTAGCCTATGCTGAAGGAGACCCTGCCATACATCAAACGGGGGAGTCCCCACACCACCCAGCCACTCCGGTAGGACGCCCAAAGGTGTTATCAAAGAAGGGGAGGGCGCCAATACATCTCTCAGCTCCCTCCAGGTTTCGCAAGCACCTAGTATCAGTTGGTCAAGGGTCTTACTCCTAAATCCAGGTAAACCGTAAAGCCAAAGATGCGCTACTGAGGATAAGCGAAAAGTTTCAAGTGAGAGATCAGCTATAAGTGAACCCTGGCCGAAAGAGGTGAGCTCAATCCAGCGTTTTAGCTGGATAGTCTTGTAATATTCTCTAACATTAGGAAGACCTATTCCACCTTCAGATTTTCTTTTCATGAGCAGTGTGTAGGCCACCCTCGCCCTCTTCCCATTCCACAAAAAGGAGGAGAAGACATGTTGTAGAGATTTGAAGAACAAGGTAGGTAGCCGAATCGGGAGCATGTGCAGGCGATAAAGGACCTTGGGTAGAACATATACCTGTAAAAGATTTCGCCGCCCGAACCACGAGAAAGGGATTGCACGGTAAGAATGGAGTGAGTCTCTAATTTCAGAAAGAATAGGAGGGAAGTTAGCACCATAAAGAGAGGAAGGGTCCGCGGTTATGTTCACGCCCAGATATTTGATTGATGTGGACATCCACTTGAAGGGGGAAGATGCACGTAGGTGAGTAGCCAAGTCTGAGTGTAAAGAAACGTTCAGTACCTTGGACTTGTCCAAGTTGGCTTTGTAGCCAGAAAACACCCCAAAATCAGTGAGCGCCTGAGCAACGGCTGCGAGCCCCTTCTCGGGATTCGAAATCAGGAATAAAATGTCGTCTGCAAACGCCGCGGCTCGTAGAACATGCCTGCCAATTCTGTAGCCAGAGATATCTGGGTGGAAGCGCACAGCCTGAAGAAGAGGTTCGAGGGAGAGGATGAAGAGGGTAGGGAAGAGGGGGCATCCTTGACGCGTACCGTTCGATATGCGGAAAGTGGGTGAGAGGGTGTCGTTGATCTTAATGCGAGCATGCGGGGAATGGTAAAGAGAAAAAATGGCAGCTATGAATGGGGGAGGGAAGTTGAATTTGGCAAGGGTGGCCCTCATGTACTGCCAGTTTACCCTATCAAAAGCTTTCTCTGCGTCCACCCCCAAGAGGACCAGCTTCGATTTGGTCTTTCTGGCATGCGTTATAGCATGGATAATGCGATGGGCGTTATCCTTCCCCTCCCTGCCATGGACAAAGCTGGTCTGATCAGAGTGAAGTAAAGAAGGTATCAAGGACTTCAATCTACGGGCCAAGATTTTAGCCCAAAGCTTTAAGTCCATGTTAAGGAGGGAAATGGGTCTGTAGCTACCACAATCTAGAGGGTCTATTCCGTCTTTAGGGAGCAAAGTTATGTGGGCTTCTTGTGCCTGGGAGGGAAGGGACTTGCCTTGCAAAAGGGTGTTACAAGCGCGGGTGAAATGCGGGAGAAGTTCGCTTTGAAAAAGTTTGAAATATTGCAGAGGGAAGCCGTCGGGGCCAGGGCTCTTTCCCGTCGGGAAGCTGTTAAGAACCTGACGTACCTCGTCTATTGAGATAGGATCTAGAAGTGCCGAGGCATCCTCCGTGGAGAGGGACGGGAGTGCGAGGGAGCTAAGAAAAGCGTCCATCTTCACGCATCTGGAGTCACGGGAGGAGGCTGAGAGGTCAGAGTCGAGGTTATACAGATTGGAGTAAAACTCCAGGAAGGCAGAGGTTATCTGTTTGGTAGAGGTGTGTACTACTCTATTCCTATCTCTGACAGCAGTGATAAAACATTTCGCTTTCCTCTTCTTAATCAAAGAGGACATAAGCTTACCCCCCTTATCTCCATGGGCATATAACCTATGCTGGAAATGAAGGTATTGTTTAGCCATACGCGCGTTGATTAAGTCTTTCAGTTGTTCCCGGAGTCGCGTCAACTCAGCATCTTTTTGCAACCGCGCAGCCGTTTTCCGGAGACGTTCAATCGCAGCTATGTCTATGAGCAGTTTATCTAGAGCTTTTTGTGAGTCTTTCCTCACCCGTGAAGCCAAAGAAATGAAGACACCCCGTATCACGGATTTGTGTGCTTCCCAGGTAATAGTGGGGCACGTCTCAGCGTTCGCATTAATGCTGAAATAAGAGGCAAGTTGTTGTTTAATAGTAGAGACAAGGTCAGAGTGATCCAGTAGGGATTCGTTGAGCCTCCAGCAAAAGTCCTTGGGAGGAATCTGTCGGAGGGTCAAGGATGCCCAAATCGGGGCGTGATCTGAAATCGAAATTGCTTCTATTTTGGCTCTCACAAATGAGGGAAGAAGGGACTTTGAGGCAAAAATATAGTCAAGCCGCTGGTAAGACTCGGATTAGAAAAGAAGGAATAGTCCTTTACCGTCGGGTTACGAGAACGCCAAACATCAATCAGGCCCATATCACTAAGCGCTTGGTGTAATCTGCCCAAAGCTCTCTGAGGGACAGAGGAGGAGCCAGTGGAGGCGTCTAAGGACGGGTTAAGAGTGAGATTAAAGTCCCCTGCAAGTAGGACGGGTCCTTCAGCAAACAATTCTAGGACACGCAGCATCTCTAACAGCCAAGGGACCTGACCAGTGTTAGGCGCATACACATTAGCTAGAGTATATTTGTGCGACGCGATGGAGCCCTTAACAAAAAGAATCCGACCGTCCGCATCCATATAACTTTGAGAGGGTTGAAAGGGGATAGAGTGGTGGATCAGGATGGAGACACCACACGAGGAGGCTTTATGACTAGTGGAGTGGAAGTTAAGTGGGAAGTCCTTAAGGGGCATGCGGGGGATCTTGCCTGTTTTAAAGTGGGTCTCCTGCAAAAAGATCAGGTGAGATCGAAGCCTGCGTAAGAGGGTGAAAATCTGTGACCGCTTATTAGGACAGTTAAGTCCATGGACATTAAAAGAAGTCAGAGTAAGATCAGTCATGATGAGGCCTGGAGGAGCCTGCCCAGAGAAGTAGAGTGACAAGGAGTATGCGAAAAGCACCAGAGAAGGGGAGGAGAGAAAGAGACGTATACAAACAAAAAGAGGAAGGGGGGGGGGGAGACGCAGGCTAGTAGGAGCGGGCGGCACAGCACCAGAGATGAGGGGGGAGGAGTGTGTGGAAAGAAAAAGAAAGAAAAAAAGAGGGGGAGAAAAGAAGGAGGGAGTGGAGAGAAAGACAGAGAAAGGGGACAGGAAGGGCAAGAAGAGAGGGGGTAAGGAAGCAAGCACTCAGGGGATAATAAGGTGACACAAATGCACTTGAGAAAAGATGTAGATAATGAGATGTAAACAATAAATTTCGTAGGCCGGCAGAGGCGCCTGATAACTGCCAACCAGAGAGAGACCTATCGGTACCAATAGGTACAGGAATCCAGGAGGAGCAGAGGGATTCCTAATCGTACAAACCAAATACCCAACACCAAACTTCCTAATAGGGCACAAAATCACGAAAAAGGCATCATAGCTACCGAAAAGCGAGAGAGAGGTGAGGCAGAGTTGGGGGGGGGGGGGGGGGTGTTAGGGAGGGAAAAAAAGGGGGGGTGGGGGGGGAGCCTGAAGAAAACAAAAGAGGGGAAAGGAAAAGGAAAAAAAAGGGGGCATGGGTAGGAGGGAAGGGAGTGGGAAGGGGCAGGGAGGGGGAGGTTGGATGGGACAAGGGCTAGAAGCGAAAGAGGAGGGAGCCGAAAAGGTAACAGACGCACAACAAGAAAAGGGAAAACAGTCGAACTATAATCTTAAATCCGTCACAGAACTAATTGAGGAGGTGAGGAGTGGGAGGTAGGCCATCCCGTCACCCCACGCCATGCACCCAAGGCGCCGGGCTAGGGGATAGGCAGTAGCAAACATAACGTGCTGTACAGAGCGAGATAAGATTTTAAAACACTAGGGCCAAAAAACATCAAGAGGCCAAAAACTGCGTGGCAACGTGCCACGTTTGTGTCGAGTGCAAAGCATTAAACAAAATAGCATAAAGTCAGGTTCTCGGGCCCAACACATAACTAAGAAAGGGAGGGGAAGGGAGGGACAGGAAGGGAGAGGGAGTAGGTCTCCCCGTCACCCTATGCCATGCGCCCCCCACAGACTGCCGGGGGGCTCAGAGCACAGGGCAAGGGGGCAGACCAGTAGCAAAACCAACATCTAGGTACATGTGAGGCAAAAACATGAGACATAAGATATAAGAGGCCCAGCTCAGAGTTAAAGCTGGTCCAAACGTGTCCCAGGAAATGTGGCAGGACAGACACACGACAGAACAATATGTAATATGTCCAGCCATGAAAGGGGACAAACCTTCCAACAGTATCGGTCAGTCATAGTGGGAAAAAAAACCTCACAAATACCCAGTAGGTAAAAGAGTAACTGCAGCGGCAAAAACATCAGCACATCACTCCCCGGAGTCGGAGACTTGAAGACGCTTGCGGGCAGAGTTTTTTCTGGCTCTGGGCGATTTTGGCCGTGATGCCCAGGGGTTATCCACGGTGAAAGGGAGAGACGGCCAGGCCTCAATGTCTTCCGGGACGGGGAGCCAGGAGGAAATCTTTATCGGCGGAATACCTAGTGCCGGCCATGCCGCCTCCAGATCTTCTGGTGTACGGATGATGATACGGCGACCATTGGTCAGGACAGAAAGGCCGAAGGGAAAAAGCCATGCGTACTGGAGGCCTTTATCCCGCAGTGCTTCCAGCAATGGACGTAGAGCTCGCCGTTTTGCGAGTGTAGATGGCGCCAAATCCTGATAGAGTTGAATGTCATGATTGTCATATAAAAGCGGTCTTTTGTCCCTGGCTGCTAATAAAACTGCTGTAGTGTCCACAGAGGAGAGCAGGCCACATACTACATCCCGAGGGGGGTCAGATTGAGCAGGCTTGGGGCGAACTGATCTGTGCACTCTCTCTATTTGAATGCGCTCTGCCTGTTCAGGGCCCAGCAAAGAAGAGAAAATGGCCGCCATCACATCCCTCAGGGAGTCTGTGCCATACTGTTCAGGTAAACCTTTGAGACGAATGTTCCGCCGTCTATTGCGGTTCTCTACGTCCTCCAGAGAATCGTACATTCTATTCAGGTGGGAGTGATGGTTCCCCAGATGTTTTGCCGCCAGTGAGGAGTGTTGTATAATGGCGGAGGTTGCATCCTCCAGCGAGTCCACGCGGCTGCCCATGCTGTTCAAATCTGCTCTTATGGCCAACAGTTCTGCAAGGACCGGGGCTAAGGCTTGGGAGAGGGATTGAGCCAGCGTCTTACGGAGGTATGCCCTGGAAATAGCCGGGGGAGTGGCGTCTGAGCACTCAGCTCCCGACACACTATCCAGGTCTGAGTCCTCTGCAGCTTCACACGCAGGGTTCTCCTTCGGCGCCATCTTGCGCGCCTGAAGCGGGGACTTTTTCCGCAGGAATTTTTCGAGACCCAGAGCTCCGGTTTTAGTCAGCGGGGTACCTGGTAGGTCCCCCCCTCTGTCATGTCCTACCTTGCCCATTTTCGGGTCGAATATCGCAGGGAAGCCGGTGTTAGGTCGGTGGTTCGATGGAGCGGCAGGCTCACGCGTCCATCAGAGTCAACGGTTAGGCTCCGCCCCCTGATGAAAAATATTTTATTGCATCTTATACACAGTTTGCGATATGAGCACTGATATCTCCAGTGTTCACGGCCCCTCCCATTAGTTATTGTGCATGCCTGGCTATTTTTGTGCGCTATTTCATGCAGTGCTTCAGCTATTAGAAATGAGCGAACACCATTCGATCGAATACAGATTCGATCAAATATCAGGCCGTTCAAGATATTCGATTACAATCGAATACAAGGTCGCAAACGCAGTAAAAATTTGTATTCCCTCCCACCTTCCCTGGCATGTTTTTTGAACCAATAACAGTGCAGGGGAGGTGGGACAGGAACTACGACAACGGAGACAGTGAAAAAAAAATCGGAAAAAGGAATTAGGGCCGGGAACAGATAACCTCCAATTTAGACGAATGGTGGATTTACCATTCAACTAATTTGGGACTGTGAAGTATGTGACTGTGAGACAGGGACAGATCTACAGGCAGGGTTAGCTAGGGATTACCTTAATTTAGGGGGAAATGTTACTCACACAACTCTTTGGGGCTCTATCTCATTGGGATCCCTGTCAGCTTGCGATATGCACGAGCTGACTTTTTCCCATAGAAATGCATTAACCAGCGTCGACTGGCC